>NC_035447.2:40320618-40630604 GCF_002127325.2 Helianthus annuus | reverse complement strand
GTTCCACATCTGCAATCTCAAAAAGTGCTTCGCCGATGAATCATTGGTGATTCCACACACAGATGTGCATATAGATGAGAGCTTAAAATTTATAGAAAAACCTTTGTCGATTGAAGATCGACAGGTGAAGAAGCTTCGCAGAAAGCACGTACCGATTGTAAAAGTCAAATGGGATGCTCGTAGAGGTCCTGAATATACGTGGGAAGTCGAAGCTACAATGAAAGAAAAGTACCCCTATTTATTTGAGTAAATCTCGGGTCGAGATTTATTTTTAAGGGGGTGAGGATGTAACACCTCGAATTTTTGTGTCCAATAATGTGTTAACACGTGTCATTTGTTTACACGTGGCATTGATATTAAATAAAGGACCAATTTTGACAAACCTTGAAAGTATATCAATTCGAGGGTTATAAATGTCAACAAGGGTAAATATACTGTATAATAACCCTAAATAAATGCTTGTACCTTCAAACGAATAAATCATAAATCATACGGAAGCGAAACGCGGAAGAAAGTGAGAGATTACGAACTACAGGGGTTAACTGTGTCAACATGTTTAATTATACCTCTGAGTGACCCTTAACGTTCCCACAGCTTCGTAACAGTATTATACGCTCACTAGAATATACTGTATAAATTCCGCGAAGTTCCGTCTTAAAACGAGAGAGTTATACTCGAATTCGTATGAGAAGGGTTAAAAGCGTCAATAATGAAAGTTAAGGCTTTCTGAATAATTAATAAACTAACCGGGGACTTTATAATGCGGGTAAATAACACGAGGCCCCTATCGGTAAATAACCGAGGGCCAAACCGCAAAGTTACCCCTTCAAAACCGAAAGGTCAGGTAAATCATTACGAAAGATTTCGTTATTAATTACCAGGATTTCGTAATCATTTCAAAAGATTTAAGATTTCTGGAATTTCAACCTCTCGCGACCCGCGTGAAGGTTGGACTTACGTTGAGGCGGGCCGCGAGCCTCCTAAAATACGCGTCTGATTTCTTAAACTCAGGCGACCCGCGTTAAAGTGCATGGGAACTCCCATGCGGGTCGCGTAAAGTGCCCAGATGCAGAAAGTTGGTGTTTTCTTGACTTTTGAGCATTATGAACGATCAATCTCCAATAAATAAGGCATGGGCGCCCCCTACTCGACCCATAGCCCTCAGGGACACCTACCCATCATCTCTGGACTGTTGTGAGTGTTTGTAATGATCATAGATGCTTGGCATTGGCTATAAATAGCCACATTATGCACATAACATTCACAACACCAAAAACACACATCTCTGGTCATTGCAAGAGCTCTCAAGTCCTCTTCTCTGCTCTATAATCAGCTCTCAACTTCTGTAAGTTGCCTAGATCATTTATAATTCAGTTTATGCTTAGTAAATAGCTAGAACACAAACCGTCGTAAATACGGTTTGACTTTAAATTAAATCCATGATGGTTCTGTCTTGTGACGAATCAAAGGTGGTTATAAGTTGGTATCAATGAGGGTAATAAACCCCTAAAAGGGTTCCCCCTGATCACCACTCTAACTATGTCAAATATCGAGTCAAACGTGCGGTTAAAAAGTCAACAGAAAGCTATTTTAGCGATTTATGCATAATCTGTAATGTATATGTTATGAAACCTGTTTTGACACTTATAAAACATGATATTAAGTATATAAGCTTGTTTGCGCTCGTTTGAATCGATCATTTGCTATATTGACCCGGTTCGGAGCCGAATGTCGCAAAAGTTTGACTTTTGCTTTGACTTCAGTTCTGACCCGTTTTAGTGAGGTATAGATATACCTTAGGACTCTCTTAGGACCAGGTCACATGTTGGTATAAACCTCTGTGATCGGTTCATGAGTTATCCGAGTCTTTTGCGCATTTCCGTCATTCGCCTAAAAGTTGACCGTAACGGCCTTTTGAAATTAAAACGAGTATTTCGGACACGTGAACGGACCAGAACCTTGCTTATTAAATTATAAGCATGTCCTTAAAGTTTCACGTCAATCCGAGGTCTAGAATGAGAGTTATGCTAAATGGCGCATTTAAAGTTAACTTTAGTAATTAACGGCGCAATTAGCATGACGACCATCTAAACCAAGATTTCGTCACCAAAACTTTTACCCACTGTATTAAAATAATATTTTGGGAATTTTAGAGATTTTTAATAATTTTTACCTCGCTCATAACCTGCGGTTATGGCTACGGTTCGGTAAATACCGAATATGCCCTTTTCGGCCAAAACATGAGTTCTACAAGGTCTTTTGACCCGATTCCAGTTGCTACTGATTTTAAATAATAAATAAAGTATTTTAAGCTTTATAAGCTGTTGGGGAAACTCAGATTTCCTGTAGAACTCGAAAAGCTCTTTAAAAGTCTTAAAATGACCGAAAAGCCCCTACGGGGCATAATATTAACTTAAACTCGTTACGGGCGTCACGGAAGGTATCCTACTGATACCACAAACCATTTAAGGCATATTGACTTAGGAAATAAGCGTACGACTCTCATGGTTGACCGTTTCGCCTATTGCGCGCACGGTTCGGCTTATGAAACTAGTTTTCATAAATTAGCCGATACGGGTCAAATTATATTATTTGAACCCCAAAATCCAGAGTGTGAACCATAAACCCGAATAAAACAAGTCTCTGAATTTGTTGGGTCAGAATCACATTCCATTCTCGGTTTTCGCCTTTTCGCGCGATTAAACCATATCTATATATATCGGAACCAACCGGTCTAGGCTACGGCCATTATAACGACTCGTTAGGATTCTAAGAGGTTGATTAAAACCTTCGTTCCAGATTAGGAGCCCCAGTAAAAGCTATCGGTGATTTAATCCAATTAAGGAAATATACTTGCAAAGGTAAATACTTTAACTTATTTCCCCTATATGGGCTTGGGTTACGGTATATTAATACCGCTTGATTGAGCATTATATTCTTCCATCGCTTAGGTGGTTAATTAAATAATATGATCGGCTCATTTAAACAGTTTTGTTGCTTATAAGCCTTTGGGGGGTTTAATGACCGTTGTCCCGGATATCCTTGGCATCATTTTACGAAATGGCCACGACCATCGACATCCCGGTGTAGGCGTACACCCGGTATAAAGTGTCGACATTAAATTAAAAAGACGTAGCCGTTGGTTTTTATACTACGGTTTTACGCAATGTGGTGTGTCTATAAATCTTTAACCCGACACGACCCGGGCTACTGAACGCATAAAAGAACATGTAAAACGTTCACAAGATTTTATTATAATTTTCCCAAGTTATAAAAGAGTTTATGCCTTGTGCATTCAAATCAATTTTAATAAACATTTTCAACTGTGTCAGTTGAATGTATTTACCAGTGTAAACTGACGTATTTTCCCCAAAAAGATTAAGTGCAGGTGCTAGACGAAATTGACTGGTATTAGCTGCTTAAGCATCACGAATAGTCTCGCAAACTCGATGCCGTATCTGAAGGAACAATATTTATTTATTTTGATCCGCTGTGGATGTATTCAACTTCTGTAATATATTTGATATTACAACCAGAGGTTGAAGTTTATATATTTATCTTAAGCTTCCGCTGTGCATTATATAATTGTGTGGTTTGACTATATTGTTGCCAACATCGTCACGATAATCCCCCACCGGGCCCACCGGTGAGACACGTGGAAAACGGGGTGTGACATTTTGATAAGTAACGTATGTAACACCCAAAAGTGCTAAACGCAAAAAGGGATCGAGTATACTCACAGCTGGTTGATGGATTGAAGGGAGCGCTTGAGAGCAGGTTTAGCCTGAACAGTTTGATAGCATAACGATGAATACTCGAATAATGGAAACAAGTGTAAGGGGGTCGAACAGCCTGGTCGATCGAACGGCAGGTTCGATCGAGTGGGTTGTTCGTTCGGCTGGACAATCCGCTCGGACAACCTGCTCGATCGGCCGGCAGGCTCGATCGGTTGGACTGTTCGAGTGGGTTGTTTCTTCCTTTGAGTAGGATGTGTTTGTGTATGATGGTTTGAACTTTTGAAGTTTTCGTTGTAGCATTTGAGAACACTGAAGTGTTCTTACCTTTCAGGTCGATCGATCGAACGGTCTGTTCGATCGGTCGGCTTATCCGATCGGTTAGGAACTTCAGTAGTAGTCCTCATCAGGTTGTCACTCGATCGAGCAGCATATCCGATCGAACAGCCTGTTCGTTCTGATAGCATGTTCGATCGGGTGGCACCCCAATGCGTCGAACGAGTTAAAAATCAATTACGTGTTAAAGCATAGTATCTCATGATCCGAGGAGTAATGTTACCAAACAGCTCGTTCGATCGAACATCACCTCGTTCAATACCATACTTCATGAATTTGTAAAAGTGTGGGGTCACATGCTAGTCGATCGGCTGGCCTGGTCGGTCGGCTGACAAGTCCGATCGGTTGGGCTGTTCGTTCGAACAGCCTAACCGTTCGATCAGCATCCTGACCTGGTCGGCCTGTTCGTCTAACACTTGACCGTTCTGATTATTTGATGTTATATCGAGGTAGTTTGACAACGAATTGAACCATGACACTTTAGTTCTTACTTGTTTCTCCTGCTCGGACAGGAATTACCCAAGTCCGGTCGGTGAACCTCGTAGATAGAACCCGAATCTTGAATCACACAACCATTAGAATGATTAGTGAGTTGGCTCAAGCTCCGTTTCTACCGGTGTGAAGGCATTGAGTGTAAAAGAGTTGAAAGAAAGTTGGAAATCCCCCTTTCAATCCTTTACATCATGTAAATGTTTGGATCTCTGATAGATCTTGACTTGTTTATGTGGAAATCGGTTAGATCCGAGCTATTCATGGTGGATTAAGGCCAAAACATGATGTTCTTGAAGAACACCATGATGACATCATCCTAGAATGCTTAGATCTTGATGATTTCACGATTAGAAATCAAGATTTGAAAGATAGAAAGGTGTAGGAGCATGTTTTGATTAGGAAAGTACAAGATTTAGGTTGGAAACTTACCGAAATCGGAAGAAATCTGAGGAAAAGGGAGGAGCACGAGCTGGTCGGTCAGAACTTTCCAAAAGTGGTAAAGAGTGACAATGACAGCCCTATTTATAGGCTCCAAAAGAGGAAAGGGCTGGCCGATCGGCCAGGCTTCCCGATCGGACAGCCTGCTCGATCGGACAGTCCGTCCGATCGGCTGGGCTGTTCGATCGGCTGACAGCCTGATCGGTCAACAGCCTGGTTCGAGTGTTCGGTGCGACGATTTTTTAATATTTCGATTTCGATTGAAGACGAGATGAGCACGATAGAGTTTCCTGTTCAAATTACTTTCAGTCCCAACCACTATATCTAACATATAATCATCTATGCTTTACCCTATCCTTACGTTACCATTCGTCGTAGTTCGATTTCGATTGTATTCGATTTGAGTTTCGAGTTTCGATTGATTCGATTGAGTAACACACCAAACATGAATTAAACACGCACATAATACAAATAAAATTGAAAATCGACTAATACCAATTTGACCCGAACCGAAAATATACCCAACCCGACCCGAACCCAAGTACCTAGGTATTTAGATCGGTTCCAATTTTTCATATAAAATCGGGTCGGGTCGGGTCGGTTCTCGGTTCTTTTCAAGGTGAAACCCGACTTGGACCTATGGACCAGAACCAACCCTATATTTAGGTTAGTGAATCGGTTCTGTATTTTATGTTTGATCGGTTCTCGGGTCGGGTCGGGTAATGGTTGGGTAGGGTCGGGTTTTTTCCTTTTGCTCACCCCTATGTGTGGGGGAAATCCTCAACAAATTGTAAATTTTTATGACCGACATTATTGCATTTCTATTGCCAGGGGAATTCCTTTCTTTGCAGTTGCTGAATGAGGACATTTGCTTCAAATTTTTTAGTCTCTTGAAAATCTTGGACATTCGTAGTTTGTGTTACGGTTTTGTTGATAGAAATTATATCTATATGTAGCAGTTACTTTGGAACAAATTTCTACAATGTGTCGAATCATCACCTTGGCGGAAAATTTAATATACTCGAGAACGCTTCATATCTCTTCAATTCGTGTTGCTTTAGTGTGGGGAGGTTTTTCATATTGTCGATGCTCTTTTTTTTTCTTCTGAACCATATTATTCCTTTTTTTTTTCTTTTTGATACTTATATTGTTACCTTCATTATATACTTTAATGATATATTAAGTGTAATTTTTTTGAACAGGGTCTATATACTGGATTGCTTAGACAAGCTACATACAAAACTACCAGACATGGTATAATTGATGAACATAGTGTTTTACATGTTACAGTAGGATTAATCTAACTTGCTTAATAGGATTCTCACAAACAAGGCATTTGAGGCCAATGACAAAGAACCCCTTCATTTATAAGATTTAATTACAAAGTTTGAGTTATATTTTTAAAATATTCAACCCGTGTATTACACGAGTATCTAACCTATCTCTAATAAAGCAAACCATTGGGAGACACATGTCACCCTATGGTTGATGCCAAATAATCAGCCACATAAGCATATATGTGGCATATCACAAATGAGAGGACATGTGGCATAGCTCTAAGATGCGGATTGATTTTCATTTATTGGCATCTGGCTTTCAATTGCCAAAATCATTGGTGAGGAAAACGTGTCTTTGCTTGATTTTATCGTTTAATAATAAATTTATTTGAGATTTTTTTTATTGTGGCTACAGGTGAAGTGTCACACCCCAACCGATTGCGGAATCATCGGGGCGTGGCACTGAGCGAAACAGATTGTCCAGAAGTTTCCATAACAACTATCTATATAATTCAGTTAAAGATACGTCCCATACCGTATCCCGAATAAACAAATACCTTATTACGGATAACATCCAAACAAGTAATTCCATTCCGAAAACTCAGATTTAATTTAATACAAAACATAAATATTGTTTGAATGCTCCTAAAGACCTAGCCTGACAAGATCTACAGACAACTATGCTCTAGTTGCTCTTTCCTGACAGACAACTATTTGTTGGGGGCCTCAAGAGCTTTATTATAGCCTCGCTTTCCTAGTAAGCAAACATCTTAAACACCTGTCACATACGTTAAAATACAGTCAATACATAAATGTAAAGGTGAGCATACAAGTTTGATATAGCATATAGAGTTCGAATAGTTTACGCATAACCAGCACGTACACAGAGGAAAACGAAGCATGTTAATTATCGACATGGACCTATCGATACCAATGACTGCTGGTTGACCGTCCGAGACGGTTCGCAATACATGATTACCACCGTAATCCATGCAAGTAATTGTCCTTAACAACCCCCGTGTGAACGGGTGCTGAGTCCAAACTATAGTACTACGTCGTTAAGGCAGGTAGACAGCATTCCACGTGTAAACACAATCAACAAGCATTCATTTAGTCACGTAATACATGCGAATCGGTTAGCGTTCAAATAATTGAGTAGTGTGTTCGATAGTGATTTTGATAAGTAACGTATGTAACACCCAAAAGTGCTAAAAGCAAAAAGGGGATCGAATATACTCACAGCGATTGGTTGATGGATTGAAGGGAGCGCTTGAGAGTAGGTTTAGCCTGAACAGTTCGATAGCATAACGATGAATACTCAAATAATGGAAACAAGTGTAAGGGGGTCGAACAGCCTGGTCGATCGAACGGCAGGTTCGATCGAGTGGGTTGTTCGTTCGGCTGGACAATCCGCTCGGACAGCCTGCTCGATCGGCCGGCAGGCTCGATCGGTTGGACTGTTCGAGTGGGTTGTTTCTTCCTTTGAGTAGGATGTGTTTTTGTATGATGGTTTGAACTTTTGAAGTTTTCGTTGTAGCATTTGAGAACACTGAAGTGTTCTTACCTTTCAGGTCGATCGATCGAACGGTCTGTTCGATCGGTCGGCTTATCCGATCGGTTAGGAACTTCAGTAGTAGTCCTCATCAGGTTGTCACTCGATCGAGCAGCATATCCGATCGAACAGCCTGTTTGTTCTGATAGCATGTTCGATCGGGTGGCACCCCAATGCGTCGAACGAGTTGAAAATCGATTACGTGTTGAATCATAGTATCTCATGATCCAAGGAGTAATGTTACCAAACAGCTCGTTCGATCGAACATCACCTCGTTCAATACCATACTTCATGAATTTGTAAAAGTGTGGGGTCACATGCTAGTCGATCGGCTGGCCTGGTCGATCGGCTGACAAGTCCGATCGGTTGGGCTGTTCATTCGAACAGCCTAACCGTTCGATCAGCATCCTGACCTGGTCGGCCTGTTCGTCTAACACTTGACCGTTCTGATTATTTGACGTTATATCGAGGTAGTTTGACAACGAATTGAACCATGACACTTTAGTTCTTACTTGTTTCTTCTGCTCGGACTGGAATCACCCAAGTCCGGCCGGTGAACGGTTCGGAACGTCGGTTTAACGTTTAATCCGAAGTCGGTGAACCTCGTAGATAGAACCCGAATCTTGAATCACACAACCATTAGAATGATTAGTGAGTTGGCTCAAGCTCCGTTTCTACCGGTGTGAAGGCATTGAGTGTAAAAGAGTTGAAAGAAAGTTGGAAATCCTCCTTTCAATCCTTTACATCATGTAAATGTTTGGATCTCTGATAGATCTTGACTTGTTTATGTGGAAATCGGTTAGATCCGAGCTATTCATGGTGGATTGAGCCCAAAACATGATGTTCTTGAAGAACACCATGATGACATCATCCTAGAATGCTTAGATCTTGATGATTTCACGGTTAGAAATCAAGATTTGAAAGATAGAAAGGTGTAGGAGCATGTTTTGATTAGGAAAGTACAAGATTTAGGTTGGAAACTTACCGAAATCGGAAGAAATCTGAGGAAAAGGGAGGAGCACGAGCTGGTCGGTCAGAACTTTCCAAAAGTGGTAAAGAGTGACAATGACAGCCCTATTTATAGGCTCCAACAGAGGAATGGGTTGGCCGATCGGCCAGGCTTCCCGATCGGACAGCCTGCTCGATCGGCTGGGCTGTTCGATCGGCTGACAGCCTGATCGGTCAACAGCCTGGTTCGAGTGTTCAGTGCGACGATTTTTTAATATTTCGATTTCGATTGAAGACGAGACGAGCACGATAGAGTTTCCTATTCAAATTACTTTCAGTCCCAACCACTATATCTAACATACAATCATCTATGCTTTACCCTATCCTTACGTTACCATTCGTCGTAGTTCGATTTCGATTGTATTCGATTTGAGTTTCGAGTTTCGATTGATTCGATTGAGTAACACACCAAACATGAATTAAACACGCACAGGTAACACATAAGGCACACGCACACGTATATAACAACCAAAGTTCGCATAATTCGAGATTCGAGTTCGATGATAGTTAGATCGGTTTGATTATAGATTAGTTAACTTTATCGCATTGTTACTTCCTACTATTCGCAGTCGTAAGTCGGTTCGCGTAGATAAAACATTCGATTACCTCGGTTCTTCCTGATTACAACACTTACTCGACATAATACAAATAAAACTGAAAATCGACTATCTATAGTCAAAGAAAGTCAAAGTTGACTTGGACTTTGACTTTGACTTTGACATTCGAAAACACGGGGTGTTACATGAAGGCATTGGGAAAACGACTCTAACGGGTATACTGATCGGGAAGTAATTTACGGCGATGGAGAAAATGTGGAAAACACACTCTGCTTTAGGGGATTTTGCTTTTTCCTATTTGTTTTGTTTTGTCCTCATTGAAATTCAGGTAAGACTTTATCGAAATTCAGGTAAGTCTTTTGTTTAATTGTTAGAATATGAGCGGATCAAGCGGGTCAGATAGTAAGCTAAAATGGATACTTTCTACAAGGGTAATGAAGATTCAGATTGAATTAACTTGAAACACTAATTGGTGTAAATAATTTACATTGATCAATTTGAGTATGTTGTCTTTTGTTTATACTTCAAGCTAGGGATGAGCATGGTACCCGTTCGGTACCGAACCGGTACCGGTACCGGAAAACAGAGAAAAGTGGTACTGATACGGTACCGGTATTTACCGGTGTTTTACCCGTAAGTACCGGTACCTTATCGGTATCGGTACCGAAAAGTGGAGAAAATGGGTACCGGTACCGAATATATCGGTTCGGTACCGGTACCCCGGTACCAAATGCTCATCCCTACTTCAAGCTATTTTGGCTACATCATTTAGTTCTGGTTAGTTTTGCATTGCTCAGTTCATGCTTATGGTTAACTTTTTCCCTATTTTCCGTGCTTTGTTCATATGTTCTCTCGCCAATACGCATTTGTTCATTGTTGAGGTTGTTGATGCCAACTGATTTGTAGTTCAGGTATGTTCCAATCACTTATCATTTAATGCGTCGGCTTATCAGATTCAAGGATATGGTAATTATCAAATAGTAGTCATTCATTTCAAGAGTTTGGTGTTTTGTTCAAACAAGTCCGCCTTCTTGACCAGTGACCACACCTTCATTGATGTAATCCAAGAATCTTGAATGAGATATTCTGTTTGAAGCGGCTGCAACTGAGTTCTTGGGTAAGCCGGTTTCTACTCTTGCAATAGGATGTTCAAGTGCAACATTGCCTATGAGGCTAAGACCAACTGTTTTAATAGGTTTTTTTTGGTGAATTTGTTGTCTAAAGTTGATTCTAGACATAGGGTGGTTCTTCTATCTTTTTAAATTAATTTTGTGATTTATGAAGTATAATGAGGGGCAAAAAGGGAAATTACATTTGACATGTTTGGTTTGCTTTGAATATAGGAGTGATTCTAAGTTCAGTTTGGTTTTTAGAGGGAATAAGTTACTCTATTAAATAATGGTCATTCATATTGTTATAAATAAATTTACTCGGAACTAATTGGTGAATGTTTCTAAATGAGAGTTAACTAGACCTATGAAAAACCCCGTAAGAATTACACGAATCAATAATAGTTATTAAAGAGATCCGGGGTTTTAGAAAACTAATAGTTCTATTTTAGAGTTAAATTTACTTGTAGATTGTTACCTTTATGCTTTTAATCAATTATTCAAGCATGAATGTTTGTACTTTGCACGTTATATTTATTTTCTTTGTTAGATATCATGTTGTCTTTTGAAATTCGCCATGGTATCTTCGTTTCATAGCTTTCTTTCTTTTGAGCTAAACTGTTGTGTACAATTGTAACAATTATACCTGGCAAGTTTCGATCTGAATGTGCCAATTTACTTAAAATAATTATTGTATAGTTAGTTAGCCCAAAAATTTGGTGGTTAATTTTTTTTTTATTTTGTTGATACAGTGCCGGAAGTGTGGAGACAAATCACAGCAAAACGAGCGGATGATGGATCTTACAGTTGAAATTGAAGGCAATATTGAGACTTTAGAAGAGGCTCTTGATAATTTGACATGTGCCGAGATAGTGGATGGTGAAAACAAGTATAAATGAAGGTAGATTAGTTCAGAACTTACTTTATTAAATGCTTGATGCACGATAAATGCTATTTTGTATTGATTTTGTTATTATATAATGCCTTTTCAGGTGCACTTTTAGTATCACGTTGGTTACAAATGATAACACATGTTGGTTTTAATAAGTATTGAAAATTCAGCCTTTCACCTATTGGAGTTGTCTTTGTACTTTTGCAGTGAAAATTTGATCCAAAATATAATTTTGGTTTGAAAGTAGTTTTTATATTACAGAGGAATGTCATGGTAAATATAGTTAGTTATCGACTACCCCTGAACAATTTTTTTAACCCGCACTATCCCTCAACTTCTCTTCTAGATTCGTAATACGATTATTATTGTATCTTATTAAGATTTTATTTGTAACTAACTTGCTCTGATTTTGTGAAGCTAAGGGACGATATTCAAGAGTAGGTACATATATTGGTGGTGGGTATCGGACTGCAGGTGGGTTAGGCTGTGAACTTCTCAAATGTAGTCTACAAGGAAGTTTTTTCCGGCATTTGAATAGTTTTCTGTTTTTTTCTTCCATTGTATGTATTTGTACAAAACATTTCATTTCAAAGTAAATAATATAGTTTTGGTTGAAGCCCGCGTATTACGCGGGCATTAACCTAGTTTATTAGATATTTAGATCCTAACAACTTTAAACTGTTTTTTGGAAGCTAAATAGAGTGTTAATTGTGTTGATTGACAGGCACACGAGTTATGAGTTGAACTGTTTAACCCAAAAACGACCATATTTTATTAGTGTAAAACATCAACTGTAACATGCATATATTTAAAATCGTATAACCATGGCATGACCCCGTTTAACTCATTTATCTAAACGAGTCAAGCGAGCTGATGGGTTGGCCGACAAAATTCAAGTTGTAAACGCGTTAAATGAATGGTTGTAAAAACACGAGTTTAATGGATCATAGACGGGTTAGTGAGACACCCTATTTGAAAAGCATGAAAATAGGAATTTCCATAATAATAGTATAATGCCAAAGACGAAATTATCCTTATTGATTCTTAGGAAGTTATACCACATGTCATTAATCTATTGGTTCTTACAGTTTTATATTAATATTGGTTTGTAACTTTGTATATAATCCTACTTTTTTAATACAAATATATATAAAAAAAGTTAACAACTACAAATTATACAAATCTTAAATAACAGAGTAACAAGCTACTAACATACAAAAATATAAGGTTGAAAAACTGTTAGAACAAGCTATCATGAGCTCTAACTTTGGCTGAATGTTTATACATACTGTGGCGTAGAGGAGGTTGTTAGTGGTCCGGGGTGCTCCGGCCCTCGCTGATTTTTCGTTTGTAGTGTTAATTTTATCAAAAATTTCCGATTTTTTTCTGGTAGTGTAAAATATTGGATTTTAAAAACCCGCCCCCACCCACTGATTTGTATTTTGAGAGTCTGTCCACTGATTTTTTTCATTCAATCTCCGCCACTGTTAATAAAATTAACAAGTTCGTGCGAATTACAAGCAAGTTTTCATAGAAGTAATTACGAGCGAGGGAAAAACCATGAGTTATGAAACACTCATTGCCTTGTAGAGTTATTAGTTACGAACTTACGAAAGAAATATCATTGCGTTGTTAGTGGAAGAACAAATATAAGAATGATCGTTTGATTTTTTTGCACTTATTATTTGGATAAAAAAAAAACATATAAAAGCAGTAATATCCGTAATATATTTATCTCATGCTTTATCATTTTTCCTTGATATATTACATAAATAATTAGAGTTAATTGCTCGGATGGTCCGTGTAGTTTCATGTTTTTTCACGTTTAGTCCCCACCTTTTGGAAATAGCAGGTATACTCCCTATGGTTTGTCATTTTGTTACTCGGATAGTCCCATGACATTTACTCCGGGGACTATCCGAGTAACAAAATGACAAACCATAGGGAGCATACCTGCTATTTCCAAACTAACTGACATCTACTCTGGGGACTATCCGAGTAACAAAATAACATACCATAGGGAGCATATCTGCTATTTTCAAAAGATGGGGACTAAACGTGAAAAAACGTGAAACCACAGGGACCATCCGGGCAATTAACTCTAAATAATTGTATTCATCGTTGAAGATCAATAATTAATCACACACAATTTATAATTTATGTTATAAAAGGTGCATTTTTAGACTTTCTGTATACAAATTATATGCTCTAATTAAACATGTGGCTGCTCATTTTTAAACCGTACCGGTCAGACCATTCGATTCACATGCCATAGGGCAGAGGCAATCGATTATTGAACTGATGGATTTGTATTTTTGGAAGATTATCAAAATAGTTAAAGTTGATAATTTAAAAAAAAAAAGTTATTGGATTTTATCACCCTAACTATTGGCTATTAGCCGCTATCACCCCCAACTATCACTTTGACGCCCGCCACCCCTAACTTAACACTTAGTTTGTTCTCTCACCACGTCGGTAACTGATTACTAACTTTTGAGCTTGTCACTATACTTTTTCGGGTATCCAAAGATCCCTAAAACCTTCCTAAGATCCCTATGACACCCTCAAAAGTATAAAAACATGATCAAAAGTTAGTGATCAGTTAACGACGTGGTGACAGAACACACTAAGTGTTAAGTTGGGGGTGACGGGCGTCAAAGTGATAGTTGAGGGTGACAACAGCCAGTAGCCAATAGTTGAGGGGTGATAAAATCTAATAACAAAAAAAAACAATTTAGCCATCCCTAAAAGCGCAGCTATGGCTTAGCAAACATCCAAAGACACGGCATAGTTGGCGCTTTTCTTCAAATGCACGGGTTTTGTTGATGCTTTTCACCAAAAGAACAGGATTAGCCAACGCTTTCTTAGCTAAAAGTGTAAGCTAAAATCCTAGTCGTCTCAACCAGCGAAACTGATGTGACGACTTCTAGTTGAAGAAAATGGATCCGACTACTTTAGTAAAAGCTAAATTTACATGTATATTTTTGATTTTTTATTGTCATTTTCCCTTTTATTTTCCTTGTTGATCTCGTTTTGAAATAATTAATTTAATTTTTTACATAGCCTATTTATATTTATGACGGGGTAACACCCCCTCCCAACGGGTAAGATACTAGAGAATAGGATGAGCGCATTAGATACCGGTACTGGTACTAAAAGTACCACTACCGAAAATCTTTAAAACTGGGTACCGGTATTTAAAGATAAAAATCGATATTTTACCAGTATTGTATCAAACTAAAAGTACCGGTAACGAAAACGTCATGAAGTGGGTACCAGTCTATTTTGACTCGAACTCAATAAATTAGTGGGTACTAGTATTTTAAAACGACTCATTTCAATCTCAATAAATTTAGTATGAACACGTTTTGACAAAACAAAATGATTTTTATTTAAAGTTAACCGGTCTGTTTTGACTCGAACTCATATTGACCTAACACCTAATTTGACCCGACCTACCCGTTTGGTCGTTTTGCTAGACTTTATAGCTTTTAACCTCATTTCTTGGAGCATTCATATCCGTTCTATCAAATTATGTGTGTGGAGATTTTATAATGTAAAGAGTATAAAAAGTGGTTGTGAGTAGAGAAGAGAGAAAATGTTACTGTTCATCTGGGGGGCACTGTTCACCTCTTATAATTTTTTAATATATTTTGAAAGTAGTTGTGAGTGAAGGAGAGAGAAAATGTAATGATAAAGGTATAAAAAATATTATTTAATTGAAAAGGAGAGAAAAAATATAATAATTTTTAATGTAATTTAGGGTGAAAATATAATGAATAGATGTGAATGCTCTTAGTCCACGTATTCGATACAAAACTAATTTTTAAGTTAAAAAAGTAAAATCATATTATATTTAGTGTGAAATTATAATTGGAGAGAGAGAATGAGTGCCATGAATTCACATTTGACTTCGAATCTTTCGTTAATTTATATCAATATGCTGAAAAAAAAGTGCAACTATGATTTTCTTTTTCCTACCAAATGGCAAACACATAATAACTAATTAATTAATATTAATATATTAAAATAAATGAAGAAAATAACAAGTGGTTCATGTTAAAGTTGACTTTTAGACTTATAAAGACCGTTGAATCATTTTGAAGATGGAGGAAGTTCAGTTTTGTCTCCATGGCCTCCATTAATATTAGAAGTGTTTTCATCTTCTTCTTCATTTCAGCAATCTTCTTTTTGCAACTTCTTTTCATTACCGCAGGTTTGTTTTAGTATCGTTTTCTCTCTTACATGGTATCCTGGTTAAAACAATAGTTAAAAGTGTTTATACATTTTTCTTACGGTGATTTACTAAAATTAGGTTTGTATTAAACACCCTATATATATTCGCTTAACTACAATGGCGCTTACAAGTTATGGGTAAAGTTCTTGTACAAATAATCTTAACATACTAAACATACAAATTGAAGAAAACTCAAAAAGACAAGGTGACATTTTTGTAATTATCAATAACTATCAAAGTTACTCTACAAATATACCTAAAAAAACCTAACCACTCCCCCCACCCCCAAAAAAAACCTAAACCCCCCCCCCACCTTGTCTTTTTGGGTTTTCCTTTAATTTGTATGTTTAGTATGTTAAGATTATTTGTATTTGATCTTTTGCCTACAAGTTATATGTATAATATACATACATAAAACACGAGTATTTTGAAAAAAAAAAAAACTCACCACAAGACTACATACACACCATAGGCCTATCGAACGTGTTCAAACAATATTATTTCGACTATGACTTGTGCGCCTAAGGTATGTTGATAAAAAATGATTGAATAACAATGAGAAATTTATATTGTTTCTTTTTTAATTCATGAATTTTGTAGGAGTAATGGATTTTAATAATCCAAAGTATTAGTTGTTGGCCAGCAACGGTCCCAACTTCAAAAATAACCAGTAGTGGTCCCACCTTTTCATATATTGTAAACTAATAGTCTTTTACTAAACCGAAAAGGATAAGGGGACAAAAAGAAATTAAGGTTATGTTAGTAAAGGTCCATTAGTTTACAATATGTAAAAATGTGGGACCACCACTGGTTATTTTTTAAGTTGGAACCGTTGCTGGCCAACGGCTAATAGTTTGGATTATTAAAATCCATTATTCCAATTTTGTATTTAGAGTTTGTTTAAATATGATTGAAGAACATTGAGAAATTTATGTCGTTACGGGTAATGAGTTTGGGGTATTGTAGATGGAAGCGGGGGATTCAGAACCGAACGATATGATCCAAGAACACCACCAACACCACAAGCAAACATGATGTCACCTGAATCGAGTTCGCCACCGCCAATTTACACTTAAGATTATAGTTACTTTATGCCAAAACTCAAACTACCTTCGTAAGACGCTATGTTGTTCAATTCATAATGTTACAATATAATGTTGTTACAATATAATGTTGTGGTAGTAACATTTGACATGGTTGTAAAAAAAGGTTCTTAATGATTATTTTTTTGTGGTTGTTGTGTGTGTATTGTGATCTATTTAAGTTTGTCATTTGTGAGTTGAAATTCTTTCATATAAATGTATTTTGTCGTTTGTCAAAGAGGAAACAATTTATAATTTTTTGTGTATAAACCTCGCTAATCTTTTGTTTCAAGGTCATAAAAATATGATTATATTCATAATTTGGTCGATTACTGTTAAGATGACTATTAATGAACTTATTTGTGTTTGAAACTTTGGATTATTAATATTTGATGTTCTCATGCTATTTGTTACATTTTTTTTCGAATTAAAATGACTATGATGTCTGGGTTTTTTTAAGGTCGGACCAAATAGCTCTGAAGCATTGCTATATAGTTAATTAGTGTTGTAAGATGTTGATGCCTGATATTTAAAGGCTAAATTAACGAGCCATTGTTTTAAAAGTTTTGGCATTCAAAATTGAGTCTCTAAAAACACCTTCAGGTTACTATGTTTAGGTTTTCCCCCTCTAACGACCAAAAACAGACCTAATAATGCTCCATCTCTCCTCCCCTCTCAAATATCCGTTTCTTGTATTTTTCATCAAAAAAAAGCCTCTCTTTCATCTCTACTCCACATCAGTTGTATCTACTTCCTCTCACCTCTACATTAGCTTAAAAACACTCCAAAAATGTGTGTCGGAGATACTTTTATGGAGTTATGGTTGTCACAATAGAGGAACAGAGACCAAACCTCAATTTCTATAATGGTTACAAACATATAAATAAGTTAGTAACTAGATTATACAGTAAGATTACAACAATGTTCTAACCGAACATAAAAGGTTGAATAGAGTCATAGAGAGAAAGAATGCTAACATATAAAGAGCTTTCTACCATAAAATCTTTGTATATTCCTATTTATCCATAAGTTCTTTATATATGTTTGTGTCAACAACTAGAAAGAAAACATCAAAACCCTAATTGAGCTTTAATCATACTATAAGAAATTCTTCCTTGTGATTAAAATATGTCCTTTAGAAGGAAGAAAACTAGAGTAATTGATTATTTATGTGAATGCAGAAGAGGAATTTAGGAGTATCTACACCATGGGACATGGTGCTGTAAACGAACTGAACGTTCAGAGAACAGTTCGTGAACCGTTAGGTGGGAAGTTCGTTTACGTTCGTTCGTTTAATTAATGAACAAACATAAACAAGAAATGCCGTGAACGGACACAAACAAATGTCTCGTTCAATTATGTTCAGTAATGTGTTCATGAACGTTTGTTCGTGTTCGTTTGTTTATGTTGTTAGTTATAGATTGTTTAGCATTTATTTATTTTATCTAAACTTTTTAAATTCTTTAATTCTTATTTATCTCATTACACATTGTTTAGCATTTATTTATTTTATGGGATATTGGATTTAAATAACCCCAACTTTCATCAATTGACCGATAACACTCCCAACTTTCGATTTGTACACCAACACTCCCAACTTTCAACTTATTGGCCGATAACACTCCATAACTAACAGAACTCTAACCTTGTTAGTTTTTACTGATGTGGCATCTAATGTGGCCATTTTTGCTGACGTGGCAATTGACGTGGCGGTTGATGTGACACTTTTTATGACGTGCAAGTGATGTGGCATTTTTTTGGAATATTGGATTTTAATAATCACAACTATTCGTCGTTGACCGCCAACAGTTTCAACTTTAAAAATAACCACTGACAGTCCTAACTTTTAACATATTGGCCTCCAGTGGACTCTGACTAACAGAACCCTAACGCCGTTAGTCTTCGGTCATCGGGAAAACGTTTTTTAACCGGAAAACTCATTTTTTGCCAGAAAACTCAACATTTTTGTCCCGAATCTCTTTGTAACCTTATTATGGACCTTTGGGAACAATTTTCTAGTAAAACCCTAATTATTAAACTCGACGGAAAACTTCTTTTTCGCTAGAAAACTCGACTTTTTGGCCGGAAAACTCATCATTTTCGTCCCAAACCGCTTTGTAACCTTAGATCGGACCTTTAGAAACATTTTTCTGGAGAAAAACGGTTTTCTGTCGACCGGAGACTAATGGCGTTAGGGTTCTGTTAGTTAGGGTCCATTGGTGGCCAATATGTAAATAGTTGGGACTGCTAGCGGTTATTTTTGAAGTTGGGACTGTTGGCGGCCAACGGCGAATAGTTGCGATTATTAAAATCCAATATTTTTCTTTTTAAAAAAAAGGTCCAACAGGCCAGTCGAACCGAATAGGAGGATTTTGTATTTCGTCATCCAGATGACTTTCTAAATTATACATTCGGATCACTTTCAGATTAAGTTAGTTTATGAGTATACAAAATCAATAGTTTGATAAGACATAAAGTGTATTCAGAGAAAGAGATTTGTTTCATCTGAAAAGGAAGTATTATTTATGTTGTCTCAATTAGAACAAATGATGCTCTTTATACTGTAACTGATGTACGATTGCCATTGATCTTGAGTTGCTCTTGATGGTAAGTAGCATTAGTAGTTTGCCACTGATTAGTAGTCAATTTGAAGGATTAGTTTTTATTCAACTTTTTACCATTCACACGGATGTGAAACATTTCCAATGAAGCACTTTTAAGGCAAAATAAAAATTTATGCGCTAACAACCTTTGAAGTTTTATAGTATGCAAAATCATAGTAGTCTTTATCGAACGTGAACCCCACATCTCCTAAGTCGAATCAATGTTTATTATGACTGTTCATTAGGTTTTCAAGTAAATCCCGATTACCCCAACTCAAATCTCAATGACACCAAAATCACCAATGTCAATGACACCAAAATCACCAATGTATTCAACCCTTGAAACGGAACTTGTCAACCATTGAAACATGATGGTTAAAATATAATTACAAATTTTATCAAAAAGAAAACAAGTCCAAGCTAATATGAATAAGTGTGAAACAGACGACCATAAAGGGGTGTAGTTCTAACAACCTCGAGACACTCATCATAATAAATGTAATCGAATTCAATGTTGTCCACATGAAACTAACACCTACCCAACCCAAGTACTCAACAAATGAACGTAAAGTCTAAATTCAAGTACATATTAATAACCTAAAGATTAACTTATTTCACAGTTTGTTAGAATTTCCTCAAGAAATACAAACATTACCAAATGCCCACTCTCTAGTTAAAAAAAAAAAAAAAAAAAAAAAAAAAAAAAAAAAAAAAAACATTTTTTAAAGGACAGTCAATTTGCGAGACCAGAATCTAAAAATAAAAAGTGAGACATGTATTGTGTGTGTTCTAGCGCCGTAGGGCGTCTCTGAGAATTCATGTACCCTGTTCAAGCTTGATAAAATGTGTCCTTTCGTAACGTTTTATTATTATTTTTTTAAAATCAAATGGGTATTGAGCTCACTAAAGCTAATACCTATGAGCTAACTTCAAACCATAAAAATTGATTTGTAAATAGGTCCATCCCCCCGAACTTTTCGGTCAGTAGTGTTATATATGTACGTTTTGTATACCCCCCCCCCCCCCCCGGTTTTATAAAAAAAACTTAGGTATACACGTTTTCGACCCCCCGGTTTTAATTTTTTTTATTTATATAGCCCAAATAAAATATTTAATTAGCCAAAATATTATAGCCCAAATCATTATATTTGGTAGAATACTATAATGTATATTATATAACCCAAATCAAATTATTATATAGCCCAACTTAAAAGTCCACCCTATAAAAAAAAAACCCAATTTCGTTTACTTTGGGACATCGACCAGAAGAACAGAAGCCACAAGTCAGAACTGCAGAAGGGGGAAAACGCAGGTTCTAGAACTGTTCGACTTCATCTTCTTGTTCGAGAACAGAAGCCAAAATGCTACTCGCTGTTGTGGTCTTGTACTCTTGTTCGACTTCTTCAATCTTCATAAGGTTAAATGTATGTGTTTTTTATCTTTAGTTTTAATTTAGGGCTGCAATTTATGTGATTTAGGTTGAAATTAGGGGTGCAATTGGTTCGAATTTTTTCCCTAAAATTGTTGAATCTTTCTGTAACTATGTCTAATTTCATTTGTTTAATCTTATTGTGATTTGATTTAGATAGAAATTAGAGTTTGAAATTTATGGTGATTTGTTAACTTGTTTTGTTATTAGATTATGCTATGGGAAAGAATAAAATGATAACTTCTTTTTTAATGTTTGAGAACGTTTTTTATTTGATATTAATGTTTGGCCCGACCCTACCCGAATCGAATCACCGACGCCCGACCCGAACATACACCTCGAAACTACATGATAGAAAACTTTTTTTAGGTCCGTTACCTTCCGACCCCCCGAACTTTTTTTTCAAGGTTCGCCACTGGGTCTATCTTGGAGTTGGTATGTGATACTATTTAAAAAAAATAACGTATATAGAAAATTAATGTAATGCCTAAGAGCTAACTTTAGAAAACACGTGCCCTCCGAAATCACGGGCCCTGTGCGGTGGTCCTCCCTACACACCCTCATCACCGCCCATATCTAACGCTATCAAGGTGTGTAAAATTGTCTCTCGTTATTGAGTCGAGGATTCGAATTCATGGTAGAAAATAAAGTAGAATTAGGAGCAGATCTTTTTTATTAAAAACATAATTGAAGTCTAAATATCCAACACTAATGATGCGGGGTTAGATGTTTGGTGGTGGCGGTCAGTAGAAGAAGTTTTAAATAGGGGGGGTTAGATGTTTGGTGGTGGCTCATTCTATACACACCCTCCTCTTTCCTGATTATACCCCCTCCTCTCACATACTTACAGGTGGGGCCTGCGTGGGACCGACAGTTTTCCTCTCACAAGGGGGTATAGGAAAGAGGGGTGTGTGTATAGAATGAGCCTTTTAAAATATCCTTGTTTGATACTTTTTTTTTTAATCTTCTCATCTCCCCTCTCTTCTCATCATCTAAATTCACTCTTCATTTATCCTTGCTATTGTTCTTTACACAAGAAATAAGAAATGCGCGATGGTGGTGGCGGTAGCAATGGCCGTCCGCGGTCAACTGGAGGACGTCCGGTGGTAGAAGCGGGTGGTACTTATCCTTCTTTAGAAGATCCCATGACACGACATAAGAAATTGCTTTGCAATGCAACTTTTTCTCTCGACTTTTTTTTTTTTTTTTCATTCGCTTACAGAGAAAGGGGGCAAAACTGGAAGAAGCAGTATTTAACGTATATGATCCAAGGGAATGACTAATGAGGCCACCGGTCCGATGTTAGTTAGCTTTATACTTGCAAATTGCAATGACCGTTTTACCCTTTTGGTAACTTTAGTTACTTCGTGTCACATGATCGTTTTGTTTCTTGCATAAGAAACAATCGATATGTGGGGGTTGGATAACTATACTAGGTATGCATCGCTTACCACTACCATGTATTTGCTTCATAAAAATATCAAAGATATCAATTGTTGTTTGAAGGCATGACTGGAAATAACTTAACTTCAAAACCCAAACAGAGTTCATGCTAACGGGCTGAGACAAGATCACGCTAACGGGCCCAACTAATTTGATTCGGGCTTTAAATAGGTTCTAAATGTACACTGACCTAGCAACACAACAATAGCAAACTTAACCAGTTACACTATCTAATCAAGAAGCAGCTTCTCCTTGACCTCTAAACAACTCCTGCAAAATAAAAACCAAAATGATTTCACCAAATTAATTTTGTCTTTAAAAAAAATTATATATATTTTAATTTGACCAAATTTGTTTTTAAATAAAATTAAATATATTTTTAATAAAATTGGTACCACTTTTTTTGCAGTGACAGCCTGATGAAGGCGCTCTCTCCTCTCCCTTTGGCATTCTCCACACCAGCTTACAAAACCCTTTTGGTGTTTTCTCAACTCTCTAAATACAGAACTGCAGAAAAAGAATTATACAATCTAAAGGTGTAACAAAGAGCTGCAGAGCAAAAAAAAATACATAATTTAGAGGTGTCAATTTTGACAAGGGGTGTAAATGAGCCGAGCAGCTCATGAGCTGCTCAAAACCGACTGGTAGAAGCTCGCATCGAGTAAAAGCTTAAACGAACCCGAGCTAGAATTAAATTGGAGCTCATTTGTGAAAGTATAATAATTTTGATTTAATATAAAAAATATATAATTACAAAATAAATATTACTAAATACATAACTATAGTTAAAAATAAACAAAGATAATATGTACTATGTTTATGTATATATAATTACAAATTCGTATAAAACTAACTAATGTATATAAATAAAATAATTAATAAATAATAATTGAGCCAAGCTCGAGCTTTAGACACATGGCTCGAAACTAGCCGAGCTCGTGCTTAACAAGCCTGGGCTCTGCTCGGCTCGGCTCAGCTTGGCTTGTTTACACCCCTAATTTTGACTTGTCTATAAGCACAGTTCGTATATAATAAGTTAAGCAAAAGAGAAATAGGTTAAAAGTCAACCAATGTCTACTTTTAGTGTGTATCTCCTAGATTTTGATTGTTCTGTAATAATACTGTAGTGTTTTTGTAATTATGTATCATCATTTATCACATCAATTATAATGGTTTCGAAGGTTTTGTGCGGGATCTTTCTTTAAGAAAATTTTTTTTAGGTAAATAGTGGATGGTCCATGGATAATGTCATACGGGAGCCGAATTGATCCTGCATATCTATGACCACAGAAATTATATAACTTAACAGAACCCAAAAAGGTAAAAAAAAGTTTTGTTTGTTTATATTATGGTCATTAGTTGGCAAAGAATGAGAGTAATTAAAGATCACACAATAGCAAAACTACAAAGTTGAAGGGATTATATACCTTCTGCACCAAAGCAGTAAGTTGATTCTCTGGCCAGCTGTAGTAGCTCTGGCACCATGCCGATGGCGACCTCGATGTATTATTGCATGACCCGGGACATGAGAGTAATCAAAGATCTCCTGTCAATATATCCACTTCCAGATAAGTTTTCACCGAAAACAATAACCGCATTTTAAAATGCGCATTCTAATATAGAGCTATATCATGTGTAACTTGTGGTGCACTCAACCCTCATATATCAGCTCAAAGCATGAAACAACATATTCTATCATCAAATCATACCTCAGGCAGTGCTTCTGTATTCATGTGCTTATCACATCGAACACCTCTAAAATACAGTTCTCCACCGGAGAACTGCTTGCCCAAGCATACGTTCAACGTCACCTCTGAGTCATCCACATGGAACCCTAGAAAAGATACAAACAAAATTACACAAATTAAGGTATCAATTCAAAACAAATAACTAAAAACAAAATGTAGCACAAACGACTTCAATGAACATAGCCTTGAGCGGTACGATAATGCGATATTTTCTTTGTAAAAAAGAAAACAAAACAGATTACTTTGTTTCTTAAGCTTTTCTTATAGCAGAATCGACGATGTTCTCGCAACAATGATATACCCAATTAAATAAGAATGAAGTGATAACATACCCAATTCAATATCTCTATTGAAACCATACTCAACCACGAATCCATGATGGGAATCAAGTGCAAATCCTCCAACATCAGCAAAAAAAACTGCACATGTTTTATGTGAAATCTGCCATTATTACCTGCATTTAGTTAATACTACTTTGTATAACTTACTTTTTGAGATATGGCGTATGAAATCTTCCATTAACTTTTCCAGCATAGCATCCATTCCAAAGTCATCAAGAACAGCCCCAAATTTGTTCATCGTATTTGGGCGCATAACTCTGAATTTTGTTTCGAGAATCCATTTCTCAAAATTTTCTACCTAGGCAATCAGAACCTGATAAGAAAACATTTAAGCTAAACTACTAAAAATAACTAGAAATAGCATGCCCGACATGACATGAACAGAGTAGATGATACCTCAGCTACCAACATTTCACAGAAATGAGGCTGCAGCATATTGAAGGTATAGACTCCGGGAGCAGGTTCGGACATTATACTTTTAATACTTTCGTCTCTGATGTGATCGCCGACCATAAATGCTTTTATGAATGATGGCGTAAAAAAGTTTGTGGCGTTCAGTTTATACAAGTCTCTATATAGAGGCTGAAAGAAACGAATTGTATAGGGACAAAGAAAATAAGTTAAATAAGCCGTAAATAAATTTAGGACAACACCTCAAGATACATTATTCAAGAGGACACCTGAAAATTTTACCTGATAGTTGGATATAATTCTCATCCTGTATTCTCTGTGCTTCTGGACCTGTTGAAACGAAATCGTGAAAAAGATAATTAGTATAATAATAGATTTTAATATGAAGTCTTAAAACAATGTTTATAGAAAAAGAGAAAGCGCTATATGAGCATATTGTATGTTTGAGGATTGAGACCAGACCTACTATGATAATGAACCAAAATCATAAAATTTGTATCCAACATTAGCTTTACAAGTGTGACATGTATACTACCTTTAACACAGAGAAACCTTAGTCAAATTAATTGACATGGAAAACATGCAGACCAGCTATAATGCAATTCCTTATTTCTATCCAATCTAGTTTCAACAAATCCACACGAAAAGCATGCATAAAGACCATTCACGAGTTCATGACGATACGATACCAGGCACCATAAATTTGATAAATATTTCCTATTTTACTATTAAATTATTTATTGAGTTAGTATTATATATTTATTTTGACAGTGCTCACTTGAACTACCAGTTATATTCAATATAAAGACTTAAACATGCATAGAAAAATACGCCAATGTGCAAAATTTAATAGAAGCCATGGAAGGGTTTTGTTCAAAGTGAATCACACAGCGGCATTGAGTATTAACGCTGAGAAGGATAGAGGCCAATGACCGATCCATTCTTACTATAAAAGTTCATGTGCAATAAAGAAGCAAAACACGGAAACCTAATATTCAGTTTGCATTAATTACATAGTAGTATTGCCTCACAACCACCAAAGAATAACCTAGACGACAAAAACCACCATCTTTTCGTTTTGCATAGGCTATTATATGTTTAATCACCTCGTTTAGCAGGTACACCGTACACTTAACACGAGGAAATATATGAAAGCCCAAATAGCATAAGTTCCCATTTCCCAAATGTTGAAACCTGGTTTTAATCTAAACCTTCACACTATTTGAAATATAAATAAAAAAATGTGCCTTTCCAAGTACTTGACACCACCATAGTATCCATATTCACAACAGAGAGAGTAGGGCATGTTTGTAGCTTCTGAAGTTGCAGGCTGGGAAATTTTCTATAAATTGTGGAAGAAAAAGACACCAAACAAGATCTTTTTCACAAATGAAACGCATACAACTGATGGACTAATAAGACATGTTGCACGTTTCAGTAGCTTGCTTGACATCAGCATTAAAACCAGGGGCGGAACCACAATGTTAGGAGCCGTAGCACGGGCTACGGCTCAACCCCGTATACGTAGTGTTTTTTCGGGTTTTATACAAAGGATACCCCAAAAAAGATACGAGGATACTCCTAACAAAAAAAAATAGGATACTTGATATTACTAAAATCTCATTTTTTATAAGCTCAAATATTTTACAACCCGAAAACTTGTATAATAATGCCCGAATTAACAATAATAAAATAGAAAGAAGACCCTAAATATAATTAATAAAGTTAGCCCAAGACCCAAATAATATTATAACTGAATAAGAGATCTTGCTCGTTTTATGGTGGAAACCGGAACACATAGTTCTTGTCCTTTGGTTTATCGGGTAGTGAAGTTAGCTTTGGTTTTACCGAGTGCAACCGCAACCATTGAAAGATTTTTTTTTCT
Source organism: Helianthus annuus (assembly GCF_002127325.2). Classification (NCBI taxonomy): domain Eukaryota; kingdom Viridiplantae; phylum Streptophyta; class Magnoliopsida; order Asterales; family Asteraceae; genus Helianthus; species Helianthus annuus. Next base: position 40,604,030 of record NC_035447.2, on the reverse strand, counting down.
TTCTAAATTGAAGCTTGTTAAGACGGATTTACGCAATCGAATGAACCCGGAATATTTGAACAATGTTATGGTTTGTGTGGTTGAAAAAGAAAGTTTTGATAAAGCAAAAGACGACGATGTAATGTGACAATTTCAAGCTATGAAAGAAAGAAGATGAGAAATCTATTAGGTATTTGTTCTACTTTATTGATCATCGTTTTTTATTGTATAATTGCACGTTAAAAAAAATTCAGGATACCCCTAAATTAGTGGGCTAGCTCCGCCACTGATTAAAACACAAGTTACAATAAGATAAAAGAAATCCTACACTTCAGTGAACATACAACCAAACAAAACCACCAAGTTTAAGCTAGTCACTTCACTTCTATGCCCAAAAACACCATTAATCAATCAAATTTTCGATTTAGTTTCCTAATTCAAACCTAAGTTCACCAAGTATTTCAACATAAGTCAAAATTCATCAACATCCTAATGTAACAACACAAAAAAAGCAAAAAATCCACAAATTTCTGCATATGTCTATAAAAACAGCAGATTGCTACTCACTAATCATAATAATAGGTTGCTCATTCACTTCCCTGCAACTCTCAAAACAAATTTCTACAACTGTATGCGAGTACATGATAACATAAAATGAAATACTCACTCGATTACGCTCCCCTTCGGTCGAATAACGACGCAAAACCTCTCGCATGTACCTATGCTTCGTGTCTCGAGTAACATTCAACAAATTCGGCGGCAAGTACCGCTCCAGAGAGCTGAAAAGCAGAGGCGTGAACTCCGATTGAAGATCTTCGTAGCTTTCCGGTTGGTGATCCTGACGAGGATTCAATCGGAGACGGAAATTGGAGTTCATCGGAAGTGAGCCGATTCCGTTCGCATTTCCGTTGGCGGTGGGGATAGGAGTTGCCGGAAGAGGAGAGGACGGTAAATTGGTTTGCCGATCGGCGTCACCGTCAGCAGGCATGGTGATTGGTGGTTGAATTGTTGAAATTGGATGTGATGAAATCAGTGCATGTTATTGTTAGGGTTTGATGTGGTGGTGAAGATGATTGTGTTTGTTTGGCATGACTCGTGAGTGAGTCGCATGACTCGGAGGTCCCTTGGTGTCGTATCGTATCGCATATGTTTAGTCGGTAATCGGTAAAATATGGTAAAACTAAAAGTTTTGAATCGGTACCTGTATCATATGATATTAATACTGAAATTGAGCTAAATTCAATATCATATAGGTAGTCGGTGCTTGTAAAATATGGTAAAACTAAAAGTTCTAAATCGATACCCTATCGTATGATATTAATACTGAAATTGAGCTAAATTCAAATATGATATATGTTTGGTCAATGTTGATACGGCACTATCGCTGTGTTAACAATATTTAATACGATTTTCTTCTATCCCTAGTAAGTGTTTTACATTTTCACCCCTTTTTACTTTTTTGGAACTTTAGTCCCTTTCTTTGGTTTTATTTTATGTTTATTTTTAATAATAGATATATGTTGACAAAGGGTGGGGTTAGTGTAAAAATGGGTGGTTTTGTGAGAAGTGTAATAAGCATTTTAAGCTCTCAGATCTTGTAGTTAATGGTTGAGATCAAGAAGGACTTAAATTGTAAATTTTGTTTTGTTTTTTTAGCTAATTTGGCTAGACTAGGGGTAATAATGTTTTTTTTATATTGTATTTTTAAATAAAGAAGTTTTCATCAACTTTAATGCACATGCAAGTTTCACCCATCTTTTTTTTAACGTCAATAACTTTTTATACGTAACATTTTTTTTAAAACAAATTACACCATAATAAAGAGCATTTTTATCTTTAATATAAGTACCATATTGTTATATTTATATAGTAAAAAAAATTACGTATAGAATGATATGAAGCCTACTGGAATGCAGGTTTAAAATACCATACGAAGAACATATACTGGAATGCAGGTGTAAAACACCATGAATGCAGGTGCAAATCCAGGTTTAAAACACCATGCGAAGAACATGCGAATAACACATACTAGACTGCAGGTTTAAAACACCATGAATGCAGATTTAAAATGTCACACCCTGTCTTTTGCGGAAGCGTACGATGTGTGACTAGCTTGTTATCATTGCATTCAATCATAATAAACAGCTACATGATTTAAAACGATGTTCATCCATTCGGAAAATTTTGAGTATTACAAACACTTGTTATTTAAGTTTTAAAACACAACCTTCGTCTAGGTTACAATTCAACAAAAGTGGATGACATCTAAGCTTGTAATCTACTTCTAGTTACGACACTTGCGCCCAAGATCCATCCTGTCACCTGAAATACATGTAATTTTGGAAAACATCAACATAAAGTTGAGCGAGTTCATGCGTTTTGCATACCATGTATGAAAACATGGTATGTATCTTGTTTAAATAAAGTATTCTTGTATAAATCAAGTTTTCTTGTGTACACCACGTACTAATTGAATGTTTGTACAAGGACATTAAGGCATGTGAGGACATGTGGAGCATTAGTGTTGGCTCCTTTAAGGCATGTGAGAACTTATGGAGCATTAGTATTGACTCCTTTAAGGCATGTGAGAACATATGGAGCATTAGTGTTGGCTCCTTTACTGTGTTAATTACCCTCGACTGTGTCGATTAACCTCGACTGTGTTGATTTCCCTCGACTGTGTCGATTAACCTCGACTGTGTCGATTACCCTCGACTGGGACTCCGAAGCACTACTAGGTACTAGTTTTGACCATGAGTGGGGTTCGGCCGTACCCGTTAGATCTAACCCTCGTCCCTAATTAATGAATGTTTTTAATGGCTTAGTACTAGTTTTCACCAAGACTTTATGGCATTTTTAGTATTAAGTCTATGCTCACATGATCTAGTATTTTCTAGGCATTTCTTAAAGCACATCATACTCGGTTCTCGTTCTCACCAAGAGTGCTTCTTGTATTTTTGTATTCTCAAATCGCATCATACTTGGTACTCGTTCTCACCAAGTGTGTTTCTTGTATTTTTACCATTTGTAAAAACTGTAATATTTGTAACATGTATTTCACCCCCCGAGAGTTATAAAACCAAAAACAGTTAGAGAAAAGGGGGAGCATGAACTCACAACTTTGCGTTCCTTGCGTCGTAAACTTCACCAGATTTGCTTAGCTAGCGTCGTGACCTAAACGTGTTTTATTAACGTTAGTCACTAGACTTGTGTCGTACAAGTACAAGTGACTAACTTTTGTGTACGTATTCTTGTGTTAAAAATAAGTTATATTTTTAACTAAGTGTCTTACTTATATTATTTTCTCAAAAATAAATATAAGTATTTTGTATTTTGCACTTTGCACCCGAATTATGTATTTTGTTTAAATATGTTGTATGTGTATTTGCAAGTCCTAATATACTAGCACGTATTATACATACCACATACATTTAGCACAAAGTTTAGTAATCAACGAATATATATATATTTTCCTCAGATAACATACTCGACATTTAGACACGCAAATTACAACTTATGTCGTTTCAGCTTTAATATATATGAACTGGGCTGTTTTCGGACATTTAAATAAAATGGTTAACTTATTCCAAAAATTCCCAAATTTTTACAGAACGTCTTAAACGATCCAGAAATTATTGTGTAACAATATCGAGGTCCAGTTCATTACCAATATTTTATAAGAATTTATCTTCCGGACTGCAATCAGATTTGTCGCTTTCTGATTGCAGTTTACGAAATAATTCATTAAAAATTTATCGTGAGTCTGATTTACGAAATTCCAGTGGGGGAATTACAAATACATCAGTGGTCAACTATGGTATAAATTTCGTGAGACTCCACACAGAATACAAGTTATGACAGAAAACAGGACGCACATTTTCTGCAGCAAAAATGCAGCTCTAGCTGCTGTTACGAAAAGGCACTTTAAAAAAAGTAAACTGAGTCCAAAAATTATGATTCCGGTGCCGTTAGAACCGTATTTCGTAATACATGAACCTAGACTTCAGAAAATACATTTCTCGTTTCATTAAGGTCCTGTTACAGTCAGTTAAAGTCGGCTGAAAATACAACTCAGCATGTTGTTTTTAGTTTAAAGGTTACTAAAACGCATACATACGATCACCATTTGTCCTAATAACGATTTATATCATAACATATATTATTTACAGCAGATTAGTGTTTGTACTACTCAGATTTATCATGTTTTACACATAAATCTTCTCTTTATCCACCTTTTAACACATTATGTTCAACATTTGTTCAAGATCTTTAAAGTTTCTTAACTTTTATCATTCTTATCATCTATTAACCACCAAAGACAAGAACAAGATGAAGATTTAGAACACTTACTACTAGCACAAGGCTAGGGGAGTTTCAAAGCGTAAAAGTGGTGGATAAAAGAAAATGATAGTGGTCCTTCAACTTCCGAACGCACCCAGCTTGCTTGTATGATCCCTAGCACCCTTGAGTGTATGGGAAATGCTTGAAAGAAAACTTGAAAGTGGTGATGGTGGTGTGTGTGATTTCAGCCGATCACAAGAGGAGGGAGAGAGATGAGTATTTGTTGTTGGTGATAAGAGTGAAATGAAGTGTTAAACTCTTAGGTTTATTTATTAACCAATCTCACCATTACCCAACATATAAAGTGCTTCATTAACCACCAAAAACTTCATTTAAATAGTGAAAAGAATGTGGGGATGTCCCCCATACCTTGTAACCGTATGGTTGAGGGGGGGGGGGTCTAGTTGGATTTCAACTAAGTTAGTTAGTAGCTAGTTAGTCTTGTTAGGTGATTAAATTAGTTATTTGTGTATAGTGTTTTGTAACGGGTGTTAGGGTGTTCGGGGACCCTAACTAGCTTAGAAAAATAAGAACATTGCTTCTAGCAATATTTTGGTGTTCCGGGTAACGTCCGGTTGTTCGGTTAGATACCGATTCGTTTAAGTGCTAAATTGCACCGTTTAGTGTCTTTCAAGTATCTTTGGTGACACTTTCAATTCCCGACACTTAGGGAAGTATTCTAGATGATAAATCATCATTTCTGCATAATATTACAGTGTCATATTGCTGATTATAGCTGAATTTAAATAAATTCTGCACTTAAAGTGCGTTTCGGGTGCTTTTTAGTGCGTATTTTAGCTTCCGGAATGCCTATATTAAAACCCTTGTATGTACTCTTGGTTTTTAGTGCATTCTTGACGTTGGACCTACACCTAGGCTCCAATTCTAATGTATGACTGCTTTCTGCAGTTCTGTTGACACGATGTGTCTTACCGGTGAGTTTACTAATATTTTTGACGCAACGCTATCATAAGGTAATTCTTGTAGCATATATCATGCATGAATTCACTTGTATGGAATTCAGAAATTATTTGTCTGGTAAACCAGATCATGCACAGTCATTTAAGCACAAATTAGTGTTCATTTTGTGTACGGAATGTACGGAAAAGTGACGGTTGTCACATAAAACACCATATGAAGAACATATACTGGACTGCAGGTTTAAACCACCACACAATAGATTTTCGCATAGAACAAAAAAGAAACCGTATTACAATGATGATGATAACTTCTTGCGATCTTGAAGATTTATACGAGATGACATATAAATCACAGATTCTTAAAGGATATTTTAAAAAACAAATCGGAATCCTAAAATAACTCTCAGACGGCTATGGGAATATTTATCATTTAATTAAATTATGGAATAAAGTACTTTTTTACTCCTTTTGAATTAATATAACTGAAGGACACATGTCAGCCTCACAATATTTCTCACACTCAAACCCCTTTTTACAGGATCCTCAATCTGTTAACAAATATCGCTTTAGTAAAACATCAACAGGGTAACCAACTGGGGTAGCCCAGTTGGCCACCGACACCCACCTCTTCCCAGAGGTCCCGGGTTCGAGTCTTGGGAGTGGCATATGTCGCCCAGAATAAGAACTTGGTAAGGGGAATTCACCGCGGAGCTAGCTTGGTAAAACATCAACTGGGTCGCAATTTCATATTTAAAGTTTTAAACTTGTATTTAATATAAGTTGTAGTTTTAACAATCCTTATATGTATTATAATAAGTAGGGTCGTAGTTATTTGCGCGTTGCGTAGAAACACGGTTTGAAATCGGTACATATCGCACATCATGATACCGATCAATAAATTCGTAAAATTAAACAAAATGATATCTAAATGTGTTGTGTCATATGCGTCATAGCTCGGCCCTGGACATCAAAATAATAAGGAAATGTAAAACAATATGGGAAATAACTAAGGTATAAAAAAGGTAAACGAAAAATAAAAAGATAGGAACTCGGCGGATTTTGGTGCACTTGTTAAAAAAAAAAGAAAATAGTAGGTGCGAGTTAGCAAATCCATGGCTCACATTAGCATGAGCTCACTATTAAACTAATCTTCTTTTGTACATAGACTAGGTTAATTACCCGTGTGATACATGACTTAGCAATTAACCATCTTCTAAATGCTAAATGAATAACAAACATCTTTTGTAGTTTTAAAAAGGAGAAATAACATATATACAAAAGTTATTTGTGGTAGTAATTTTAATATCAAATGATTTTGAAGTGGTTATATAAGTAGTTGTGTAAAGGTATGCACGCATGTTTTTCTTCTTCCGGCTTGAGTTCTCAATGCGTGAAAGGAAGGAATCGACAACAATATCAACGGGTTTATGAACATCATTGGTAGTTAAAGAATAAAAGTAATTTCTCCAATTCAAAAGACTTTTCATCGCTCGTAAATCAACAATCCTACAAAAAGGATTTTAATGTTCCGTAAATGTTCAACGGAATACATTAAACATGCAAACTAATGACTAAAAAACCAACTCCTAACCTAAAGATTAACTAACAGAATTTTGCATAACAAGTAATACAATTGAAAATAAAGACTACCGGTACATAATATAAACATTATATTTTAACACCACAAAAACTGTGGATCAACATATGGATCCATATAAATGTATTCATTCAAACATCTAACCAAAAATTTAGATGTTTTACCAAATAAAACACCTTTTAAACATAAAACAAAATAGGTGGTAAACAAAAAAACATCAGCATATGTTAATATGTTATGTAAGACTTAAAATGATTCTAACCACTACCACTTAACCATCACCAGTCATCACTTGCTCCTCGAACGAACTCGTTTCTTTTTTTTTTCTTTTGAAATTGAATTCATAAACAACGTACCTTCATTTTTGACATAAGTGCAAGTGCACTTATCACCATTGTGTATTCCATTTACTTTCAGAAAGGCAGACCATTCATTAACTTTGTATCTTGGTTTACCAGCCGACATCTCAACTCAAAGACCCATTTAAACTCCAACACCTTCAAGATTTCTGATAGTAATCATATTGTCAGCATTAAGGTTTGTCATTTTAGAAACTTTCTTTGGCAAACACTACAAAAAAAAAAAAAAAAAAAAAAAAATCAAAAAACATCACAATATATATTAAGAAAATAAATATAACACAACAAACCTAATGTTATAATATATTATTTATGTAATAACTATATTAGTAAAGAATCTTACAATGTGATATCGAGCAGGATAGGTAAACACATAAAAATCAACACCATTTGATTCTTGTCCATTAGCATCCAAGTTTTTCATTTGTAGATCTTCTTCAGTAGAATGCAAAGGTTCAATCTTTTGGTACTATAAATTGACTTCTATTTTTTTTTCATTTTGATGAAAAACCACAAAATGTGCAAGCTTCATTGGGGTATCATGAACCATATGTTTCTATCCATCCACAAAGTTGAACTACTCTCCATACTTTTTGATCTTGAATTCCTTCACTAAAAAGATCATTTAAATACATCGAAACCATCTTATATATTATTCAAATGGGTATAGTTCATTTTAGTGACAAACTCACAAGGAATCATATGTAGAAATGAAATGAATATGATGAATAGAATACAAATTGAAACAACTTATTAATCATTAAAATTATAACATAAAAGTTAAGAAGATTATTATAAATAAGTAAGAATAACTACTGGAAAAGAAAAGCCATACGAAATTGTTTGTTTTCTTGAATAAAACAAATGGCCAAACAGTTCCGGATGTCGGTAATCTTTATCCATGGGTGAAGCCGTTGGCATAAGATTATTATTATCAAAATCTTTCTTCATTTTGCATTCCATTGCTAGACGAAAAACATCAAGGAGATAAGTGGACTGATCAAGAGGCTTGAAAACCAATAGATGGCTTTTTTAGTTTTAGGTCACCAACCATCGTTTCCACCCGTATGTGAATGATGGATCACCATATGTGACAACCCCCATTTAGCGATGTTAGCATGCGTACAGTTTAAGCTACACGTATCAATATACATAGATCATATAGACTTAGTTTAGCACTAACTTGGTCATACAATGCGTTGTGTGTGCATAAATATTTACAACCCTAGCTACGGTTCTTGAAAAAATATAAAATATTTGCAGTAGCGTTGGGATGTCAAAATAAGGTTGTCCACCAAAAATAAGATTTTTTGAGGTGTCTAGCTATTTTTAATAATTTAAGAGCATAAATAATCACCATAAATAAATAAAATACTTAGTGTGACATTTGTGCCTTTACAACCAGTATACAATTCCGAACAATTATGAATCTAATGAAATCTAGTGTTTCATTCCCGGGATTTGTATAATTACATGTGACATTCACACATTTTAGTCCATGGACAATTTCAACCCCTCAAAGTTTTTCTAGAAGTTATACGTAAACTGTTATGCAAACGTAATCAGTTTAACACAACGTACACTCCTGAACAATGATATAAGCTAAACATACCCTAAATACCCTTTACATAACTTAGAAATAAGTTTTGAAGGGTTCGGTATGGCAAAAACATGTTTATTCGTGCTCAGGGACTATTTGCGTCAAACTGCGAAAGTCTGCCAATTCGCGTATTTCTTAATATGGAACACGTACGCACATCCAAAAGTTTTTGTAATTATTAAAGTATTGTATTTTAGTGATAATAATGCAAAAATATCAATCGATGCGTAATTTCGGTCATTTTCGCGTCCGTTTGAGCGTTTGTCGTAATTAAGCGGAAAACGCAACCGTCATCACTTGCTCCTCGAACGAACTCGTTTTCTTTTTCTTTTGAAATTGAATTCATAAACAACGTACCTTCATTTTTGACATAAGTGCAAGTGCACTTATCACCATTGTGTATTCCATTTATTTTCAGAAAGGCAGACTATTCATTAACTTTGTATCTTAGTTTACCAGCCGACATCTCAACTCGAAGACCCATTTAAACTCCAACATCTTCAAGATTTCTGATAGTAATCATATTGTCAGCATTAAGGTTTGTTATTTTAGAAACTTTCTTTGGCAAACGCTACAAAAAAAAAAAAAATCAAAAAACATCACAATATATATTAAGAAAATAAATATAACACAACAAACCTAATGTTATAAGTATTTTATTTATGTAATAACTATATTAGTAAAGAATCTTACAATGTGATATCGAGCAGGATAGGTAAACACATAAAAATCAACACCTTTGATTCTTGTCCATTAGCATCCAAGTTTTTCATTTGATGCAAAGGTTCAATCTTTTGGTACTATAAACTGACTTCTATTTGAAAGTGACACTGTAAGCCTGGAATTTTTTTTTCTTCATTTTGATGAAAAACCACAAAATGTGCAAGCTTCATTTGGGTATCATGAACCATATGTTTCTATCCATCCACAAAGTTGAACTACTCTCCATACTTTTTGATCTTGAATTCCTTCACCAAAAAGATCATTTAAATACATCGAAACCATCTTATATATTAGTCAAATAGTTATAGTTCATTTTATTGACAAACTCACAAGGAATCATATGTAGAAATGAAATTAATATGATGAATAGAATACAAATTGAAACAACCTATTAATCATTAAAATTATAACATAAAAGTTAAGAAGATTATTATAAATAAGTAAGAATAACTACTGGAAAAGAAAAGCCATACGAAATTGTTTGTTTTCTTCATGAATAAAACAAATGGCCAAACAGTTCCGGATGTCGGTAATCTTTATCCATGGGTGAAGCCGTTGGCATAAGATTATTATTATCAAAATCTTTCTTCGTTTTGCATTCCATTGCTAGACGAAAAACATCAAGGAGATAAGTGGACTGATCAAGAGGCTTGAAAACCAATAGATGGCTTTTTTAGTTTTAGGTCACCAACCATCGTTCCACCCGTATGTGAATGATGGATCACCATATGTGACAACCCCCATTTAGCGATGTTAGCATGCGTACAGTTTAAGCTACACGTATCAATATACATAGATCATATAGACTTAGTTTAGCACTAACTTGGTCATACAATGCGTTGTGTGTGCATAAATATTTACAACCCTAGCTACGGTTCTTGAAAAAATACAAATATTTGCAGTAGCGTTGGGATGTCAAAATAAGGTTGTCCACTAAAAATAAGATTTTTTGAGGTGTCTAGCTATTTTTAATAAGAGTAAACTGCCATTTTGGTCCCTGTGGTTTGGGCACTTTTACCATTTTAATCTAAATCTCAAACTTTTTAAATCTGGGTCCCTGTGGTTTCACTTTTATTGTCATTTTAGTCCAAAATTCAAAAACTCCCTTTTTTGATTGTTGCAACCCCCTTATTTTGTCTTTTTGTGCATGGGTATTTTTGTCCAACTAATTTTCATTTAACATATTCTTAATTAAAAAACTAAATTAAATACATTATTAATTCCTTTAAATACCCTTATTAATATTCATTTCCCCATTACAGAGATCATCTTCAACCCCCAAATAAAACCCTAACCCACAGGAGATCGAAGCACATCATCTTCCCCAAAGAAACCATGTCCAGCTTGCAGTTGTTTCAGCCTCCACCACTGCATCAATCTAATCGCCGATTCTGACCGTCAATTTGAGTTGTTTCAGATCACACAAAATCACTTAGGGTTTTGAGAGATTTTGCAATACGCATGAGCTGCTTGTGGAATCTGTCCTGTAATTCGTCTAATTTGAATCACTTCATCACTTGTTTGCTTCCGTTTGTTCTTCATCACTCGCCTCAATTGACCTCTGCTTCCAATTTTCAATTCAACAAACCCTTGGATTAGAGAAGTCATGTTGATCGCTTATTGTTGTTGTTACTGTTTTTGTTGCGATCGTTTGGTGTTGATCGCCTCAATTGACCTCTGCTTCCAATTTTCACTTCATCACCGTACACCCACACCACCGTACACCCACACCACCGTCTTCCCTCCACCATCGTACACCCACCACCACCGTCTCCCCTCTACCATCGTACACCCACGCCACTGTACACCTACACCACCGTCTCCCCTCCACCACCGTACACCCACACCACCGTCTCCCCTTCACCACCACCGATCTTGCTGTGACCACCTCAACACCATTCATCAAAACCAGCCACCACCACCGAACCCGTTGTGTCGTTTCTTAGAGAGACAGAGAAAGATGAGAGGGATGGGGGAAGGGATACGGTTTGGTGGTGTGTGGTAGGGTTTTTGAGGTAAAGAGAAAGAAGAGGGGTGGGATCTGTGTTATGTTTCGAGAAGATGCGAGTGTTTGGAGAAGGTTAGGGTTTGGTGTTGGGGAAGATGAATATTTGCTGCTGTCACACCCCAACCAATGGCGGAAACATCGGGATGAGACGAAGTGTGAAGATTGCTCGAGACATCATAACGCTAATAATTGTGACAAGTATTTAAATAATCATTTCATTTCATTTCTAAAGAATCAAGTACAAGGTTTTGAAACAAAGTACAACAACATGAATAATAAAATGATACAATACAAATACAATTCTTTCTAAGTGGGTATCTAAGCATCCTACTAGATTCCATGCATTGTCAACATCCACCTGTAACATGTTAAAATAAAGTTCAATGCAAAAGCAAAGGCGAGTATACAAGTTTGATACGTACATAGCAAAAGATAAGTTTTGAACAATTCCTCATAGCAAGCATGTGATTCAAGATAAGCCTTTAAATATGGTATGTGTCTAACATATCAAACCAAGGAAACGCAATATGCTCATGACATATGTGACAACTCGTACTTTAGACCTATCTTGTAACGTTACGTGAACTTTATTAATTGAATGTTATGATTATGTGATATGTGTGTATTAAATGTTAGTATAGTAAACGAGCCCAAACCGCATACCATAACCCAATCGAAAAAGGCTCACCCGGTCGCACAAGCCCATTTGGGCCGCACCTCTTGTACTCGAAACATGGACAACCCATTAAGGGATTTCGGCCCACTTCCATTCCATACGTATACATGTTCACCCACACCTTTAGGGTTTTAGTTTCACAACTTTGCAAACAAGAGCACACACACACAAACCCTAGAACGCTCTCTCGAAGCCGACGGCACCCAAGGCTCACGGTTTGGATTTGTTCTTGCATCATCTACAATCGGTTAGTGCTTGATTAATTGTTGTTGATGTTTTGGTGTGTGTTACAATAGCCTCGCATGATGATCTAGGGCTCTTGATTTACATGTTTGATTATGTTCTTACGAATTGGATTGCATGATTGATTGATTTGTTATGTTGATAAATGATTTGTGTACTAGAAATCGACCCACATGTATGTATTGAATAAGGATGATAATCGGTTAGTCTTGTAAATCGTTTAGGATGATAATCGGCTACTTGCATATGTGAATCGGATGAATACTAATAATTCATGGTGCATGCTATACGTTTTAGTGTTATGATTATTGTCCTTGTTCATGTTGAATCGGATTAGGGTTCATACGAATTAGTGATATAATTGCTTGTTGATCGAGAATTAACATGTTAAGAAACTGATTTCCTGTTGATTGATCTGTTTTCGAAACTGCCTAACTTGTTAGCCGAAATCACGGAATAATTGTTGACTGAATTATGGAAAGTTGTTACAATCGGATTGTCTCGACCAGGATTTGCGAGTCGAGATCTCCTAGTCTCGACTCGAGACCACGACACTCGCACACAGCAGCACCAGCCGAGACCGAGGTTGCGGGTCCAGTTGCGACTCGAGACCGAACAGTCTCGAGTGGACCATGACAAACCGAGACCAGCCCTCTTGCGACTCGAGATCTCATTCGTTGCGACTCGAGATCTCGACACCAGCATAACTCGAGACCGATAGTCTCGACTCGAGACTGACTATGTTGCTATTGGACTTTTACTGTTACAAGCCCAACTGTTTGGGCCGAATACTTGGAAATTGTTATCTGATCTTTATTGGACTGTTTAATCTTATTGGGCCGAGAAGAATATTGGATTGTTTTGGGCCGGGTACATATGGGCTTATATTTTAGAACGCACAAGTATGATTATGTTGTGCTCTTGACTGCTAACGTGCGATGCGTGTTTGCTGTGATTCATACGTGCATTACTTGAGTCAAAACATGACTTGTGTGGTAACCCTGTTAGGACGAGATTGACCACTTTAGTTCAAGGAACCTTTTTGTGTATCTGCCGAGTAAACCAAGGTGAGTTCACACAGCCAAGGCATGGGATTCCCGGGTTGGGAATTGGGTTGGAAGGTTTGATATGGAATGATTACTCGTACTTACGCAATCACTAGACTATAGACCATCGTCCTCAGGATAGTCAGGACACTTACGTAAAACCTACGTAAACTAGTATTTACCATTGTCTACCGGGTCGGGAGGACACTTACGTAAATCCTACGTAACCTAATACCCACTACTGTCTTCCGGGTCGGAAGGACACTTACGTAAATCCTACGTAAACCCCACGCGTACCACTGTCCTCGGGGAAGGGCACTCACGTAAATCCTACGTGACCTTGTACGTATTCCTGTTCTCGGATTAAGAAGAACACATGGTTGCAAATAGTCTAGTAAGTACCATAATGGGAAGCCCCCGTTAGTAAAGATAAACGTGGGAATCCCCCACTAGTAATATATACACAAGGCATGGGAAACCCCCACCATTAGTACATACATGCATGGGAAGCCCCCACTAGATGAACTTACGCATTACTGTTATGAACTTACTTTCTGTGAACTCGCTCAACTAGTTGTTGATTATCTGCTGCATGCCTTGCAGGACCTTAGGTACTAAAGGAGCTTGCACAAGGAGGAGCAGGTCGTTGTGGGATACGGATCGTGAACGATATTTGAACTTATAACTTATTTTGGGTTTTCATTATTATGCTTCCGCTACTTAAATAATGTTTGGTTATGAACATCAGTCATGTCACGAAGAGATACATTTTCTACTTTACACTTAAATGCTATGTTTGATATGATTGATGGCTTGATCCTGGTCATGTCACGTCTCCAAGCGGTGGTACTCCGCGGGTGGATTTTTGGGGGTGTGACAGATTGGTATCAGAGCCATTGGTTATAGAGAACTTGGTTTTAATATGGGAAAACGTTTTTATTAAAACCAGACTATAACCAGAACAGTGCTCTCAACGATCCACAACGACGCTTCGCTCCACGTGCAAGACTCGACATCCTAGGTAATAAGATTTATGTTTATTGCCTGCATGCTAGAACTACATAGAACTTTGCTCGTAGTACACTTAGATACACATGACTCTATTACATGCAAATACCTACGTGCTTACGCTTTTCTGTCATCGCCCTACTCGCGAACCATTCTCACTTACGCTACTTTTACAATGAAGATCATGTCTGGACGAATTAACATGACTCAAGCCCAGCTAGAGGCTCTCGTTCAAGCTCAAGTTGCTGCGGCACTGGCAGCTGCTCAAGCAGGTCAACCAGCGCAGCAGCCTGTCTGCACTTTTAAGAACTTCATGGACTGTCGTCCAAGTACTTTTAGTGGCACGGAAGGAGCAGTTGGACTCCTCCACTGGTTTGAAAAGCTCGAGTCTGTGTTCGAGATGTGTGAATGCCCTGAGACTCGCAGGGTGAAATACGCCACTGGCACGCTGGAAGGAATAGCACTGACTTGGTGGAACGCCCAAGTTCAGATTTTAGGGTTGGCAGCTGCTAACGCCACCCCATGGAACGATTTCAAGGAACTCATCAAGCGAGAATACTGCACGCGTGACGACATTCACAAGCTGGAAGATGAGTTTTATCATCTGAAAATGATGGGGTCAGAGATTGAAGCATACACGAAGCGGTCGAATGAACTGGCCATCTTGTGCCCAACCATGGTAGACCCTCCGATCAAGCGCATTGAGTTGTACCTCAAGGGTCTAGCCTCAGAAATTCAGAGCCATGTTACATCGGCTAACCTCGACAACATTCAAGATATTCAGCGTCTTGCTCATCGCCTCACGGATCAGGCGGTGGAACAGAACAAGTTGCCCAAACGCATCAGTGCTACCACTTCAGCCACTACTCCCACTACACCTAGTGACAACAAAAGAAAGTGGGATGGGGATTCTAGCAAAGGTTCAGCAACAGTTCAATCCCAAGCTCAGCAGCAGAAGACTGACCACTACCAGAGTCCTAGTCAGCAATCCTCTGGTGGTCATAGACAGAGAAGGTATCAAGGGTTTCACCCCAAGTGTCACAACTGCAACAGACATCACAGCGGCCAGTGCAACAAGGGTCGTTGTCAAAGATGTCTCAAGATGGGTCACGAGGCCAAAGACTGTAGGAGCCCACGACCTGCAAATCAGAACCAGCAACCGCAACAACCAGCTCCACAGAACCCACAGCAGCAGCAGCCACAGCGTGGAAACCGGGGATGTTTCCAGTGTGGGGCTGAAGGTCATTTCAAGCGCGATTGTCCTCAGTTGAACCAGAACCAGAATCGCAACAACAATCACCAGGGCAACGGGCACAACAACGGTGGAAACAACAACAACAATGGCAACGAGGCAAGGGGTCGAGCTTTCGTGTTAGGATGAGGAGATGCAATGAACGATCCCAACGTCGTTATGGGTAAGTTTCTCCTTGACGACATTTATGTTACTGTTTTATTTGATTCGGGTGCGGATACAAGTTATATTTCTGTGAAAGCCAGTAAATTGTTAAAACATGCACCAACACCCCTAAACACCAAACACGTCGTAGAACTAGCTAATGGTAAGAGTCTAGAAGCCACGCAGATAGTCAGGGGTTGTAGTATCGTCTTAGCCGGTCAAACATTCTCGATCGACCTTATTCCCATAGTCTTGGGAAGTTTCGATATCGTCATAGGGATGGATTGGTTATCCCAACATCAGGCAGAGATCTTATGCAGTGAGAAGATTATTCGCATTCCACGTTCTGGTCGAGAACCTCTTGAAGTCCAAGGCGACAAGAGTGGTGCTGTGGTTGGCATCATCTCTTTCTTGAAGGCTCAGAAATGTTTACGAAAGGGGCACACTGCCATTCTGGCACTCGTTACAGACGCATCAGCGAAGGAAAAGAAACTGGAGGATATTCCAGTTGTACGCGACTACCCTCAGGTGTTTCCTGAAGATTTACCTGGATTACCGCCTCATCGTCAGGTCGAATTTCAAATCGAGCTCGCTCCAGGAGCAGCACCCATAGCTCGCGCACCATATCGTCTAGCTCCATCAGAATTGGAAGAATTGTCAAAGCAGATACAAGAGCTCTTGGAAAAGGGCTTCATTCGTCTAAGCTCTTCGCCATGGGGAGCTCCAGTACTATTTGTGAAAAAGAAGGACGGTACCTTCAGGATGTGTATAGACTATAGGGAACTCAACAAGGTGATGGTGAAGAACCGTTATCCTCTTCCACGCATAGATGATTTATTTGACCAGTTGCAAGGGTCGTGCTACTATTCGAAGATAGACCTGAGGTCAGGTTATCATCAGCTGAGAGTCCGGGATGAGGACGTCTCCAAAACTGCATTCAGAACTCGCTACGGCCACTACGAGTTTCTTGTCATGCCGTTCGGGTTAACGAACGCGCCTGCTGTATTTATGGACCTTATGAACAGGGTGTGCAAACCCTATCTTGACAAGTTCGTCATTGTTTTCATCGACGACATTCTGATCTACTCCAAGAGTCAGGACGAGCACGAGCAGCACCTACGCCTTATTCTGGAACTCCTACGGAAGGAACAGCTGTACGCTAAGTTTTCGAAATGCGACTTCTAGCTTCGTGAAGTCCACTTCTTAGGCCACGTAGTGAACAAGGATGGGATCCATGTCGATCCATCCAAGGTAGACTCGATCAGAAACTGGCCTGCACCACGTACACCAACGGAAATACGCAAATTCTTGGGTTTGGCGGGTTACTACAGACGGTTTATTAAAGACTTTTCAAAGATTGCTCAGCCGCTTACACTACTGACACAGAAGGGTGTCACCTACCGTTGGGGCGATACGCAGGAAACTGCTTTTCAGCACTTAAAGGATAGACTTTGCAGTGCACCTATCCTCTCATTGCCAGAGGGCACGGACGATTTCGTAGTATATTGTGATGCATCCATCCAGGGTCTTGGATGTGTATTGATGCAACGGGATAAGGTTATCGCTTACGCTTCGCGTCAACTTAAGATACATGAACGAAATTACACGACGCACGATTTAGAGCTGGGAGCTGTTGTTTTCGCGCTCAAGATATGGCGACACTACCCGTACGGTACCAAGTGCACAATTTACACCGATCACAGGAGTCTCGAGCATATTCTTAAGCAAAAGGATTTGAACATGCGTCAACGAAGATGGGTTGAACTACTTAACGATTACGAATGCGCCATCAAGTACCATCCAGGAAAGGCCAATGATGTGGCTGACGCCCTCAGTCGAAAAGACACTTTACCTAAGCGCGTGCGAGCGCTGCAGCTTACGATTCAGTCTAGCCTTCCTGCACAGATACGAGATGCACAGGCAGAAGCATTAAAACCCGAAAATGTCAAAGCTGAAGCCCTGCGCGGCTCACGACAGTGGTTAGAACAGAAGGCAGATGGCGCCTACTATGTAACGGGGCGTATTTGGGTCCCACTTTATGGCGGTCTACGCGAACTTGTAATGGATGAAGCTCACAAGTCTCGCTACTCGGTGCATCCAGGGTCGGACAAAATGTACCACGACATCAGAACTACCTATTGGTGGCCTAGTATGAAGGCCCACATTGCCACTTATGTCGGCAAATGCTTGACCTGTGCGAGAGTCAAGGTGGAATACCAGAAACCAGCGGGCCTACTTCAGCAACCTACGATACCGCAATGGAAATGGGAAGAAATTTCCATGGATTTCGTTACAGGCCTACCTAGATCCCAGCGGGGGAATGATACCATATGGGTGATCGTGGATCGACTCACCAAGTCTGCACACTTCCTAGCTATAAAGGAAACGGATAAGTTCTCCACTCTCGCAGACATCTATCTCAAAGAAGTTGTTTCGAGGCACGGGGTGCCCACCTCCATCATTTCGGATCGGGATGCACGATTCACGTCAGAACTATGGCAAGCGATGCACAAATCTTTCGGCTCACGATTAGACATGAGCACAGCATATCATCCTCAGACGGATGGGCAGTCTGAGCGAACGATCCAAACTCTTGAAGACATGCTTCGGGCATGCGTTATTGATTTCGGCAACGGCTGGGAAAAGCACCTCCCTTTGGTGGAGTTCTCATATAATAACAGTTATCACACCAGCATACAAGCCGCTCCATTCGAGGCATTGTATGGACGTAAATGCCGGTCACCTCTCTGTTGGGCAGAGGTGGGGGATAGTCAGATTACGGGTCCAGAGATTGTAGTGGACGCCACAGAAAAGATTGCGCAGATACGACAACGCATGGCGGCAGCACGCGACCGTCAGAAAGCCTACGCGGATAAGCGTAGAAAGCCATTGGAATTTCAGGTCGGGGACCGGGTTTTACTAAAAGTCTCACCCTGGAAGGGTGTGGTTCGTTTTGGCAAACGGGGCAAACTAAATCCGCGGTACGTCGGACCGTTCGAAATCATTGAGAAAATCGGCAAAGTGGCCTACAAGCTAAACCTACCAGCTGAACTCGGGGCAGTTCACAATGTTTTCCACGTGTCAAATCTGAAGAAATGCTTGTCAGATGAGACCCTAATAATTCCATTGAAAGAGCTCACTATCGACGAGCGGTTGCAGTTCGTCGAGGAACCTGTAGAAATCACGGACCGGGATGTGAAGGTCCTCAAACACAAGAGAATCCCTCTTGTTCGAGTTCGTTGGAACTCCAGACGTGGCCCAGAGTACACCTGGGAACGCGAAGACAGGATGACAGAAAAGTACCCCCAGTTATTCGGAAGCAATGCAACCACTACTGAGGCTGAAGCTACTACTTCGGAATTTCGGGACGAAATTCCAGATCAGCGGGGGGAGGATGTGACACCCCAGGAAAACCAGTGAACAATATAACTTACCTAGCTTCCTCAGTAAACGCATGCCAAATTTCGGGACGAAATTTCTTTTAAGTTGGGGATAATGTGACAACTCGTACTTTAGACCTATCTTGTAACGTTACGTGAACTTTATTAATTGAATGTTATGGTTATGTGATATGTGTGTATTAAATGTTAGTATAGTAAACGAGCCCAAACCGCACACCATAACCCAATCGCACAAGGCTCACCCGGTCGCACAAGCCCACTTGGGCCGCACCTCTTGTACTCGGAACATGGACAACCCATTAAGGGATTTCGGCCCACTTCCATTCCATACGTATACATGTTCACCCACACCTTTAGGGTTTTAGTTTCACAACTTTGCAAACAAGAGCACACACACACACAAACCCTAGAACGCTCTCTCGAAGCCGACGACACCCAAGGCTCACGGTTTGGATTTGTTCTTGCATCATCTACAATCGGTTAGTGCTTGATTAATTGTTGTTGATGTTTTGGTGTGTGTTACAATAGCCTCGCATGATGATCTAGGGCTCTTGATTTACATGTTTGATTATGTTCTTATGAATTGGATTGCATGATTGATTGATTTGTTATGTTGATAAATGATTTGTGTACTAGAAATCGACCCACATGTATGTATTGAATAAGGATGATAATCGGTTAGTCTTGTAAATCGTTTAGGATGATAATCGGCTACTTGCATATGTGAATCGGATGAATACTAATAATTCATGGTGCATGCTATACGTTTTAGTGTTATGATTATTGTCCTTGTTCATGTTGAATCGGATTAGGGTTCATACGAATTAGTGATATAATTGCTTGTTGATCGAGAATTAACATGTTAAGAAACTGATTTCCTGTTGATTGATCTGTTTTCGAAACTGCCTAACTTGTTAGCCGAAATCACGGAATAATTGTTGACTGAATTATGGAAAGTTGTTACAATCGGATTGTCTCGACCAGGATTTGCGAGTCGAGATCTCCTAGTCTCGACTCGAGACCACGACACTCGCACACAGCAGCACCAGCCGAGACCGAGGTTGCGGGTCTAGTTGCGACTCGAGACCGAACAGTCTCGAGTGGACCATGACAAACCGAGACCAGCCCTCTTGCGACTCGAGATCTCATTCGTTGCGACTCAAGATCTCGACACCAGCATAACTCGAGACCGATAGTCTCGACTCGAGACTGACTATGTTGCTATTGGACTTTTACTGTTACAAGCCCAACTGTTTGGGCCGAATACTTGGAAATTGTTATCTGATCTTTATTGGACTGTTTAATCTTATTGGGCCGAGAAGAATATTGGATTGTTTTGGGCCGGGTACATATGGGCTTATATTTTAGAACGCACAAGTATGATTATGTTGTGCTCTTGACTGCTAACGTGCGATGCGTGTTTGCTGTGATTCATACGTGCATTACTTGAGTCAAAACCTGACTTGTGTGGTAACCCTGTTAGGACGAGATTAACCACTTTAGTTCAAGGAACCTTTTTGTGTATCTGTCGAGCAAACCAAGGTGAGTTCACACAGCCAAGGCATGGGATTCCCGGGTTGGGAATTGGGTTGGAAGGTTTGATATGGAATGATTACTCGTACTTACGCAATCACTAGACTATAGACCATCGTCCTCAGGATAGTCAGGACACTTACGTAAAACCTACGTAAACTAGTATTTACCATTGTCTCCCGGGTCGGGAGGACACTTACGTAAATCCTACGTAACCTAATACCCACTACTGTCTTCCGGGTCGGAAGGACACTTACGTAAATCCTACGTAAACCCCACGCGTACCACTGTCCTCGGGGAAGGGCACTCACGTAAATCCTACGTGACCTTGTACGTATTCCTGTTCTCGGATTAAGAAGAACACATGGTTGCAAATAGTCTAGTAAGTACCATAATGGGAAGCCCCCGTTAGTAAAGATAAACGTGGGAATCCCCCACTAGTAATATATACACAAGGCATGGGAAACCCCCACCATTAGTACGTACATGCATGGGAAGCCCCCACTAGATGAACTTACGCATTACTGTTATGAACTTACTTTCTGTGAACTCGCTTGTAACACCTCGAAAAATTTCGTCCAATAATGTCTTGACACGTGTCATAAGGTTCCGGTATGTGAAAACAAACTTTAAAGGGACTAAAAGTGACAAACGGTGAAAACTATGGAACGTAAGGGTCCAAAGTATCAACAATGGATAAATAGACTCTATGATAACCCTACATAATGTTAATAACCTTAAACGGATGGATCATGGATCATACGAAGCGGAAAATGCACAAAAGTGAGGAATTACAAACTATAGGGGCCAAAAGTGTCAACATGTTGAATTTATACCTCTGAGTGAACTTTTGGCAGACCCGAAGCCTTGTAATGCTAAAATATACTCACTTAGAATATGTGGTAAAAATTTCGTGAAGTTTCGATAACGTATGAGAAAGTTATGGCCAAAACCGTGCTTGAGGGGTTAAAAGCGTCAACGTCGAATTTCATGGCTTTTCGGTTGAGCGCAAAGTTATCCGAGGACATTACCATGTTGGTAAATGTCTCAAGGTTCTTAAAAACCAAGTTTGGGGGTTTACGAGTCAAGATAAGTAGCCAAAACATCGCGTGCAAGGACAGGGACCAAAGCTGCCAAAGTTTGAAAGTTTTGGGCCTGCAGAACCCCAGGCGGCCCGCCTGGGATATCTGAAGCGGGCCGCGTGCCCCTATCAGATGCTGAGTTCGCGAATTGTTTGCATTCTGGTCCATTTTTGAAGTGGTAAACAGCTTGCAACGCCTCCATAACTCACCAATAGGAGTGTATGCATGCCTAGGACACCTGGAGACCTCTTGTAACCTCTGCAACCACCTTAAATCAGATTATTCTTCATTCTATTGAACACTTGTGTTGTAAACAAGAACTCCCAAATTTGCAAGAACTCTCAAGACTTCTCCAGGAGCTTTCTGATCATCAAGGCAGACTCCAAGTGCTTGCTAGGCTTCATTAGGACCTTGGTAATCCTTTACATCATTCTATAATTCGTTCTAGCATAGATTAATTGCTAAAAGTCAAACCGTTGTTCTTATAATTTGACTTTTCGATTAAACGAGTTTGGTTCTGTCATTTCTCAAATTGAAACCACTGATATGTTGGTATTTATGTGGGAAACAAACCCTCAAAAGGGTATTCTCTGATTCCCACTTATTGCATGTTAATTGTCGAGTCAAAGATGTTCTTAAAAAGTCAACAGAAATCGTTTTTGCGAAAAATAGCTTAAATGGTAATGTAGATGACATGCAATCAGTTTGATCATCAAAAATAACTTATAATGGATATAAGAATGTGTTTTATCATAATCAACTCGACAATCTTTAGTATAAATACGAATCGGAACCGAAAGTCTTGTAAAACGACTTTTTCGTAGACTATCGATTCGGATCCGTACATGCATGTTTGAGATCTGTATTGGAGCTTATTTTTGACCATTTTTATTTTAGTATAACTTTCTGGAATGTTTATATCTCGAGTCTATACTTAGCCGATTCATTTGCATGTTTCCGATTTATGCTTAAAGTTGACTATTTTGCCCTTTGTTGATATAAAATGTCACACCCCAACCGATGGCGGAAACATCGGGATGAGACGAACAAATTTGCTCAAAACAACATAACACTAAATGTGACAATATAAATTAAATCATTTTATTAAATTCTAAAGTAAGGTACATTGTCTCAAATAAACAAACATAAATTCAATAATTAACTAAAATGCTAAAATGGGTTTCTAAAGCCATCCTAGCTTGTTTCTTGATTCCTGTTCAATCAACCTGCAATATGTATTAAAATAAATCAACAAAACATGTTGGCGAGTATACAAGTTTTCATACATAGCATAGTACGTGTTTAAAATGTTGCTCATATCCAAATGTGAATACAATACCATGTTAAGAGTATACTCGAAACGATGTTACTCTACGTGTCCAAACCAAAGTTTAACGCAATTAAAGTGTCCAACCCAAAGTCTACAGGGTGGTTTTAACATAGTTTAACCTAACAATACTCGTTAATATAACGAGAGGGGCGTTTCTCAACCTATAGCGCTACCATTGTTAGGGGAGGCTTGTACGAAGTTAATGAACACATAGTCATGAGTGTTTACAATAGCATAACATGTCTAACATGATTAAAATGTATCACATAGAGTAAGGATAGAGTGTGCATAAAATGTTAGATGTGATTGTGATGTTTGATATAGAATACATATTGCACCCAAAAGTGGAAAATAGAAAATGGGTCATGTATACTCACCTTAGATTGCGTTGCGTATTTCTTGAAATAAGGCACGAGTAAGGATTGGAGAAATCCAAGAGAACTAGAACGATTATCCTAAATAGTTAAGAATAACACGTAGCGATCTAGTTAATAAAAATTCTTAATATTTAAGGTTTACGAGTCGACTAACTAACATTAAAGGTTTAAATGTTATAAATGAATTATAATAGTTATTTAGGTTAGTGTTTTCTTTTAAAAGAAATAAATGTTGATCAATTATATTTATGGTTAGATTATAAAAAGATGGAATTTAGAAATAACTTTATCTTACCATGCTGAAAAAAGATTGAAATAAAACATTTACTTTATTTGGGTTTTTAGTAATTAAATCCTTGTATTATTATTATATTATGAAAGAAAAAAAAAATAAATAAAAAGAAAAGATTTTAAAACCAGGTCACATGGGTTCGATCCCATGACCTGTGGTTTGTATATCTTTGTGTAACAAGATGTTCATTTAAAATCGACAGAACTTCCTAAAACAAATTCCCAATTCCAAGGTTGTAATTTTCAAAGAACACAAAAGTTTAAGGTTTTTATTGTATGTGAAGAATGATTAACAGTTTTCATACTTTTCGTGATTGAAGAGAATCTAGATTGAAACAAATATATAAACAAACAGTTCTGACTATTGTTTCTTTTATTAATGAATATGAAGTTTGTCGAAGAAGGTTTATATTTTAATACAACAGAACTGAACGAATAGGATGGACAGAACGTATACCGAACGAGACGACCAACACGTGTTGCGAACTTCGACTCAAATCCAAGCAACTTCCGGTCGACTTCGAATTCCGGGACTGCAGTTTACTCCGATGAGTTTCTCGATCTTCCGGCGACTTGTTAATGGTCGTTCCGACAAGAGTGCCGAAAGGTGTTGTGAGGGTGGTCTCAAAAGTGGTTATGAGGGTCTCGGTTTTATAGCACGTTTATGATTTTAGAAACAACGAAGTTTCCGAAAACGAAAGATTTAAACGTCAATGTAAGGAGTTGGGTTTATGGGTTAAGTTCATGTTTGATGTCAAATTCGGAAACGCGGAGAGAATTCCAATCAATCCCGTGCAATCAGGACTAAGCGAAAAATAAAAATAAAAAGGAAAAGATGGGCTGGTTATTCGCTGTTATCATGGCGGCAAAGAAGGGAGTAAAGAAGTCAACTGATATGGGCGGCAACATTGTTTCAAGAAGGAAATCAGTATTCTTTTTTTTTTTTTTTTTTTTTGATAAACATTGAAATTATATATATATATGGTTCCCATTAAGTGGAACCAACTTTCAAATCAACCTTGACCATTGGATCTTGCTGAGGTTTAATCTCAGCCCTTTAAACTCACTTTTTTAACCGTTGTATCAATAGTTATCGACGGTTTCTTTGTCGGTTAAGGTTTTGCCCCACGTTTTCCACCTCCCATGATTTTAGGCTGCCCAGCAGTTGTCTCGTATCTCTTCCCCACCCATAAAACTACCATCTCACCTCCACAGCCCGGCGACAATGAGGAGAATTTCTACGGTTCCAAGAGTTCGAGACGTGATTTCATCCACAGGTAAGTTTTCAAAAACATATGATTAAAGTCCCTCAGTCTTCATCTCCCTCTCCCTCTTTTATGAATCCCTCTCGTCTGAATTTCATCCACAGATAGGTTTTATCGATCAATTTTGTGTTTATCTGCATCTCTAGGATGTTTAGGGTCAGAACACTGTCAATTCTGCAATTTTTGGCCATTCTTGCAGATGAATCTGGTAACAAATAGCCTTATATTATGTGTTCAAGAAGCAAATCCACGACGAAGTTGAAACAGGGAAAGGCAATTGGGATAATTCAAGAACCACTCTACAAAACATACCCTGCCATCGCTACAGAAAGGAAGAAGAACACGAGATTGGGATTTGGGGGATTCTAGCCACTACTCTTGCTGTATGTATTTGTTTTATTTGAATTGTTAATCAGATAATGTCTTTCTCTCACTTGCTCCTAGGTTCTTTTTTCTATCACTAATTGTTTGATCCTGTTTAGGGCATGTATACAAGTTTATTTGAGTGAGTTGTAATATATGTGTGTTTATGACTAATTACACCTATTCATGATTTACGTGTATATTTACCTTTTGGTACCCTATTTTAGAAACATATGAGTTTTTCATATTCTAATTTTGATTTGTTTCCTTTGATCACATAATAATCTTCTTTCAGATGTTTTCAAGGCATTGATTCTCTATGTTGCCAGATGTTTAAATAATGGATCAGGATTCTCGAAAGGAACACTTAGTGGTTGCTCATAGTTTGTCTTCACAATTGGCCACACAAGAAGGTCTGCTATTCTTGCCTGTTTTCAATTTCCTAATTAATAAAAAGTAGACCAAATTACTTAGTTTGGTGGTATGATATTTGTTAAATTTTGATCTTTTAATATGTATTTTGGACCTGTGGTCAGGACAAAATAAAATAGGGTCTATGATTAAGTTTAACAAGCATATGTATATGCTTTAAAAGGATACATGTGTCAGTGTTATGGCCATTCGATATTCAGATATTACACGGTGAACCTTGATTCACATCACAAGATTCTTACACGTTTAACAACAACTAACTAAGCCATTAACATATTTATAATTTGTGGTTCAATCTGAACATCTTGAAGAATTTTAAGAAAAGAGTTATGCTATTTCCCTTGGATATATTGGTTTAAATTATATTCTTTCTTTTTTGTCTAACCTTTAGACTTCAAGTTGAGGTGGGATGGTTCTCTAAAGCGATGTGCAGGATTTCAGTAAGCCATATGAATTGCTAATTGAGTAATTATGTTTATCGTTGGTGATATATGATGATATCAACATGGTCCCTATTCTAAATATATTGTATTTTAGTATCTCTACTTGTGAGATGCAAGTCGCATGTTCATTGCTTTCAGATATTTTTGCCATATGTGGTTAATACGCTATCTTTTAAATGATGCATGCTTGAGCAGCATCCGAATCTGGAGGGGATGATGGAATATTGCAGCCCCGTCTACTAAAAGGTTATATTTTTGCTTATGTATACTTGGTTTCGTGTTTTATTTGTTATATATGATTATCTGTTAATGCATTACACCTTAATTGCTTATGTTTAAGATCATACCAGTACTTTTAAAATAGTAAACCTTAATTGCTTATGTTTAAGTTCATACCAGTACTTTTAAAAGATACTTAATTGCTTATGTTTAAGTTCATGCTTAAATTTTAATTTTATTTTTGCAGCTTTTTGCTTTGAGAGATGTTGGGGGAATTGAAAGATAATACGATTGTATATGTGAGATTAAAAACCATGTAATCACTTTGGAAGGATCCTCCATGTTCAGAAGCATTAATAGCATTAATCAAACGACATAAGATACTTAGGATCCTAAGTTAGTTCACATTCTTCTTCAAAACGCATAAATTGACATACAAGCTGCCAATAATCTAGATTCTAGAAGAAATTTAAGTTTTTTAATTTCCTAAGTTGAAATTCCAATTGCTTCAGTGAACAGTTGGATTTGTTTCCGGTTGGATACAGGTATTCTTACCTTTTTCGGTCTACTTTTTAGACTTGATTGCCGGTTGGATTGTCTATGATCCCAACCTAGCTCGGTCACCTCGAGTAGCCATAGTGTCGCTAGGAACTGGAAACAATTTCCCATTTGCATTGTGTTCATTAGACAATTCATAGTTAAATTGGTTTAATAGTTTTGTATGAGTGAGAAGCTTAACATTATTTATATTGTTTTGCAGGGGAAGAAAAAGTCGGGCACCGGCCTTGAATCTGACAATGTGTTTATGAATCAATTAAAGATGCTAAATAGATTAATGTTGATAGGTAAGGTGTTCTATTTTATCTTTTTTAAATATTGCACATGAAAGAAATGAAAACCTTTAATTTTGTTGGTTTTTTTTTTTCTGTCAAGATGGTCGCCTGCTGGCATTATAAACGATGTCTATCTTGTATAACTAATTTACATTGACAAATCTAGAAGCAGAAAGAATGAATATTTTCTTTGCAAATAAAATGGAATTTCTTCTTCCATTAGATGATTCAAATTCATCTTTGCTTGCATCATTTGAAGTCATTTTTGATTTTTAGAATATGGATAGTTTGGCTTGCTCTTGCACTACTTGAATTTAATTTGGGTTATGATTTTCAGTTTCAGTTTCATTACCTGATTCACCCATTTGCAACTGGTTCAACTCAGATTGAGCATCCGGATTGGGTACAATGAGGTCAGCTCGGCAGACTGGACATGTGGCATGAGAAGCTAACCACGAATTCAGTCAAGATGAAACACATGATGGCAATTCGGTAGAAACCGAAGGCGTTCGTGGTCCGCAAACTCGGATAAGCACACAGCACATTCCAAGCATCCTTTGCCAATTTTGAGTTCTTTTACATCAGAATAAAGAAACACTGGAAACGACTCAACTATTTTTTTTTATCAAGGCCGCATGGGAATTTTATTCGCGAAGCGCGATTGGTCCCTAGCGGATGAGGCAGGCGAGACTCGAAAGAAGAGGTGTCTAAACACTTGCGAAAGTATAACGAAAAAAACAAAATTAAACTCAAGCTGAAGATGACTGCAATTATTATGATTTTCATGGTAGAATTGAGGTTTAGCCCGATATCATACGGGTATGCTGGAGTAGAACGTTTGAATGATTGAGAGGCGGCTAACGGTAATGCGAGCATCACCGGTAATGAGATGATGAATAATGGATGAGAAATGTAATGTGTTTCCATATTGAGTTTGATCAAAACAAGAAAGTGATGGGGGAATATATGGTGGTTGGAAACACGAGCAAAACAATAGTGATCTTCGAACAAAACAATAGTGATCTTCAGGTTAGTTATTAAAATCGTTTTGGTCGTGAAAATCATTCATGAAATGAGGAAATAAACGAAATTAGTAGGCACATGAAAGGGGTCATCTTTTACAATAGGTGAATGTTTTGAATGTGAGGATTTGATATTGTAAAATGAAGTTTATCATGTACGTATATTATTATATCATGATTTTTGAGTTCATATAATTAATTAGCTAAATTTGTAAGTGGGTAATATCTGTGTCTAGAAAATCAACAAATCTAAAACCATTTAAACCATATCGCATTCCAATCCACCTTGAAGTACTTCTATATCGGCCACACATTGCATTCCAATCCACCTTGAAGTACTTCTATACCGGTTCCCATTTTCCCTGTTTTTCGGTATGGGTCCGGTACTATGCTCATTCCTAATGCTCTTCATGCAACAGGCTATTAACGTGTCTTTTTCCATATTACCTTGATTAAAATTTACCAGACCATTGGTTATTTGGATAAGTTTGCGACTAAGAGTTGTAATTGTCAGCTAAGAGTATGTTAAGGATTGTTTTTTACTACTGCTCATTTTCAATGGTACCTGCTGCTACATGATTAGCTTTTGTTTGTCATGTTATTTAATTTTGTGTATACTTAATATAGATTAGCTTTGTGTTCATAGGTTCATTCATGTTACTATAATACATCAACGTAACCCGTCCACCGGACGGGTATTAAACTAGTTTAAATAGAGAGTAAATCATTTTCGTACATTATTTGACTTTAATGCTTTGAATGCCTAAAAAGTTTTGATCATAAATGTGAGTGTGTGGCATATTAAGTAATTACGTTTTTAACATAAATGGTCTCCAGAATTTAACTTTTATTAAAATGCAAGATTAGTCCCTCCAGTTTAACTAACTAACTAGATTAACCTTGTTAATCAAAATTTTACTTTTATTACAAAAATCTTATAATCTGTTTATTAGTGAATTTCTTTAATTAATTTTTTTTTAATCATTTAGAAAAATAGTTTAATAACTTTTATTTATTCAACTTTATTATTTTTAATTATTAACTTAACTACGTTAACTTGTTTAATTATAATTAACAAATCTTATAATTATTTGTTTTAACCGAATTAACGCACGAATTCCCGACTTTCGTATAGGGTTAGGATCCGAATTTTAAAACGGGTCGGATTTTGGATATCCATTCTGACGGATGTTACATAAAACGTGATTTTTGGAAAAGTGAAAGTGTAGAAATCTTTATTTCTAATATATAAACTTGCACCGAAAATTTGAGATCAGTTAGTGGTCCAGATTTTTAGTTATGGCCGATATCGTAAAACTATATCTTAAAGTTACATAAACGGCGCATTTAGCGTATAACCTAATTCAGGCCACTTTTCGATATAAAACTTTTTACCCACTGATGTTATATAATATTCTGGGATTTTTGAAGATTTTTATTTAATTTTTGGCTGATCGGATCATACGTCGCTAAGTCGATTCGGTTAATGCCGGTTTTGACCGTTTAAGCCATAAAATGAGTTTTATAAATCCTTTTGACCCCAAACCTTTTTCTACTGATTTTATTTGTTAAATAAATTATTTTGAGCATTCTGGAAATATAAAAATCTCAGCTTTCTTTTAAAAACCCGGAAACGGCTCGAAATCGCATTTTTAAGCGTTTTTAACGCATAGTATGCGTTATACCTATATTAAACATATAAGATTCATACCTACTGATGTGTTTAGCATATTTTCATATAATAACAGTAAGTATAAGATTTTGAACTCAGATTTCCAGTTTTGACATTTTTAGCCCTTGTGAAATTACCAAAATGCCCCTACGGTGCATAGTTTGAATTTAAATGATAAGTTTTGTTTATGGGTCATACCCTACTGTTATAACATGTCAAATTAAGTATATTTACTGTATAAATCAGACCCGTAACTCAGATTTCCAATTTAACTCTTTTATAATCTTTTAAATGACCAAAATGCCCTTATAAGGCATAAATTGAGTTTAAATTCGTTCGGGGCAATATAGAACATAACTTGCTGATATTATATCATATTTAAAGCATATTATCTCAGGTAACTTGCATATGACTCTTTTGGTTACACATAACGCCCTTTTTGCGTTCGGTTCGGTTTACGTAACTAGTTTGCGTAAATTGACCGAAACGGGTCAAACGTTATCATTTTTATCTCAAAATCCAGAATGTATTTAGTATACCCATATTATACAAGTATTCAAACTTGTCGGGTCTAAATCACATTCTATCCGGTCTTTCGCTTAATCGTGCGCTTGTACCGTATCGTCCTTAAAACTAACCGGTCTAAGCTAAGGCTTAAATAAAGACCCGTTAGGAATCTAATAGGTTATTATAAACCTTTGTTCCAGAATAGGAGGCCCAGTAAAAGCTATCTACACTTACCAATTGTGATTCATACTTACTCAGGTAAATACATTTTGACTTATTTTCCCTATACGGGCTTGGGGTACGGTATATAGAATACCGCTTGATCGAGCGCACAAATCCTGCGCCTTGGGTGTACAGTCTTGAATAGTTTGTGCGACTCGTTTAAACAGTCTTGTCTTACTTTAGGCTTTGGGGGGGTTATTGACCGTGTCCCGGATATCCTTGGCATTATCTTACGAGATGGCCACGACCAGAGCACGGGGTGTAGGCGTACACCCGACGTGTATAACTCTTTAATGTGGTGTGTCATTTAATCTTTAGCCCGGACAGCAGATCCCGGGCCACCAAAAGTACGAGTACATGTAATTCGTTCACAAGTTTATATTGCATAATTATCCCAAGTTAATAAAAATATTTATGCCTTGTGCATTTAAATCAATTTTCAATCATTTTCAAAATGAGTCAGTTGATTTGTATTTACCAGCGTAAACTGACGTATTTTTCCCAAAAGGTTAAGTGCAGGTACTAAACGAACTAGGCTGGCTGTTTCCTATGAGCGTCCACTATAGTCTCGCAAGCTCGGACGACAAATAAACTGTTGAACAATTTATCTTATTTTATTTGATCCGCCTGTGGATCCGTTTCAACTACTTATGATGTTTATTATTACATTTTAATTAAAGTTGAAATGAATCTATTTCTGCTTCCGCTGTGCATTATTATATTGTGTTGTTTGTCTATGACGATGCCAACCACGTCACTGTACCCCACACCGGGCCCACCGGTGACACGTGGAGATAGGGGTGTGACAGGTTGGTATCAGAGCCAACGCTGAGTGAATTAAACACTAGTCTTTTGTGTTTGATCTCAGCTACACAATTGCACATTCCTCGATTTTCGAGTCTAGACAAAGAACTTAGGAAACGTTCAAAATTTCGTTTGTTTTATTTTTATTTATTATTAGCTTTGTCTTATATATTTTGTTGTGCAACTTGTTTGATTTTTGACAGGTTCATCATGCCGCCACGTATGCGAGGACGAGGAGGATTCGCCACATCACATGACCATGAGGCAGGGCCTTCGCACAGGCGAGCCCCATCAGCATCGCACAACACTGCAGCCCACGATCTTTGGAGATCAATTGCTGAACCAGCCAGGCACTCGGTATCTTTGAGTACCTCGCCATCCCTACCCCACTCATTGGCCCCATTCTGAAAATGGGCCCCACGACTCCCATGGATCTTTCATACCTCTTCACCAGTCACCTCACAACTACCCAACACCCGTTTATCAGGGCCTGTACAACCCTGATGCCTACTTGGATGAACCAGTGGGTCATAACCCACTAGGACCTGAAGACCACTTCTCTGGTGGCAACGAGATGGAGGTCGACGAGGACACCGATCCCTCCATGCCACCGTCCGGCACTCCCAACCATCCCATTGAGATATCGGATGGGTCACCATACAGGGGATCACCTTTCAATGGTGTTGACAGCTACGAGGAGAGGTTTAAGCAGCACGACTGGGTCTTTAACCCCAGCTACCATAACTCCCCCATGCACCAGTCTTACCACGGTTCTCCCGTGCACTCTCAGCACCACTCTCAGCACCAGCAGCTTCAGCAGCCGCCTTTGCAGCAGGACCCATCTGAGGCCTTCTGGCGCGACGTGATCACTCCGTCACCGCCACCACCACCGGTTTTGCCTCCTCCGCCTCAGAGGCCAAGGAGGAACGCGCGTATGTCTACGCGAGGAGGGATTCGCATTGGCACCCCTCGACATTCAGGTAGCAGCCGCTACTCGCCGCTCCACGAGGAGTCAGAGATGGGAGAGTCTCCGCATCCCGTCTCAGAGGTTTCTTCTGCGCCTATTGCGCCACTACCGCCGCAGAACTTTGGAGAGCCCATCCCTGCGTATGCGAGCGCAGCACAGTTCAACCCCTTCGAGCCGACTTTTCCTCCCGGTTATGATTATACAGGGGATCCCTACTGGTTAGCTTCAGGCTACAACCCTCTCAACCAGGAGAGTGTTTTTGGAGGTCCCTGGGCTACGGGACAATCAGCTTTTGGGTACTTACCGCAAGGGTACCAACAGCCGCAGCCTCCACAGCCACCGCAGTATCAGCCACCGCCGCCGGCGCCGATGATGTCGCCACCGCAAGTCCAAGAAATCCTGCAAGGGATACACGACGTGCGACGGGAATTGCAACAGGAAATGCGACAAGATCGCCGACACAACCGCGGTATGTTCAAGAAGATGGTTGACTTGATTAAGGGTAAGAGTAAGAAGGATTATTAAATCCTGTGTTGTTAGCTCTTTTACTCATGTCCCTGCGTGGACATCTATTCCTGTACTCTACCCCTGCGTGGGTATATTGCTCTTATTCTACCCCTGCGTGGGTATGTTGTTTCTGTTAACCCCTGCGTGGGTTTTGTCTGTTTGTTTTGTTTATTTATTGTTGTTATTTGGTTTAGCCCCTGCGTGGGCATGTCATTTGAATTAAAGTCCCGTTTAGGGCAAAGCTGTACTAGTTACTTTATTTAAAATTTAAAATGGTTAATTTGAATTTTCATTTTATCTATGTGCATGAATATAATATTCAAATAAATGGAAAATATCAATTTTTATTTGATTTGCCATTTTAATAAGAATCTTAGTAAGGTAGAACCTAGCTTGAATGTCTTATTAAAAGGCCTAGCCAATATGGTAAAACCTGGTTGAAAAGATTCAAATCTCTGTTAACATCTGTAAACATGTTAGCATTCCTGGCTAAGCGTGATCTGTAAAATCACACAAGCCACCCTTTTTAATAAATTATCTACAGATTATATCTGTATACAAGTCTGATTGTGACTTGATACCTACGGGTTATGACTATGTCGTATAAAGCAAAAAGGCAGTTGTGGTCTATGACTCCCTGCCAAGTAAAGGATTATTTGTTTAATTATACAATGCTAATCCTATAAAAATCTAAATTTATAATTTAGAAGTTGTCCGAAGTGACTAGGCCTATGGTGCCAATATATATATTTCATTCCATAATATAGTTGCTAATAAAAGCCCTGAATGAAATTAAATAAATTAACTATTATGGTTCTTAATACCATGGTTAATAAATCGTCTAGAACGATAATACTGTTAGGTTTCTAAATAAGACCTTGTCCTTTTATGTAGCTTAAAGCTACATGGCCAAATCGGAGGAGACCAACAGTCATTCTGGAGAACACCCAGATGATACAAAGATTCACGTCACTGGTGCGGAACTGCAAGCGCTGGTTGAAAACGCTGTTGCCAAAGCTATGGATAGGCAATTCAGGGAATCTAGCGGGACTCGGAGTAGAACCCGAACCGTATCGCACGTCAAGCCCAAGACTCATTCAGAGGCTCATAGTAAGCCGCCTTCTGAGAAGAATGAGCCGAAGAAGGATGAGGGGAATAATCACTCCTCCAACCACAGCAGTATTCCTAAGCAAGAAATCAAGCTGAAGCATGATACGCACAGCAAGTCCTGTACGTACAAGTATTTCGTTTCATGCAAACCAAGGGATTTTACTGGGGAAAAAGGAGCAGTTGACTGCATGACATGGATTGATGAGATGGACACTGTTGTTGATATCAACGGGTGTGCTGATAGGGACGTTGTGAAGTACGTGTCCCAGTCATTCAAGGGAGATGCTCTAGCATGGTGGAAGTCTCTTCTACAAGCTGCCGGTAAGGCCGCTCTGTACAGCTTGACATGGGATCAGTTTGTAGCCCTAATCAAAGAGAATTTCTGCCCGCAGCACGAGGTCGAAAGGATTGAGTCGGATTTCGTATCTCTGGTAATGAAGAACCTCGATTGTCAGGCATATCTCACTACCTTCAACACTTTATCTCGATTAGTGCCATATTTGGTGACCCCAGAGCCGCGAAAGATCGCCCGTTTTATTGGGGGTTTGGCACCAGAGATCAAAGCGAGCGTTAAGGCATCGAGGCCTACGACATTCAGATCCGTAGCTGATCTATCCCTCTCCCTCACTCAAGATGTAGTCAGATTGAGAGCTATGAAGAGCTCAGAGGAAAACAAGAGGAAACGTGATGATGACACCTCACGAAGATCGGAGAAACGACACAGAGGGAACAACGACCATAGGAAAGGGTCGGGATTTAAGAAGGGAGATCATCAATCGGGTGAAAACCCCAGATGCAAGACCTGCAAGAGACACCATTTTGGGAAATGTCGTTTGGAAGCGAAATCCCAGTCTCACGAGAAATGATGTGGAATCTGCAAGTCCACAGACCATAAAGCCTTGGATTGCAAGAAGATTAAGGACGCAACTTGTTTTGGTTGCAATGAGAAAGGGCACATCCGGCCAAATTGCCCAAAGAATGCGAAGAAAGCTGACGACGGAAAGAAGACTAATGCGAGATTCTTCAGAATGGACGCCAAGGAAGCAGTTCTAGACGACAACGTCATTACAGGTACGTTTCTTGTAAATGATGTTTTTGCTAGAGTCTTGTTTGATTCAGGAGCTGATAAGTCATTTGTAGATGATAAGTTTTGTAAATTGTTAAACCTTCCTATTAAAACCTTAAGTGTGAAATATGAGGTGGAATTAGCCGACGGAACCATAGAAACCGCCTCGACTGTTCTAGATGGATGTGTGTTATATCCATTAGGAATCATTCTTTCCCGTTATCCTTGCTTCCCTTTAAGCTAGCTGGATTCGATATAGTGATAGGCATGGATTGGTTATCGAGTAACCAAGCCCAGATTCTGTGCAGCAGAAAGCAAGTAGTAGTGAAGACTCCGTCTGGTGAGTCACTCACTATTCAAGGAGATACCCAGCATGGATTGCCTGAGCAATTGTCCATGCTCAAGGCATCCAGATGCATGCAGAAGGGATGTGTCATTTATATGGCACAAGTTACCATTGATGAGCCGAAGCCGAAAATTGAAGATATCCCTGTTATCTCAGAATACCCTGAAGTATTCCCTGAAGAACTACCCGGTTTGCCACCAGATAGGCAAGTGGAGTTTCGGATAGACATCATTCCAGGCGCTGCGCCTGTAGCAAGAGCACCATATAGATTGGCACCAACGGAGATGAAGGAGTTGAGGACGCAGTTGGATGATTTGTTAGCTAAAGGTTTTATTAGACCTAGCTCATCTCCTTGGGGAGCGCCAATCTTGTTCGTTAAAAAGAAGGATGGATCGATGCGTCTGTGCATCGATTATCGTGAGCTTAATAAGGTCACTATCAAGAATAGGTACCCGTTACCCAGGATCGACGATCTGTTCGATCAGTTGCAAGGAGCTAGCTATTTCTCCAAGATCGACCTGAGGTCAGGTTATCATCAGCTAAAGGTCAAAGACGAAGATGTGCACAAGACAGCGTTTAGGACTCGTTATGGACATTACGAGTTCCTAGTGATGCCGTTTGGGCTCACCAACGCACCAGCCGCATTCATGGATCTCATGAATCGGGTCTGCAAGCCTTATCTGGATAAATTCGTCATCGTCTTTATCGACGACATCCTTATCTACTCGAAGAGCCAAGCCGACCATGAGAAACACCTTCGTTGTATTCTCAAACTTCTGCATCAAGAGAAGCTTTATGCCAAATTTTCGAAGTGTGAATTTTGGCTTCGAGAAGTCCAATTCCTTGGACATGTAGTAAGCGAGCGTGGTATCCAAGTAGATCCCGCTAAAGTAGAAGCAGTCATGAACTGGCAGGAGCCGAAGACTCCTACCGAGATTCGCAGTTTCCTCGGATTGGCAGGATATTATAGGCGATTTATCGAGAACTTTTCAAGAATTGTTGCGCCCCTAACTTCGTTGACTCGTAAGAAGATTAAGTTCGATTGGGGCCCTAAGCAGCAGGAGTCCTTCGATATTTTGAAGAAGAAGTTGAGCAATGCTCCAGTGTTGACATTGCCCGATGGCGTAGAAGAATTTGTGGTGTACTGTGATGCGTCACACACTGGCATGGGCTGTGTACTCATGCAGAAAGGCAAAGTCATTGCCTACGCTTCTCGACAGCTAAAGGTGCACGAGAAGAACTACACCACCCACGATTTGGAATTGGGTGCAGTTGTATTTGCTTTGAAGCTATGGAGACATTACTTGTATGGAACCAAGTGTATAATATATTCGGATCACAAGAGTCTTCAGCATCTGTTCAATCAGAAGGAATTGAACATGCGTCAAAGGCGATGGATGGAAACTTTAAATGATTATGACTGCGAGATAAGATACCATCCAGGCAAGGCAAATGTAGTTGCCGACGCCTTAAGCAGAAAGGAAAGGGTGAAACCAATCAGAATCAATGCCAAGCGCATTGAAATAAGAAACAATTTGAATGAAAGGGTGTTAGCTGCATAGAAGGAAGCTGTGCTGGAAGCTAACTATCCTGAAGAAAAGTTAGGAGTAACTGAGGAGCAGTTATCCTACGACAAAGATGGAATGCTACGACTAAACGGACGCATATGGGTTCCAGTTTATGGAGGACTTCGGGATGTTATCCTCCAGGAAGCCCACAGCTCTGAATATTCCGTTCATCCTGGAGCTGATAAGATGTACCAGGATTTGAAAGCAAACTACTGGTGGATTGGTTTGAAAAAGTCAGTAGCTGAGCATGTAGCTAAATGTTTGACTTGTGCGCAAGTCAAGGCTGAGCATCAGAAGCCGTCAGGTTTGCTTCAACAACCTGAAATTCCCAAGTGGAAATGGGAAATGGTGACAATGGATTTCATTGCCGAAGACGAAAAAGGGAAATGATACCATATGGGTCATAGTAGATAGACTGACTAAGTCAGCTCATTTTCTACCCATCAAGGAGACGTATAGCTCCGATATGTTAGCTCAATTATACGTCGATAAGATTGTAGCATTGCATGGTATACCTGTATCTATTATCTCCGATAGAGATACTAGATATACGTCGCATTTTTGGAAGAGTTTCCAGCAATCGTTGGGCACTCGTTTGAATTTTAGTACGGCCTATCATCCTCAGACTGATGGTCAGAGTGAGCGTACTATTCAAACTTTGGAAGACATGCTTCGTGCATGTGCGATCGACTTGGGTGGCAGTTGGGATAAGAACCTACCACTGATTGAATTCTCCTACAACAATAGCTACCATTCCAGCATAAAAGCTGCGCCTTTTGCGGCTTTATACGGTAGAAAGTGTAGATCGCCCATCTGTTGGGCAGAAGTTGGAGAAGTCCAACTGTCAGGACCAGATATCGTCTTTGAGACGACAGACAAGATCGTTCAGATTCACAATCGTTTGAAAGCTGCCAGGGATAGGAAGAAAAGTTATGCGGATCCTAAGCGCAAAGATTTTCACTTCGATGTAGGTGATAAAGTATTGCTTAAAGTATCGCCCTGGAAAGGGGTGATGCGATTTGGTAAGAAAGGCAAGCTAAGCCCGAGATATATAGGACCTTTCGAGATTATCGAACGTGTCGGGTCAGTTGCTTATAAGTTAAACTTGCCTGAAGAACTTAGCGCTATTCATAATGTGTTCCACATCTGTAATTTGAAGAAGTGTTTCGCTGACGAATCACTGGTTATACCGCATACAGATATACACATAGATGAGAGTTTGAAGTTCGTGGAAAAACCTTTGTCGATTGAGGATCGACAGGTGAAAAAGCTTCGAAGGAAGCACGTGCCTATTGTTAAGGTCAAATGGGATGCCCGTAGAGGTCCCGAATATACGTGGGAAGTGGAATCTACGATGCAAGAGAAATATCCTCATTTGTTTCAGTAAATCTCGAGGTCAAGATTTCTTTTAAGGGGGTGAGGATGTAACACCTCGAAAAATTTCGTCCAATAATGTCTTGACACGTGTCATAAGGTTCCGGTATGTGAAAACAAACTTTAAAGGGACTAAAAGTGACAAACGGTGAAAACTATGGAACGTAAGGGTCCAAAGTGTCAACAATGGATAAATAGACTCTATGATAACCCTACATAATGTTAATAACCTTAAACGGATGGATCATGGATCATACGAAGCGGAAAATGCACAAAAGTGAGGAATTACAAACTATAGGGGCCAAAAGTGTCAACATGTTGAATTTATACCTCTGAGTGAACTTTTGGCAGACCCGAAGCCTTGTAATGCTAAAATATACTCACTAGAATATGTGGTAAAAATTTCGTGAAGTTTCGATAACGTATGAGAAAGTTATGGCCAAAACCGTGCTTGAGGGGTTAAAAGCGTCAACGTCGAATTTCATGGCTTTTCGGTTGAGCGCAAAGTTATCCAAGGACATTACCATGTTGGTAAATGTCCCAAGGTTCTTAAAAACCAAGTTTGGGGGTTTACGAGTCAAGATAAGTAGCCAAAACATCGCGTGCAAGGACAGGGACCAAAGCTGCCAAAGTTTGAAAGTTTTGGGCCTGCAGAACCCCAGGCGGCCCGCCTGGGATATCTGAAGCGGGCCGCGTGCCCCTATCAGATGCTGAGTTCGCGAATTGTTTGCATTCTGGTCCATTTTTGAAGTGGTAAACAGCTTGCAACGCCTCCATAACTCACCAATAGGAGTGTATGCATGCCTAGGACACCTAGAGACCTCTTGTAACCTCTGCAACCACCTTAAATCAGATTATTCTTCATTCTATTGAACACTTGTGTTGTAAACAAGAACTCCCAAATTTTCAAGAACTCTCAAGACTTCTCCAGGAGCTTTCTGATCATCAAGGCAAACTCCAAGTGCTTGTTAGGCTTCATTAGGACCTTGGTAATCCTTTACATCATTCTATAATTCGTTCTAGCATAGATTAATTGCTAAAAGTCAAACCGTTGTTCTTATAATTTGACTTTTCGATTAAACGAGTTTGGTTCTGTCATTTCTCAAATTGAAACCACTGATATGTTGGTATTTATGTGGGAAACAAACCCTCAAAAGGGTATTCTCTGATTCCCACTTATTGCATGTTAATTGTCGAGTCAAAGATGTTCTTAAAAAGTCACCAGAAATCGTTTTTGCGAAAAATAGCTTAAATGGTAATGTAGATGACATGCAATCAGTTTGATCATCAAAAATAACTTATAATGGATATAAGAATGTGTTTTATCATAATCAACTCGACAATCTTTAGTATAAATACGAATCGGAACCGAAAGTCTTGTAAAACGACTTTTTCGTAGACTATCGATTCGGATCCGTACATGCATGTTTGAGATCTGTATTGGAGCTTATTTTTGACCATTTTTATTTTAGTATAACTTTCTGGAATTTTTATATCTCGAGTCTATACTTAGCCGATTCATTTGCATGTTTCCGATTTATGCTTAAAGTTGACTATTTTGCCCTTTGTTGATATAAAACGTGATTTTTGGAAAAGTGAAAGAGTAGAAATCTTTATTTCTAATATATAAACTTGCACCGAAAATTTGAGATCAGTTAGTGGTCCAGATTTTTAGTTATGGCCGATATCGTAAAACTATATCTTAAAGTTACATAAACGGCGCATTTAGCGTATAACCTATTTCAGGCCACTTTTCGATATAAAACTTTTTACCCACTGATGTTATATAATATTCTGGGATTTTTGAAGATTTTTATTTAATTTTTGGCTGATCGGATCATACGTCGCTAAGTCGATTCGGTTAATGCCGGTTTTGACCGTTTAAGCCATAAAATGAGTTTTATAAATCCTTTTGACCCCAAACCTTTTTCTACTGATTTTATTTGTTAAATAAATTATTTTGAGCATTCTGGAAATATAAAAATCTCAGCTTTCTTTTAAAAACCCGGAAACGGCTCGAAATCGCATTTTTAAGCGTTTTTAACGCATAGTATGCGTTATACCTATATTAAACATATAAGATTCATATCTACTGATATGTTTAGCATATTTTCATATAATAACAGTAAGTATAAGATTTTGAACTCAGATTTCCAGTTTTGACATTTTTAGCCCTTGTGAAATTACCAAGATGCCCCTACGGTGCATAGTTTGAATTTAAATGATAAGTTTTGTTTATGGGTCATACCCTACTGTTATAACATGTCAAATTAAGTATATTTACTGTATAAATCAGACCCGTAACTTAGATTTCCAATTTAACTCTTTTATAATCTTTTAAATGACCAAAATGCCCTTATAAGGCATAAATTGAGTTTAAATTCGTTCGGGGCAATATAGAACATAACTTGCTGATATTATATCATATTTAAAGCATATTATCTCAGGGAACTTGTATATGACTCTTTTGGTTACCCGTAACGCCCTTTTTGCATTCGGTTCGGTTTACGTAACTAGTTTGCGTAAATTGACCGAAACGGGTCAAACGTTATCATTTTTATCTCAAAATCCAGAATGTATTTAGTATATCCATATTATACAAGTATTCAAACTTGTCGGGTCTAAATCACATTCTATCCGGTCTTTCGCTTAATCGTGCGCTTGTACCGTATCGTCCTTAAAACTAACCGGTCTAAGCTAAGGCTTAAATAAAGACCCGTTAGGAATCTAATAGGTTATTATAAACCTTTGTTCCAGAATAGGAGGCCCAGTAAAAGCTATCTACACTTACCAATTGTGATTCATACTTACTCAGGTAAATACATTTTGACTTATTTTCCCTATACGGGCTTGGGGTACGGTATATAGAATACCGCTTGATCGAGCGCACAAATCCTGCGCCTTGGGTGTACAGTCTTGAATAGTTTGTGCGACTCGTTTAAACAGTCTTGTCTTACTTTAGGCTTTGGGGGGGTTATTGACCGTGTCCCGGATATCCTTGGCATTATCTTACGAGATGGCCACGACCAGAGCACGGGGTGTAGGCGTACACCCGACGTGTATAACTCTTTAATGTGGTGTGTCATTTAATCTTTAGCCCGGACAGCAGATCCCGGGCCACCAAAAGTACGAGTACATGTAATTCGTTCACAAGTTTATATTGCATAATTATCCCAAGTTAATAAAAATATTTATGCCTTGTGCATTTAAATCAATTTTCAATCATTTTCAGATTGAGTCAGTTGATTTGTATTTACCAGTGTAAACTGACGTATTTTTCCCAAAAGGTTAAGTGCAGGTACTAAACGAACTAGGCTGGCTGTTTCCTATGAGCGTCCACTATAGTCTCGCAAGCTCGGACGACAAATAAACTGTTGAACAATTTATCTTATTTTATTTGATCCGCCTGTGGATCCGTTTCAACTACTTATGATGTTTATTATTACATTTTAATTAAAGTTGAAATGAATCTATTTCTGCTTCCGCTGTGCATTATTATATTGTGTTGTTTGTCTATGACGATGCCAACCACGTCACTGTACCCCACACCGGGCCCACCGGTGACACGTGGAGATAGGGGTGTGACATCGCTCAACTAGTTGTTGATTATCTGCTGCATGCCTTGCAGGACCTTAGGTACTAAAGGTGCTTGCACAAGAAGGAGCAGGTCGTTGTGTTATACGTATCGTGAACGATATTTGAACTTATAACTTATTTTGGGTTTTCATTATTATGCTTCCGCTACTTAAATAATGTTTGGTTATGAACATCAGTCATGTCACGAAGAGATACATTTTCTACTTTACACTTAAATGCTATGTTTGATATGATTGATGGCTTGATCCTGGTCATGTCACGTCTCCAAGCGGTGGTACTCCGCGGGCGGATTTTTGGGGGTGTGACAACATAACCGAGATAAAGGGGCGGGTCGTTAATCCTATAGCGCTACATATGTCATGGTTTGGCTCGTACGAAGTTAATGATAAATTCAACACATAAGATAAATCCAAGTTTAAAGCATCAAGTATACAAGCATGTTATAGGAATGTTCATGTGTTTAAGCAAAATGTTCATGTATAAGTTTGTTGATAGATAAACATGTTACACCCCAAAAGTGGTAAAAGTAAAAAAGGGGAATACGAGTATACTCACAAAGTTTGCATATGCTTTCCAATTATCCAATTGTTGACGAGTTGATGAGGTTGGAAGATTGAATGTGTAGGGTTAAAGTTCAAGTATGCTTAGAGTCGAGATTCGGCATTCAAAACAACATAAAAAGTAAGATATGTAAATAGCATGTGAAAATAATCATCTTCAACACTTAACACTTGTATGACACTTGGGTTATGATAATGTTTTCATGAGTTGAACACCCATAAGAATCACAACAAGGTTTAGGTCTTAGGTGATGTTCTACTACTTTAACATATAAACATGAGTTCAACATCAAAGGTTCGAATGAGTGTATATATATATCTAGGTTAAGTACTACATATTATTTAGTCCAATAATTCAAGTAGGAGGTAGAAGATTAGAATCTTCATTTAGGCACCTCGTGTTATCATAGATGTCATGTATGGGGTAGGAAGGACATGCTTCCATTTAGGAACCCCTTGAATGTTCACCACTTCACTTGGTGTAACAACAACCAAGGAGGGTCACGAACTAGGATTTGCACAATAACATAAACAACCTAACTATAGAGAAATCATCGAATCACGTGAGGATTGTATGTAGGACAACCCAAGTTGTTCCCACTGCTAGAAAATGAGGCTAACGCAACCTTTTAGATGCAACTTTTTTCAGTTGTGTTACATTTGACTCTAATGCAACTTAGTTCAACATAAAGGTTGCATTAAAAGATATAATGTAACCTTTTTCACAAAAAAGTTGCAAAATATTATTAAAATTGCAACTTTTTTTTAAAGGTTGCAAATTTTACTAGAAATTGCAACCTTTTTCTTTAAAGGTTGCATGTTTCATTGAAATTTGTAACTTTTGTTAGTTGCATTGTTAAAACTTGAATGCAATTCTTGTGTTAAAAGGTTGCGTAATTCAATGAGCGACAAAAAACATAGAATATTTTAATAGTAAACTAGGTTAGAACCCCGTGTATTACACGGGTTGAATAAATGTAATTTTATATACTAAATAATAAAAACTTGTATCTTTATGAACCTTGTATATTGTACGGGTTAAATATATGTAATTTTATATACCAAATAATAAAAAAAGTTATATCTTTAAAAACCATGTGTATTACACAGATTAAATACTCGACTCGATAGTAGTTTTGCATCAAGCTTTGGACATAATGCACATAACACTTAGCAATCGAGACAAAGACCATGTATTTTTTATAAAAATTTTAAAAAAAAATTATATCTTTAAGAACCTCATGCATTGTACTGAATAAATGTAATTTTATATACCAAATAATAAAAACCCGTGTATTGTACGGGTTGAATAAATCTAATTATATATACTAAATAATAAAATAAGTTATATCTTTAAAAACACTGTGTATTACACGGGTTAAATAAATGTAATTTTGTAATCTTGTATATTACACGAGTTGGATAAATGTAATTTTATAAACTAAATAATAAAAAAAAATTATATCTTTATAAACCCCATGTATTATACGGGTTGAATAAATCTAATTATATATACTAAATCATCATCATCACCATCATCATACTCAGTAATTTCATCAACTTTTCCATTCGAACGATCTGAATGTTAATATAGCCGTTATTATTTCTCTTGGGGGTCATTTTTTACCTTCATTTTTTTATTTTTTATTTTACACTTTTGCCCCAAATATGGCAATATGTTAGTATAAATATGTATTGGGAATTTGGGATTTTTTTCGTTACGTTAAAGAAAACTTATTTATTAATAAATAAATAGCTTCGAATATTTAATGTTTAATCCTTATTATAAAATATGAGATAAGGGTAAACTAAATAAAAAAGTGTCAATTTGGTAAATAATAATATTAAGTATGAAGAGATAAGGGTAAACTAAATAAAAAAGTGTCAATTTGGTAAATAATAATATTAAGTATGAAAAGGTAGGAAATTACAAATGTAGACATCTTCAATGAATGACACGTGTCCAAAATCAGGTTTCTTTTATTATATAGTATAGATAGTAAAAAACTTTTATTGTTATTTCGGTGATTTTTGATACTCATATAATATTTTTTAATTAAAGAGTAAATTGCTAAAATCGTCCCTGACGTTTGTTCATAGTTGCTAAATCCATCCAAAAAAAGTTTTTTTCTCATAGGAACCACTAAGGTTTCAAAAAATTTGCTAAATCCATC
The DNA here is from genome assembly GCF_002127325.2 of Helianthus annuus. Classification (NCBI taxonomy): domain Eukaryota; kingdom Viridiplantae; phylum Streptophyta; class Magnoliopsida; order Asterales; family Asteraceae; genus Helianthus; species Helianthus annuus. The sequence goes on along the minus strand of NC_035447.2, from coordinate 40,559,069 downwards.
CAAAATGACTAATACTCTAAAAATACTAAGTTTAAAGAGGGGTAATTTAGTCATTCTCTTAATTTATTTAATAAACCCTTTTTTTAAACAACTTATTAAATGCCCTTATATGAATAATACCCTAAGACTAATATATTATTTCTATTTTGTATACAGTAAGTTAAAGTGATAAAGTAAATGGCATGGTCAAAGGTTCAAGAGTGTATTCGAGAGTGTATACAGTAAGCAGTTGAATAATACCCTAAGACTAGTAAATGGCATGGTCAAAGGTTCAAGAGTGTATACAGTAAGCTATATACAGCTGCTTCTTTGGGCAATATGCAAAACAGTTGTATTCGAGATTTTTAAAAAAGGACAGCAGCTAAGATACAAAATTACAAATGTTAAAAGAGTGTTCTCAAGTCCACCACGTCCTTGTTTACGCCTTCTTACTGCGCCCCTTACCCTCGTTACCCTTCTGTTGTACTCGATTGACCCCGTTGTGAACGAAATTACCTTGCGGAAGGTTTTTACCTTCACTGCAGACTGTTTGGCTGTGCAGCGTAAAAAGATTTCCATACGGCTTGATCCGTCGATTTGCCTGTGCAGCGTAACTAAGCGCTGACCCATATCAGTTGTGCGCCGTAAGTAGGCGTAACGGTGGGGTTTTTACCTTCACTGCAGACCCATTTGCCTGTGCATCGTAACGATGGGCTTGTAGTTACATTATAATGAAACCCATTACAAGCCAAATATACCAACTGACCAAAAATATACCATCGAAACAGTTAATACATGCCAAAAAACCACATGCCTATAACAGTTTGACACGTAAAAATACAACCCTGACAGTTAATACATGCCAACTGACCAAAAATTAAACAACCACCAAAATAACACTTCTAAGCTGCATCTCGACCACTTGTTCCAGCACCATTTGAGCTTCCAGCAACACCACTTGTTCCAGCACCATTTCCACAAGTCCTCTTGTTATGTCCTTTACTTTTGCAAATACCACAGGTTACAGAGTTGCTATATTCTTAGCCCTAAATACCTGGTTAGAAGTCACTTGTACCTGATATTTTTTTTGCAATTGTTCTTGGAGAGATCTAAGTGGTATACTTGGATTGGTTCTGATTGTTGGTTCAATTTGCTTGGCCAACCAACTAACTGTGCACAAATTAACAACTCTGCTATTCAGGCATGTGTGCTCCTTAATGTAGGTTTTAACAACCCAATGGTTGTGTTTTTCCTTCTTTGAAATATGCAAGGTCCATGGGCATATAGGTTTTGGATATTGCTTTTTTAGGTTGGGGGTTTGGTTTTACTAAATTGCCCCCACCCTTTTTTTTCCTGTCATGTGCTTTGGATTTTGCTAAACTGCCACAAACATTTGTCCCATCCCCTTTATTCTCACAACTACCAAGTGTAAGATTCCCTCCCAAACAAATCACACGAAATCTTCTAAAGTCATTTCTTGAAATATACAACTGTCTCCTAGACTTAACAGCATGTAATCTAACAAAATCAGTTAAGGATTCTCTATCAATGAAAGATTGCCCAATATAAAAAGGGAAATCCTTAGATGGTTTTGACTTCTTTTTCTGCTTTCTAACATCCCTAACAACTTGTTCCAATGGAGTGTCATCATCAGAGTCAACTTGACTATCAAACTCATCATCGTCAATTTCTTTTTCAGGAACATCTTCATCCTCTTCATTCACTTCACCTTGTTCGGTAACCACTGTAGCTCTAAACTCATCCATATCATTCACATTAACATCTTCCACTATGTTATATTCGTCCACTATGTAATCAGAATCAGAATCAGAATCATAATCACTCCCCATATCACTCCCATTACCCATATCATCGGAATCTTCATGACTCACATCCTTTCTAGGAAAAGTGTTTAAGTGCTCAACATATACTTCAATCACTTTAGTAGTTTCAGCATACTTTATCAACTTAAGAGCATCACTATCAGTTCCTAATGGTCTTAAACCTAAATCCAAGTCTTCTCCGGGGATTTTAAAATGATATGTTACTATGTCTTCTTCTGAATAACCTAATGATATCAGCATATCATTCATGATATTCACTGAAAAAAGGTCAGAATTAACCTTATCAATGTATGTCAGGTTACCTCCCTCATATCTTAAGTTTGAAAAATCACTAAATTTCCCACCATGATGAAATTCCAGTGTGAAGAAATCATGGTGATTATCTGAAATCAAATACAACATGAAAAATTAACAAAACAGTAACAATTTAAAAAGAACAAATCGCACAAAACTTGAATGAGAGGAACAAACCGTATTCAACTTCTGGATTGAAGTACGAATCTTGCTCTCTAATATTCCAGATGCTCCAGTCGTCATTCATGGTTTCTGGATTGAAATACGAATCTTGCTCTCTAATATTCCAGATGCTCCAGTCGTCATTCATGGTTTAACTTGTTCTCTAACAAACCGTATGTTGAGGTCGACTGAAAAGGTTTTAGGGTTTTGTTTATAAGGGCATTTCATAACCTGTTTAAAAAAGGGTTAATTAAATAAATTAGGAGAATGACTAAATTACCCCTCTTTAAATTTAGTATTTTTAGGGTATTAGTCATTTTGGATGGATTTAGCAACTTTTTTGAAACCTCAGTGGTTCCTATGAGAAAAAAACTTTTTTTGGATGGATCTAGCAAATGTGAACAAACGTCAGGGACGATTTTAGCAATTTACTCTTAATTAAATAAATGGTAGGATAAACTTTCGAGGAATGTAAAAAAAACTTTTTGATCTTTTTAGAAAAAAATTACCTATCGATCCAATGTATTTTTTGTAGAAAAGTGATACACAAAGGTCGGTATTTTTTAAATATTTACTATACGTTATATCTTTAAGGTAGGTATGCACGGATAATATGAGTATATATAAACATTATTATATAATGTGATTATTATCAATTATCAAATAATTATTAATTTACAAGAAAAACTAATTATTTTTTTTCTATTTTAAACTTTTTCCTCTAAAGTTCCTCTAAATTATATCACGATTGGAAGTGCCGCCCAAATATCCATTGGAATTTGCCCTAATTTACACACTTGAGAGAATAGGAATCGATCCGCACACCGTGAAGCCGCCGACGATTCGATCCGCAGACCGTGAATCAGCGTCGCTTTTCTTCTGGTTCAGGTAAACCGCCGTTTATAGTATACATTTAAAAGTTGTAGAATAGTTACAAAGATTGTATAATTGATGTTTTACAAATCAAGCGGAGATATATAGTTTTCTCCATGGAAAGTTTCCTTTGGCATGGTGGATCTGTTAGGGATGCTTGGTTTAGGTGTTCTTCAAATCAAGTAAAAAAACAGAACACCGTAAAAAAAAAAAACTTTCATGACTCTTGAATATACATGTTTTTATGCAGGGGGACAAATTTAATTTTTCTGATGCATTAAAGAGAAAGAAGGTGTTGGCTTCAAGAACCATGTCATACAGGTTATTTCTTTAATTGCTTATATAAAATGGCAACTTGATAGGCCAAAACAATGTTTTAGTTTTCTAAAATAACTAGGGCTGTAAACGAACCAAACGTTCAGCAAACAGTTCGTGAACCGTTCGGCGGGAAGATTGTTTACGTTTGTTCGTTTAATAAACGAAAATGAACACGGAATTTTGTTTGATTAGTTAAATGAACGAACATGAACAGAGGCCTCATTCGTTCAATTGTGTTCGTGAATCTTCAGGAAGGTATTCGTGAACGTGTTCAGGAACATTCGTTCATTTATGTTCATTCATGTTGGTTTGTTGGTGTTTTAATTAAAGATTTTGTTTCTTTCATATATTTATCTAAGCTTATATGCCTCGCAATACTTAGTTAGCCTTTTTGAAATCTTGTCACGCAAGTATGGATCTCTCTCGTCATTTATGTGTTATACGAGCCCTAACATTTACTCATTTCCAGGCCTTTGATTCCTTCTTATATTCAGATATGTAAAACTAGCAGAGCAAAGAGCTAAAGAATGATAAAATGCAAGCCTAAGGATAATGATCAACTTCCTGAAGTTTTGGTATTTAACTATATCATGTATTACTTCTATTTTACTTTTTTATTATATATTCTTCTGAATTATGATACTTTGTTTCAGTGAGTTGCACTGCAACCGACTTTCTCATGAGTGTTTTGGAAATACTGAATGCAATACTGATAAACGTGTTGCCAAGGAACCGAGAGGTACATAATTATAAGTACTAGTTATAGGTGGCAAGATGTGCGGGTTGGATAGATCAACAAGGGTTGAAGTTGTTTATTTATTAGCAAGGCTCGAAATGGGCGGGTTGGATTGGGTTGACCCGTTTGCTATAAGCTAAAATCCAAATCGACCCATCATTAAGAGAATAACTGTAATGGGTCAAACTTGTCACCTCCATCGGTTTGTGATAGCAGCCCACGTCTGCATATACCTCTTTTTGTTTTTGTTTGAACACCTTACAAGTCTAACATGACCTTCTTGATATCCACCGTTGAATGAGAGAGTTTAACTAAAATAACTTATAAGCACTTGGTCATTTGGAATCTTGCTACGAAGTTTCAACGGCTCATGTTTTAGCCATGGTTTAATTTATTAAAGTTTTGTACTTTCAAACATAAGTATCGGTTTTTTGATAATAGTTTCTTTTTTCTCTTCAGAATAATATTTAAGGAACAAATGAAGGGCTACTAATCTTCAGAAGATGGAAGTGCTTCCGTGGATTAATTTGTGGTTGTGACAAACAAAGAGCATAAGGACACCGTTGACTTTATGGTAGAGGCGTTATTAACAAATTGATAAAAAAAGTGGATGGTTGTGATATACCTACCATCAGGGGCGCAACTTAGTGTATGTCCGGGGGGCGCCCCCCCCCCCCCCCCCCCGAACTTTCAAAGCTAGTGTTGAAGTTAAAACAATTATTTGCATGAAATGCGAAAAGATATTAAAGAGGAACGTGAAAGGAAAAAACGCAGAGTTAGAAGCCACATGGAAAGATAATTGACAACCCATAAGAAAACACTGAAGCAACTACCTTTTAGAGGTGGAGAGTTTTTAACATGTGTAGAAGGTTTTTGTTACTCTTAATTAATTGTAATTGACAACTTTGTGTTGAATACATTATTTTGAGTTTGAACATATATGTTAAAGTACATAAAGATTCTTTATAATATGTGTGTTATTAATGTTAATAAAAAGGTAAATTGATAGCAATTGTAGTGTTTGAAAAAGTAGCTATCCAAAGTTGCATTTGGGTGTAAACAGAAGTTGCATTTATTATATAAAAAGGTTGCATTAAGTCTAGAGTAAGGTTGCATTAAGTCTAGAGTAAGGTTACATTTACATATATAAAAAGTTAGCATTTTTGTAACTACATTAAAATAAAAGTTTTGTTTGAGTATTAAAAAAGTTGCATATTAAAAAAGTTGCATTTAAATAGTATATGCAACGCTTTTAGAAAATGTTGCATTAGGCTTTGAAAAGGTTGCATTAGATCTAATGCAACTGCTTCTAATGCAGCTCCAGATAAAAGGTTGCATTAGGCCTAATGCAACCTTTTTAAGGCCTAATGCAACATTTTAATGGAGTTGCAATAGCTTCATTTTCTTGTAGTGTCCCTAATCACTCATTCATCAAGACCTAAGCTTGACATGATTTGTGGGTTGAAACCCTAGACAAAACACCAAGTTTATGAGGTTTAATCATCTGATTTTAAATGTCTCAACCTTGTTTTTAAGCTTAACCAACCATGGGATAAGTTGTAAGCATTAGGACATAGGTATGAGATGTGTTGAACACAAGTTACATAGGTTTAAACAAGTTTTTGATGAACATAAAAACAAATAGAAAGTTTATGGACGATTTCGGGGCATTTCCAGGTCTGATTTCTCCAAGGAGAAGTCTAGGAATCGAACCCCATGATTATCCAAGTAAGTAGGAAAAAGAATCAAGTGATTTCGTTAAGAAATGAGTGAGTTATGCTCATTTTCGTGAAGGGGTGTCAATCTGCTCGAACCTTTGCTTTCAGCTACGGTTTGGAGGATGTTTTGAGAGTTTTTAGTGTTGCAAAAGTGGTTGAGAGGCTGGTTATAAGTGGTATTTATAGGGGGAAGGATTAGGGTTTCAATGGGTTGGGCTTTGGAAGTGTTTAGAAGGGGTTACACCTTGAAACTAGCCCACAAAACCCAACTATATGGGGCTGAATTTTGCTGAATTGGGGCTGCCATATTTCTTTATTTTTTTATTTTTTTAAGACATTATATGAGTAATTTTGTTAGTTAAGTTGTGTAATAATATGCAACAATGTTTCCCCTAACTTGTAACAAGGTGAAATATGAAATAAAACATGATTTAACTAGGTAAAAAGTGTAATGTACAAGTATGTAACATGTTTGTAAGTGACAAGTATATGTCACATATTAGATGACTAATCGTTGTATAAATAAGCATATTATTAGGGGTTTTTAGGTATCAACAATTTAAGGACAAGCATGGACATGCATCGTGAATAAGTATCGTATAAGTATGAATTACAAATAAGGATTCGATGTACAATGAATTCGAACGTATGAACATGTATGAATATGTAGATGGTGAATTTAAAGAAATACGAATTTTATTTATGATCCAAGTCTCGGATTTACAATGATTACAAGGAAAGAACGATTACAAGAATACAAAGTTTCCAAAAATAGTTTTACAAACGATGGTTTCTAAATATTGAAAGTATGAAAACGCGGGGCGTTACAGCTGCTTATATGGGGATTATTTAGTTTTATTATTTTAATTAGTTAATATGTTATAATAAGATTAAAATGACCGAAATGTCCCTGAACAAAAGAACAAAACAATCAGCTTTCAACAGTAAAAAAAGGGGGGTTTTGGATTTTGGACTAAAATGGCAATAAAAGTGAAACTACAGGGACCCAGATTTAAAAAGTTTGAGATTTGGACTAAAATGGCAAAAGTGCCCAAACCACAAGGACTAAAATGACAATTTACTCTTTTAATAATTTAAGAGCATAAATAATCACCATAAATAAATAAAATACTTAGACTACCCATAAAATTCCCAAATTTTCACACTAATTTTATTGATTGTAATAAGCTCAGAAACCAAAAATCAAGCAAAACCAAGTTGGGGAGCTATGTCTTTGAAGAATGACTTTAAATTACATTTTAAAGACTTTTATTTGCATTTTCTCAACAAATACACCAAAAATACAAAAAAAAAAAGTTTTCCAAAGTTGTATAAAGCTAGAAGTGATTTTGGGATTTTTTTTCGAATTATTTGGGCATTGAAATGATTTTTAGAGAATTTAAAATCGACTTTTATTACCAAACCGATATCCATAAATTGTAGAAATAAAACTATGCATCTTTTTAAGTAAAAAGCAGTCTATTTTGAAATTTCAAAACTATTTTGAGAAATATATCAAAGGTTTGGGTCTATTTCGGCAAAAAACGATAATAAACGGTAAAACCACAAATGTCGGGAACATAACCGACAAGCTCTAAAACTTGTCACACTTTTTACAATACATTTATTTACACCCCAAAACTTATTTGGTATGATTTTTTTAAGGTCATGAATACTTAGAAATTTAAAAGTATAAAACATAACTTAAACCCTAGTTTCACAAATAAACGTTAACGGATTCGTTTTAAAGAAATTCATCAACCCTTAGCCTCATTAACACTATATACACTTAGTTTAGGGTAGAAGTCCTAGTTATGTGTCATTTGGATTGGATCTGAGGTTTTATTAGTGTCTATTGCGTTGTAGAAACCGGGTAGGGCACGCACGCTTAGCCGACGTCTTCGGGTAGAAGCAGTTTCATGAATACTGTGAGTTTCACAACCCTTTTAACTTGCTTTTTTACTTTGGGGGAGAAACATGATTAGTTTATATTTAAAAATACAAGTATTACAAAACATGCTACTTGAATCATGAATGATTTTTCATACTCGTACATGCATATTTACTTATTTACTTGTTGAAACATACAGGGTTTTCATACGATAACAAGGTATTTCAATCTCGGATGTGTTACATACAAAAGACCACATTTTAAAATTGCTTTCCACAACATGTGAGTTATTACTTTGCCACACTACAAAAGATATGTTTATCTTTCGTTGGCCTATGTGCAACACTACTATGTGTGTGTGTGTATATATATATATATATTTATCTTTACTTCCATACTATCAAATATATGTTTATCTTCTATTGGCAAGTACAACTCATCTCCAAAGATGTGTCCATTATATATTTTAAATACAATCTCATCAACATTATTAAGGAAAATGATTTCTATTTGATAGAACAAATCTTTGAACTTACCAACTTTATGTTGTCGTTTTAGCATGTTTTTCTGGTAACGTTTAACTATGGCACGGTTGGAAACAGGCGAAATGTTTGGAACCTTAGAAGCCGAGACCTTTACATGTTCAAGATAAGCTTTTAGATTGCTGAAGCCAGACCCAGTTCTGTTGTTTACGGGTCGTGAGCCTATAAGAAGTGTACGAGTCGTAGGCCCTAAGTTAGTACACTGACCTATTGTTTAGAAACCTTGGAATGCTAAGGAACAACTTTCCTGTTTTACGGGTCGTGACCTGGGTTTGGGCTGACGGGTCGTAAACCACCTAAATTCTACGTGGACCATATATAATGATTGAGATATCAAAGAAACCCTAGAGAGTGGACGAAACCAGAATGAAGAAGCGAAAAAAGGGCTCTTGAATTTCAAGGATTCAAGATCGGAGATTTAGGATAAGATTCAAGGAAGAAGAATGTACAGGAGGACAAAAGATTATTCCTTACTGAGTTAGCATCCTTCGTATTATCATTTCTTGTGGATTTCTATCATGTATTCGATGAATTTTCTAGATTTGTTTGTTACTATGTGTAGCTAACCGCGCCATAGCCGGTTAGGGTAGGATGATTCTTGTTACTTTGTATTGACTATGTTGATTTTGTTATAAAAGTGTGTTTTTAGTAAGCTGTGCTTATAACTTCTTATAGTATAATCTATATGTTGAGTATTGATGTTCAATTGAGTTTGTGTGGATGATTTAGGTCTTTCTATGAGGTTATGCATGTTAGATCTGCTTTGTTTATCTTTAGGCTATATATCAATCGTTAATCTAGGGCTGGATGCTTAGTAGGCAAAGGACAAACTTGATTGGATGTTGGTAATGCATGCGGGTCACATACGGTAATGTTTGGTATGCATGAATGTGAGACAAAATAGAATGAGCTATTGCGAGGGAATGCAAAAAAATGTGTTTGTTGGTTAAGGTAATGGAATCACCAATTAATAAGACATTCCATTCGCTCATAATTATTCCCTCATAATGGAATCGCTACAACCACCACCCGCAACCAATATCGACCACTGCCATCTGCCGTCGCCACCACCCGCCGCCGCCGACCAGCGCCACCTATCGTTGCCGCCGCCACCCTCCACTGCCGCTGCCACCCACTACCGCCACCCGTCGCCGATTTTATTCTTTCGTCTTTTCCTACCTACCAAACAACATATGGTAGCCTAACAAAAGTATGGAATGGTAATGATAAATTTTATTTCTTTTTCTATTCTATTCCCTTCTCAATTCTGTTAAATCATACCATACAGTCCCTAAAAGTGTTGTGTATCCTGATATTAGCGTGTGTAGGATCCAACCCCTAATAATTATAAACATAAAATCTATCTACTATAATAAAAGAAACCAAATTTTGGACATGTGTCATTCATTGAAGGTGTCCTCAAATCTATACTTATTTTATATTAACTAAATAAATAAATAATAAATTAATATTAAATCTTATCATATTTTAATAAAATATTATCCTCAAATCTAAATTGTTAATTAAATATATTTTTAAAACAAATAACTCTCTTTCCTACTTATCTTATATTAATATATAAATAATAAATTAATATTAAATGTTATCCTAACTTATTAAAAATATAACTTTTTTATTATTTGGTATACAAAATTATATTTATTCAACTCGTGTAAACGTGGGGTTTTTAAAAATTTAACTTTTTATCATCAGCTATGTAAAATTAGATTTATTCAACATGTGTAATACACGAGGTTTTTAAGAATAATTTTTTTTATTATTTGGTAGATTTTTCAACGCGACTATACACGGGTTTTTTAAAGATACGACGTTTTTAGTATTTAATACACAAAGTTACAATTATTTAATCTGTGTAATACACATGTTTTTAAATATATAACATCTTTTTTAGATTTATTCAACACGTGTAATATACGAGATTTTTAAGGATGTATTTTTTTTAATCATTTATACACGGGGTTTTTAAAGATACGACGTTTTTAATATTTAATATACAAAATTACATTTATTTAATCTGTGTAATACACATAGTTTTTAAAGATATAACTCTTTTTTTAATCTATTCAACACGTGTAATATACGAGATTTTTAAGGATGTAATTTTTTTTTTTATCATTTGGTAGATTTATTCAACCCGATTATAAACGGGTTTTTTTTAAAGATACGACGTTTTTAGTATTTAGTATACAAAATTATATTTATTTAATTTGTATAATACACATGGTTTTTTAAAGATATAACTTTTTTTTATTATTTGATAGATAAAATTACATTTATTTAACTCGTATAATATACGAGTTTCATAAAGATATATTTTTTTATTATTTAATATATAAAATTATATTTATTTAACCCGTGTAATACACAGGGTTCTAACCTAGTTATAAATATAAATATAAGCTTTAATTTATGAGACCCCAAGACACATGGTGATTTTGGCGGTCCATGTATGAAATCTCTTTCCATGTTTATATTATAAACTCTCTTTATATTGGTTGGTTTTGTCAACATCATCAACGATTCAATCTTTTTAGCACAGCTGATCGCCTCAAAAAGGATAAACTTACCTTTTAAAGGATTTACGGCGATTTACTGTTAAATATTTATATCCACCTTTTAAAAAACATAAATATATTATTTCCAACACATACAAATCAAAAGGACGGCGGGAATTTGTGAAAGTTGGTTGGCCAAAAGTGGCGGTCACTTTTTTTTTTTTTTTTTTTTCATATAATAGGTATTTATACATTCTGTCAAATTACATTTTTATCTTAAGTTTAAAAATTACGATTGTACCTCCGGTTTAAAATGAAATTTCTCTTTTGTCTTTGCTTAAATTTACGCTTTTGCCTTCAGTTAAAACCATGGTTGCAAAAGTCGCTAGGCGTTCCCTAGTCGGTCGACCGGGGAGTTGAGAGTACTCGGCCTAGGCGGAGAGTACACGGGGAGTACTCGGACATGCCAAATTATAAAGAAATTAGTTTTCGGAAATTAAATATATGTCAAATAATATAAATTTACTAATATTTATAACAAAATACATGAAATTGATATTCATTCTTTAACATGATAAACATAGAAATTATGTTTTATTTTATTTTAAGTCAAACTCGGCCCGAGTTTACCTATTAGATCCAATTTTGGCCGATGTTGACCGCATTTGATCGATTCCGAGTAATTAGTCGGAGTTGAAGAAAGTCGCCTCGGCAGCCTACCTTGTAGCGACTACTCGGGGATTACTCGGCCTTGGAGACCTTGTTTTACAATTACAACCATGGTTAAAACATACGATTTTGACCCAGTTAAAAATAAAATTATGGTTTTGGCACAAGCTAGAGTCCTTTCAAATTACAATTTGGTTCCCAGTTTAAAATTACGATTTCGCCCCCGTGTTCAAAATAAATTTTTGGTTTTGCCCTAGCTAAAAATTACGATTTTGCCCTAGTTAAAAAGTTTCGATTTTGCCCCGGGAATAGTTCAGATAGGTGGTTGGCCAAAAGTGGCGGCCACCTTTTTTTTTAGCATATAATAGTTATTTATAGGTCTTGTCAAATTACAATTTTATCCCAAGTTTAAAATTACAATTTTTCCCCCAGTTCAAAATAAAATATTTGTTTTGCCCCTGTCTAAATTTACGATTTTGCCCTCAGTTAAAAAATACGATTTTGCCCCCAATTCAAAATAAAAATATGGTTTTGCACTCAGCTAGAGTCCTGCCAAATTACGATTTGGTACCCAGTTTAAAATTACGATTTCGCCACCAGTTAAAATAACTTTTTGGTTTTGCCCCCAGCAAAAAAATACGATATTGCCCTTAGTTAAAAAATTACGATTTTGCCCCAATTCAAAATAAAAAAATGGTTTTGCCCTCAATTAAAAATATTATTTTATCTCCGTTTTTAAATTACAATTTTACCCCAGCTAAAAATTGCAATATCGCCATCGCTTTTTTTTTTTTTTTGGCAAAACTATGGTAGTGTTTTATTTTACTTGGTTGACTCAATTTAGTTTTTATTCGTGCCAAACAGCTTCCTAGCATTCGCTAATTGGTCCAGACAAATTATTGTTTTGACCCCAACTCTAAATTACATGTTTGTCATTGTTTTAGTTATTTTTTTTTATCATAACTATGGTAGTGTTTTTGTTTAATTAGTTGACTCAATATATCTTTTTTGAGACCGTTTTATAAGTAGCATGTATAACTAACCGAAATAAATGCGTACATGTTATTAAAGTAAGAAATATTTCCTACATCTACATTTACCATGGCAGAGAATAGTGTGTCCCTGCCATTGGTTGAAATGGGCGGCCGACAATAAACCATTGGACCAACCAGTTTATTATTTTTTTCCACTTTAAATTTACGTTTTTCCCCCTAGTTTAAAATTACGTTTTCGCCCCAAGTTCAAAAAGTAATTACCCTGTTGCTCCTAGCTAAGAATTACGAATATGCCCTCGGTTCAAATATTACAATTTTACCCTCCGCCAAAATAACGTTTTCGCGCCAGCTCAAAATAAAATTATGTTTTCCCCCTATCTCAAAAATACGTTTTTACACCAGTTTATTATTTCACACCCACTTTAAAATTACGTTTTTGCCCCCAGTTTAAATTTACGTTTTGCCCCCCAGTTTAAAGTAAAAATATGCTTTTGCCCCCAGCTAAAAATTACGATTTTCTCTTGGTTAAAAATTACGCTTGCACCCTCAATTCAAAATTACGTTTTCCCACAGTTCAAAATAAAATCATGGTTTTCTCCTAGCTAAAAATTACGAATTTAGCCCCGCTAAAAATTATGATCTTGTCGTCATTTTAGTTTTTGTTTCTAACAAAACTAGAGTACTGTTTTTTAATTGGTTAAGAATTATTCGGTAATCGTCCCGCAACACGGGTGGTACGTCAACTAGTTTACTACAAAACTTTTGTATATAATATCATCAAAATATTGTGATTCCCGTATATATTTTTATTATTATCTCGTTTAACTAAATTATTCGTCTTCACGTGAACTTTAATGACATTTAATAACTTTATTAAAAAAATACCCCTTTTTTCAAAACAAAGAAAATTCAAAACAAAGCAGCCGCTCAATATTCGCCATTAAAAAGCAGCCGACGCCGCCCCACGCAGCTTACACGGCTTCCTCTCCTATATCATCATCTTCTTCTTCTTCTTCTCATTCATTCATCTGAAGGATATTTCAACAATGACAACTGAAACCGGCAAGCAATCGATCTACTTCACCGACTCCGACGAGATCAAAAAAGTCTTCAACCGCTTCGACACCAACGGGGATGGCAAAATCTCTGCCCACGAGCTTCTACAGGTTAATATATTATTTTTGTAATCAAATTAATTCATTATATCACCCAAATAATTCATGTAAAAAATTCCTTTAAATAGTTATTCGGGATACCGATTAAGATTAACTATAAAAACCGACTCAATTATATGTTTGGGTACGGGTTTGATGTTATTCGGGTTTCCTCTAAATCGGGTTTAGATTTTTTTTTATTATTTTTTAACGGCTTAAATTACATTAAATTCGACCTACTCTGCCGACGAGCTTATACAGATTAATATTATTTTTCCTAAGTTTTAAACCTTAGTTTTATCTTATATACCTAAAAATATGGAATCAGTCTCTCTATTCCTACGAGGTAGAGGTAAAGTTGTCTACGTCTTACCCTTCTCAGACCCTACCTTAGCTTTGCTGTTGATGGGATTTACAGCTAATAAGAAATTCTAGCTTTGCTTTTTTTTTTTGTTTTCCGTGTTTAATTTTTTTGTGCATTGTGTTGGTTTCCGTTGCGCCACTTGAATCCTAACAATTTCGGTTAAAAATGACACCCTGACAGGTCATGAAAGCGATCGGATCCGAAATCTCCGACGAAGAAGTGAAGCAAATGATGACGAACATCGACACAGACTGTGACGGATTCATAAACCTCGAGGAGTTCGAGGGGTTCTTCAAAGGAAATGCGGGTGATGAGGACGAAGGAATGAAGGAGCTTCATGAAGCGTTTGAGTTGTACGATTTGAACAAGAACGGGTTGATATCGTCGACTGAGTTGCACCAGATTCTGACTCGGTTGGGGGAGGGGTGTACGGTTGAGGATTGTGTGAAGATGATCAAATCGGTTGATTCTGATGGTGATGGGTATGTTAATTTTGAGGAGTTTAAGAAGATGATGATGAAGAGTTAGTTCATTTAATTGTGGTGGTGTAGTTTAGCTTGTTTCTTGTTTGATTTTTCTAGCTTTTTGTCAAAATTGGTACTCAGAGACTTTATCATTAAACAAAAACGACAAGAAACAAATCTCAGACGCAACACACTCTTCAAACTCTAAGACTCGAATCATCAACATGACGAACGGACTTCAATCTTTTACACAATCTACACGGGTTAAACACTATAAACCCTAGATTTATAAGAACTATACAGAGTGCTAGAGAGAGACGAAAGAGAATTGTGACACTATCTAATGTTGAGAGATACTCAACAAAAAAACTCTAACCCTAACCACAACATACTTATAGAGACCCACGACCCGACTTGACCCACATGAAATAACACGCGATATGGGCCTAATTAACATACACGGGTAATGGACTTAACATATGACCTAAAGTTGATAACTTGAAACGTGAACCCTGTGTTGATGGATGCGTCGGGCTAGCCCAGTAGTTCTATGGAGCCCAACCTTTAAATGTCCAGCAGTGTATAGCAACCCATATGAATGTCTTATCAAGCAGCCCATATCCTTGTTGAGAAGCCCATGATCCATATACATGTTACACACAAAAAAATATAACAAACATTATAAACTTTATAATATCCAAGTGTAAGGTATTAAATTGTTAATGTTAAATCATTTAACATTTTCAACACCCCCCCACAATTTAATACCCAAGTTGATCAAACATGTTGAACTTCTTACAAAAATCATTGTCTTGACCCACTACCTAACCTTAGGCATATGGAAAATAAAGACAATAATCAGATGTAAACAAGAAAAACAACAAACTAAGTACTTTGTCATGGATTTGCTTGACAAATAAACAAGTTTTATCTAACCAATAAACAACTCTCAACAATATAATACAGCTCACATATAGATCATCAACAAGATCACCTACTCTCACAAAATACTCAATCTAACAGGTAAACAAACAAATATGCTCAAACCCTAGAAACGAATCAGAGAGAGACTGCACAATAACCCTAACACTAATGTAGGAATACCATTGAGAGAAAGGACTGGAAAAAACTTGACTCAAAAAGTTAACAGCTTAAAAGAATCAAAAAAAGATAAAACTTGACACCCCCGATACTACATCGCACAACATATTTCATAGCCAAAGAATCTCACACAAGAAACACCAAGGCTGTAAAGAGTCCCAAAACATCCAGAGCAACAAATATGGAAGCATACATTACAGCTGACAAGATTACAAAACTAGACCACTGTGACAATGTGACATGAGATGCAAACACAATAACAACTCAAAAACACAAGATCCTCCAATCACAAACAAAGAATCTTCCAATTTTAAAAAACACACAATTGAGTAACTATATGTTATTTTTACAAGACATCTTTCATGAACCACATAATCATATGACACATAACATAATCAGATGTACATATAAAGTCATCTTAAAATTTAGTATCAAAGTACCGTTTGAAATGCTCAAAAAACTTAACTAAACCAGAACACACTCACAAAACGACACAAAAGATCTTTACAGAAACTCTACGGATTAGACTAGACCATCAATATAATGATCTGAGACAGAACCTACAAGATCTAACAAGTTCAACATACAAAAAAACTCAAGATCTCAGATTTACTCCAGAGACATCTAAAGAAAATACAGTGAAGGTGAACGTAACTGATCTAATACTCTAACAAATCATTAACACAACGATCTGACTACAAAGACAACATCAGATCTAACAGATTGGCTATACAATACACCCTAGATATACGATGTGCCTCACAACAAACAATGAATCACACAATTCAACAAACAAGTCTGCATATAACACGAAGCACACACTTCTATACCAGACCGCAATTATAGCCTACATAAACTCCGGCAAAATACAAAATCGCATGATTTTATAACCAGACAATTATCTCTTACACAAGAGAAAAAAATACAAGACTATCATCACAAACATTCAATCATGTAAAGAACAAGTCTAGAAAAAATCAGATCAACAACACGAAGAACTGATAGAACCAACACTACGATCTAATGGGACTAGACTCAACAACACAAAGAATCTACAAACGACCCTAGACCAGTGAGGAAAGAAAAAAAAAACAAACATCACCTAGACCAGTGAACTAACATCACTACGATCGGCGAAGACATCTCAAAGAGACAAATAAGATCACCAACTCGATGATCCTACACAAACCTCACTACGGTTAGACTCAAAAACATGAAAAATCCTAGACCAGTGAGATAAAGGCAAACACTATCAAAGAATACATCTTCAAGATAGTATAACATTTACAAGAAAAATAATCACGTTGCGATTCCAATAACCAAAGGAATACATGATTGATCAAGGGTCAACAGATGTGTTATCAGATAACGAAGCCTAAAACAAGACTTGTGAGGAACATAAAGACTAATTTGACCCAAGCAAAAACTTTTACAACCCCACAACAAATACTGAATCACAGGATTCACGACACAAGCCTGATAACAACTAGTATATTATGATCTACATCCGGAAAAAAACAGCCAAACACATTCTATTTGAACACCAAATCACACAATTTACCACCAGAAAGCTCACAAGAGACAACATATAAGGCTGTTAAAACTTAAAACATTCAAGAATACACTTGAAGAACTGGTTAAAAAACATGTGAACCACACAGTTCAACAAACCAGAAAACCAAAATCCTATAATCATGACAATAAGACATCAACATCAGGCAAACCAAATATGACAGATTAATAAATTCAACAACTTTTGTAGTATTAGACAACATATCAAAATACACATTTTATTAACCAAACATATGCAGTATGCACACAAAGAGATACAACATATGGCACATTACAGCTTGTATTGTTGTTGACCAACACATTCCCTACCTTATAAGATCAAGCAATCGTGAAACATAACCAAAAGGAAGTACTTCACGAATACAAACAAATAAAGACAAGTACATAAGGCTCGCTATACCCGCTCCAAGCACCTCTTTTTTAAAACCCCAAAAATTTACAGTAAACTTCACAGATCATTTGAAAAGAAGAATACATATAATATGGCAGTTTTTTTGTATAAACGGTAAACCAAATCGTTCACTACAATTTGAAATTTTTGAACCGACCGACTAAAAAAAACGGCCCGTAAAACCAAAT
This sequence comes from Helianthus annuus, assembly GCF_002127325.2. NCBI lineage: Eukaryota > Viridiplantae > Streptophyta > Magnoliopsida > Asterales > Asteraceae > Helianthus > Helianthus annuus. Next base: position 40,541,298 of record NC_035447.2, on the reverse strand, counting down.
TAATGATCTTTTTAAACATTTTTCACGATTTAAAACGAAACTTATTGACACACAGGTCTTGTACAAAAATAAAACCATATCATTCTTAAAGACCAAACAAGATATCTAACTCAGTAGATTCCATTTTAAGTAGCTTAACACCAGTGAACAAGAATTAAAAAGTGAGTGCACAAAGTGCAAGAAATCTTGATATAATTCAAATTTTAGAACATGGAATCTAAAAAAACGAGACATATAGTTTACCTATGTGACAAGTCAATAATGAAAAAGACATCTGAGAGAACTTTTTACCATTATCAAAAAAAGAAAAAAACTTATTAACCAAACAAAATCTAATATTAGACTACGGGCATGAACACCATGATTATAACCAAACTAATCCAAACCACAATAAGAAGCAAATAAAGATGACCAAAAAAACAAAAAACAATAACAGATTTGAGATACATCACAATAAAGAATTTCAAACCACACATGATCAAGCATAACAAAAAAATCTATAGAAGTGCATCACATGTCACGTTTGAAGGAAAAGACAAGTAATAAATGCACATAGATAATGCCCAAATACAATAACACGTGTGGAAAAAAATATGCATAAAAAGAGAGATGGAACGATCTAACCGTTGGAGCGCCCATGCTTCTATGAACCCGACCAGTGACTCTTTCTCATGACAAATCTTCAACGACGAAGGCGGTTTAGGAAACCCGGCCCCAACCTTTCAGATGAGATGAACCGGTTTATCTTCAACTTTACTAAATCCTACTGATGTAGGATCAACGAACATGAAATATGCAACTCCAACCAAAGTAATCCTCAAACCAAAAACAACCATAGACCAACCCCAATCATACTTCAGATACAAGAAGCAATTAAAGAGCCAAAAATGTTCCCAACTAATGTGTGTGCATTCCAAACACCAATTACGAGCCCACAATTGTGTTTCTTAAACCAATTTCTGATCACAAAATCCACAGAAGTAAACCCGAGGATTGAAACAACCCGACTAGTATTTGAACTATCAAAAAATAGTAAAATATATGAATCTTCGCCCAATATCCAATCCTAAATATCAGCGGAAGAACCAAAAACAATCAATAACAATAGATCAGAGTGTTGATATTACAAACAGGCGAAGCATGTTTTGTGTTGACTAGACCGGAAAGAACAAAGAGTTGGTTCTTGGTTGCGTTTTAGCCAGATAGAACAAATAGAAAAGTTGAACGACGGCTATGATATTGAAATTAGGTTTGTGTTGGTTTAAAATTTAGAGCACCAAAATAGAGCCCAAACGCCGTTTGAACGCGAGATATCATAAAGTGTCTGATGTACCACCAAAAACCTTGCAAATGATAAGACAATCAAAATTGCTTACCCAAACAAACCTAATTAAGTACATTAAACATAACCCTTTCTTGACAAAAAAAAGAACATAACGATAGGAAACCCTAAATCGAAACAACACTTTACATCAGATCATGAACGAAGATAAGGAAAACATTCTTCGAGCCATAGCTCTGAATCAACTCTACTCAGCAACGGAAGAACAAAAAACGGGGATCAATGAAAACACTCAAGGCCGTAGATATATCCACAAATCAGGGCAATCAATGGATGTTTCAATAGATAAAATAACAGATCGACTAAGGGTTTGAAGACCTTTGTCGATAACCACACAAGTAGACAGACCTGAATGCTTTGATAATGACAAAACGCACTCACATCTGACCTAAACTAAAAAAAACCCTAACAAGTACTCAGATCTGAAAGATTTTGATGACAACAAGAATTCTCAGATCTGTATCACACTGATTTCGACCACAACCACAAATCAACATATTCAAGCGAGTTTGATGTAGCAAAAAACGCTCAGATGTGTTCAAGATTGGATCGGAACAACAGTCCACAAGAACAAGAACTCACCAGGGCTCTGATACCATGTCAAAATTGGTACTCAGAGACTTTATCATTAAACAAAAACGACAAGAAACAAATCTCAGACGCAACACACTCTTCAAACTCTAAGACTCGAATCATCAACATGACGAACGGACTTCAATCTTTTACACAATCTACACGGGTTAAACACTATAAACCCTAGATTTATAAGAACTATACAGAGTGCTAGAGAGAGACGAAAGAGAATTGTGACACTATCTAATGTTGAGAGATACTCAACAAAAAAACTCTAACCCTAACCACAACATACTTATAGAGACCCACGACCCGACTTGACCCACATGAAATAACACGCGATATGGGCCTAATTAACATACACGGGTAATGGACTTAACATATGACCTAAAGTTGATAACTTGAAACGTGAACCCTGTGTTGATGGATGCGTCGGGCTAGCCCAGTAGTTCTATGGAGCCCAACCTTTAAATGTCCAGCAGTGTATAGCAACCCATATGAATGTCTTATCAAGCAGCCCATATCCTTGTTGAGAAGCCCATGATCCATATACATGTTACACACAAAAAAATATAACAAACATTATAAACTTTATAATATCCAAGTGTAAGGTATTAAATTGTTAATGTTAAATCATTTAACATTTTCAACACTTTTGAAAAGGAAGGGTGGGTTATTAATTAAAGCCAGAATAAATGAATAATATTTATGTTATGGACAACAAGATATTTATATATTATGTTTGAAGTTTCAAAGACTAGGAGTTTTCAATGCGTGACTATGAAATGTATGTATATACTTGTGAAATTAACTTTATAAAAACAAGAGTTAAATGCTATTTTAGTCCTTTTGATTTGGGTTATTTTGTCAGTTTAATCTAAAGGTTTGAAACGTTGTTATTTTAGTCCAAATAGTTTCAAGCGTTGCTATTTTAATCAACTGGGTTAACTTTGTCCATTTTTTCTGTTAGGTAGAAGGGTAATTAGATCATTTTTATGGTCGAATTACCCCTTCTAGTTAACAGAATTGCATATAAAATGACCGAAATGTCATTCTAGTTAACAGAATAAAGCGATGAAGTTAAACTAGTGAACTAAAATGACAATGCTTTAAACTATTTAGACTAAAATGACAACGTTCCAAACATTTGGACTAAAATAACAAAATGGCTCAAACCATAGAAACTAAAATGACATGTAACTCTAAAAACAAACACGTGTGATGGGGTGCTGCCTCATAACACATACTATTTGGTGATACCCATGTCTAATTAGTAATTACCCAAACTCACTCACCAGCGTCAAAACTGAAATATATTATATATTATTATAAATAATTTGTTAAAAAGTTGTTAAACATGTAGTCGGTAATGCTTTATAGTCAGTTGCGTTTAAGATCGGATTTTGATTAATCATCTTAGCGGGTAAATTTTAATAAATAAGACCATAAACAGGTATACACGTAAACTTGATGGGTCAGGGGTGGACCTATGGTCCTATGATGTGGAAACCGCCCAATTAAAAAAAGTTAATGTAATACACGCGTTAAAATCTTGAGCGCCTCTCAAAAACTTTTGCAATTGCCACCTTGAATTTTTAAAATCGACCCATGAACTTTCGAATCTGACCCCAAAGAAAAACCAAATTAGAAATTTATAAATCTTTAAATATAAATTTAGTATAAAAAATAGTTCTCAATTAAACACTAGTTACTAATATAATGATAATGGATCACGTACAAGACAATGAAATTGTGCGAAGCATACGTGACAACCTTAGCCAATGACCTCCCAAGATCGATGGCTCATAATAAGGCAATGACAATTTGGTAAATGTTAGGTTCAAACGATGAACAAAGAAATAAAGGAAGGGTATTGTGGTCTTTACACACTTGAACAACATCTCCCTTGATTTTCAAACGGCTATAACTTTTTCATACGTTAATATTTTTTTTAAATTTACACCGTATTAACGAGCCAAGGTCGTCCCCGAGAATAATAAAATACTTTTGGGCTTTACGAAACAAAAAAATTGGGCCTATTTCTATAATATAAACTCACCAGTCATATATCAAAACCACAATACGACTATAATTGTTAGAAAATAAATAAATAAACGAAATGTAGTGTAGTAAAAAGAACTGAATATATGTAAACATACCCAAATCAGTTTGGCAACACAAACCTTTTCATAGAAATAAAAAAAAAAAATAGAACTAGATATTGAGTTCTTTTAAGTTTATATTATAAATGGTTAAATGAGAAATAAAAAAAAACTACAAAAAAACATGAAAAGTTTATTACGTAAATGATTAATAAATGAGAAGAAAAAATGAATGAAGTTGCAAATTTGTGGAGGTCCAAATTTAGATGTGAAAAATCAAAATGAAAATTAAAAAATAAGCTGAAAAATCAAAAAGAAAAATTACAATTGGTGTGACTATATAGGGCTTTTCCCCTATTAATAAAACAAGCTCAAAAAATCAGCCCCTTGAGGCTAAACAAAAACAAAACATGAATTAAAAATGAAAAATAAAAACAAAACATGAATTAAAAAAAGAAAAAAAAATAACAGGGAGATTCAAACCTGGAATGTCCACGTTAAGTTAATTGCTGCAGCCATTGAGCAAAAGAAGTAATTTATACATATCTTCCTCCTATAGCAAAGTATTCCATATATAAATAACTAACTTTTTCATGCATAAACACTTGTAACTTATGCTTTGAGGATTTTACAAAAAAAAAAAATTAATTTTTTAGTTTTAACCCAAAGGTTTTTACCTTTTGTAATTTTAACCCTACATTTTTTTTTAAAAAAATTTTAACTCAAAACTTTTCATTATTTGCAATTTAACTTCACAACTTTGGTCAAGTATACTTTTCGTCTTTGGTTTAACGTTTTTACGTTTCGTTACGTATAGTTCTAAATTTTTCGAGTTAATACGACGCAACGTACGAGTGTGGTTCAACTTTTTTATGTTTTGTTTCAAATTTTGCAAGTTAACACGGCGCAACGTGCATGTGTAGTTAAACGTTTTTACCTCTATTTTTTCATGTTTGACAGGTTTGTCGCAACACACAGATCCTAGGTCGAGTCAGTGTTGGTAGTCGATCATGGTCATGTGACATTAGTACTATTTGACACCATTTTATGCCCCGCCGCAACGCGGGGTGTGCTTTGGGGGTTTTCCAAAGAAAAAAAGGTTATTCATATGGTTGTCGTAACCTTGGCTTTAGGGGTTTTCCAAAAAAAAAAATGATTTTTTTTTACTTTTCACCCAAAAGTATTTCATAAATTACTTTTAACCCAAAACTATTTGTTTTTTTTTTTACTTTTAACCCAAAACTTTTTATCTTTTGCAATCTATCCTCACAACATTTTTTTACTTTCAACTTTGATACTTTATCGCTTTATGCTTGGTTCAAAATTTTGTGACTTAGCACATCGCAACGTGCGTCTTTGGTTTAACGTTTTTACGTTTCGTTATAAATTTTGCGAGTTAACACGACACAACGTGCGTGTATGGGTGGACGTTTTTACATCGTCTATTTTTTTCCCGTTTGACAGGTTTAACATAATGTGCGGGTCCTAGATCGACTTAGTTATAACTAAAGAATCCCTGCCGCATTGCGGCGGGTCTCAATTCTAGTTTATATATAAAATGTATATTATTTTTTAAACGATTTTGTTTGATGAAACTAAAGTTACACTTAAACACTATATTTTAAAATTGAAAAAATAAACCTTGAGGAGTTGAGTCCATGATTAGAACACCAAGGTTGTCTTCTTCCTCACACACACACCACAAGCTTTCCTTAGACTATCTCCAATGAGAGATCCTTAATCTCATCCAAGATGACTTGGCAAAAATCCTTACTTTTGGATCTAATGGAGAACATTTGCTTTTGATCTATCCAAAACATAAATCCTTCTGCAAGGACTTCACTTATTTTGATTAATGTGTCAATTTCTATATATCATACTTTTTCTTTCAACATTTGTTGAAGAAGAATTAAACTAATTTATTAACTTTTCATTTAAAGCCATACATTTATTTACCATTAAGAGTTTACCAACCTATAAAACTTCATCTTCTAAAATAGTGATTTTTTTTAACGGGTTCTTATTCACTAACCTTTAATTCATTTGCTTTTTATTATGTTTTTACTTACTTTTATTTTTTGATATTACTTGGCTACTTATATTAATTATCTAATTATGTAATAATTTAAATACATTTAATAATTTAAGTAAGTAAACCTAAAGAAAAAATGGGAGATGATGTGGAAAATGTAAGGATGTTTGTATGGTTGGAGGTGAATTGGAGGCTTTTAAGAATTTGTAAGGATTTTTAAGGATTTGTAAGGATATGATGTGACAGCTGATTAGGCAGACAAGGACGTCTAAGGACGCCCTTTGCATTGGAGATAGTCTTACCTCCAAAAATATCGGTCACCCAAAAGGTATAGAATCATACATACAAACCCATCCAAATTTCACCAAACCCCCCAAAAAACAAACTCAAAATTCACTACAAATCAAGAAAAATGGGAAGCACAAGCGCCCTCATCCACAATCTAAATCTCCACACAACCAGATGCTTCAACTGCGTGAATTCAAGACCAAATCATTCAATTTCTTTGCAAATCAATCAAAGAAAAACCCCTTTTCGTATCTCAATTGAAAGGCAAAGAAAGATTAATAAAGGTGCTTGCTTTGCTCTTGAAGATGGGGGTTCAGGAGCAGTTCTTGAAGATAGACCTGGTAAAGTACCAAAATTTTAGTTCTTGATTAACTAACTTGATCTTTTAATCACTCAACTTTTATGGGGTTTCTTGTTTACATGTGATGATTGATGAATACCCTTTATGGCATGAATTGTTAGGTAGTTTGTTGATAGCTTTGTTATCTTTATTATAGTTGGTTTGGTGATAGATTCATGTTTCAACATCATGAAATTAGGAATACAGTTGGGATTGTAGCCTAGCGGTATCAAGGTGGTGTGTGAAAAGGTGTTCCTCCTTGAGCGGTTGACGGTTCTGGTCCTATGGTGGACGAAGGTGTAGATTTAGGAGTAGGTTTAGAGAGTGTGTGAGCTAGCTTCTTAGTTTGTAATTGTATAGATGAATAATCCTTCTTTTAATCGTTATATGGCCTTTACCTTCTTGGTTTTAAAAACTGTGTGTGGCGCTCCAAAGACGTTTTGGTTACAAAATCCGATGCGCGTGGCTTGAGGCGTTGCTCGTGTACATTTAAATAAACTTTATGTACAACCAAAAAGTTGCATCTTTCATTTTTACTACGTATCAGCCTTTTAATCAAGTAAACCGTTCATAATCTCTTCAACCTTTTGGCTTTTGGTCATTTTTACGTATTGGCGTCCTCCTTACACCCTATATATGACCGGTTTTGACCCACATGTACGTGAAACGCCACCTCAAGGCCCTCAAGCATTGTTCCAATCGCTTCGTGTCGCTTTTTTACATATTGGCGTCCTCCTTACACCCTATATATGACCGGTTTTGAGGGAAGATACTATTTATTGCTCATGTACGAACTAACATTATTTGAAAGTTAAAAATGAAAATCTAAACTGACTGACTAATAAGTTGGAATTTTTGTAAAATAACGATATGATTAAAATTTAAGAAGCTTGAATTTTTTAAACTGTTGATTAAGTGACTCTATTCTTTTGATCCACTCTATGTGATTATATTTCTTATATACATGTTTACCGGCATATATGGGACCCACAATGAAAATGAAACCGTACCAACCTTATTTTCGACATTGTAACACATAGAAGTTGCTGATGCCCAACAAGATGCACTAGTAAACAATGATTCAAGTAACGGAAGCGCTCTTTACAATTTTCTGTATCCGGATAAAGAGCTCCTACCCGAAGACAAAGAAATGACCATATTTGATCATCTTGAAGAGCTAAGGGAGAGAATCTTTGTGTCGGTTTTGGCGGTTGGCGCTGCCATATTGGGATGTTTTGTGTACTCAAAGGATCTCATTATGATTCTTGAAGCTCCAGTTAGAACTCAAGGTGTTCGGTTCCTACAATTAGCTCCTGGCGAGTTTTTCTTTACAACTATAAAGGTTACTATCTTATCCACGTGTATTTCTCGGGACATACATGTTTGTTTAGTCTATCGTATCTAGAGGGTGTTTGGATTTGTCTCATGGAACTGTTTATCTGATTAGAGGCGCACAAACCGACTTTTTCCCTAACTCGTTTTTTTCTCTCATTTTTGCTTTAACCGGTTCGGTTAATAACTTACTTTTTTTCTCATTTTTGGGTTATTCACTTTAATCGGTTCGGTTAACCGGTTTTTTCCGGTTAATTAATCGTTTTTTTCCTATTTTATTTTTAATTTATTTGGTTAACCGGTAAATCGGTTAAAAACTGGCTTCTTCTAAAAATCCCTAACCGGTTACGAATCTACGGTTTAAAAAACACGAATCGGTTACTCCTCAATCGGTTATCAACCGGTTACGGTTTCGGTTGATAACCGGTTTTGGTAATTTAACCGGTTATTTGTGCACCTCTATATTTGATTATTGCGATTTGAAACCGTCATAATTTGTGATGCCATTCAGAGGTAAAATAATTATAATTTTATTATTCAAGGGTAAATACAATTACCTATGACCCATAGTTTAACCTAATATTAGAGACTTTTAGGGTTCATTTTTTATTTGTAACATAATAAGTGTATTTTTGAATATGCAGGTATCAGGGTATTGTGGGCTTCTTTTAGGAAGCCCCGTGATTCTTTACGAGATCATAGCTTTTGTTCTACCCGGGTTAACAAGATCCGAAAGAAAATTCTTGGGCCCGATTGTTCTCGGATCCTCGGTCCTTTTCTACACCGGGATCGTTTTCTCGTACATCGTTCTTACTCCAGCCGCCTTGAATTTCTTTGTTAATTATGCAGAAGGGGTCGTTGAATCATTGTGGTCAATTGACCAATACTTTGAGTTCATATTGGTACTCATGTTCAGTACTGGCTTGTCTTTCCAGGTAATCCTCTTTCTTTAAGATCATCTTTGACTTTTAGAGTCAAACAGTTTGACCTCAGAAGTCAAAATCTTTTGCATGAAAACCTAGTTTTTGTTTTGAGGTCAAACTGCATTCATCTTAAGATTTAATATTAGTTTTGTAAAGTTTTTAGAAGATGTTTAAGAAGTGTCTAATTTAAATTTGTTAGTACAAATTTATATGTATTTATACCCGTTTTTTATTTGCTTTCGTATTTCCATTTATGTATGTAGGTCCCGGTTATACAACTTCTATTAGGGCAAGTTGGATTAGTGTCGGGTGATCAGATGTTATTGGTATGGAGATATGTGGTAGTTGGTGCGGTGGTTGCAGCTGCTATTGTGACCCCGTCAACTGATCCTCTGACTCAGATGCTTCTGGCGGGACCCCTTTTGGGTCTTTACTTCGGTGGTGCATGGACTGTTAAGCTCATTGGTAAGTAAGTGGCTCGAGCCCAGATCCAGATCGGTCCCTGTGCACACCGAACACATAGAATGATAAAAGACTTGATATAGATGTACGAGGATCCTGTATTTTTGTAGAATATATATATATTCATTATTTGTTACTGGTACATAACAATGACTGTCATTCTGTTCCAACACAATGTTGACTCTTTTGACTTCTGGCGCGGTGGTCGGACTCGGATATGGGTTATTCACTAATGAACATACTAATAAGTGAATATTCACTGTATGTAGGAGCTGTTTTTCTTGCAAAGTCAAATGAAAACTGTTGACTATCAAAAGTCAACTAAAGTTAATATCAGCCTGAAGCAAATATGAACTAAAATAAAAGTTTTATCATTTCATCCACAAAACCTGTTTGTTTAATACACCTGTTTAAAACACATAAAACACAATATCTTTTGCAACAAAACATAATAGGTACCACTTTAGAATAAGAAATATTAGAGAACAATAGATTTAGGAACCTAATTCATCATTCATGGTAGAAAACAGAAGTTACCTAGCCATAAATCGGCTTACATTCTACTTGCTAACCTTGAGAAAACTACGTTTTTTTCCTAAACTGGCGCGGGCGGGAAACTAATTAACATAATAGTGTTTCTTATTTATTTTGTGTAGGGGGGGGGGGGGGGGGTAGTGCACGGTCCTCCCAACCGCCGGAGTGATCCCACTCCGGGAGCCGCTACCCGACCAAGCTAGCTCCGCGGTGAACTCCCCTTGCCGAGTTCTTACCCTGGGCTACATATGCCACTCACAAGACTCGAACCCGGTACCTCTGGTAAGAGGTGGGTGTCGGTGACCAACTGGGCTACCCCAATTGGTTTATTTATTTTGTGTATACTGTATAATTAACATATTTTTATAAGCGTTTACTAATAAACTATTAGTAATCACTTATATGTATAAAAATCGGACAAACTATGGAAAAATATGTATTTCGAGGTCGTAAAGAAATACATATATTTTACAACCGATCACAAAAATATATTATTTTTAGGTGATCATAAGAATATATTTTCCTAAAATATATTTTCCAGAAAAAAGCAAAAGCTGACAAGATATTAAGTGTGAACTAGTCAAGGAATAAACATACATACATATATATATATATATATATATAGGGTAGGGTTCCAGCGTGAACAACCTCTCAAGAGTGAACTGCGTGAACAGATCTGGACCCTTGATTTCCTTTTTAGTTATTAAGGGTAGGATTGTAATTATATAAAAAATTAGATTTAAATCATTATTTTAATAATTGAATTAAGTTACATCTTTCCTAATTTAATTCATTATCCACATTATGTTTTATTTATTAATAAGATAATTATCAAAACAAACAACAAATCACCAGATTTCAATTTTAGTTTTTATTTCAGATTTTATCACCAGAATTCAAATTTTGATTTTTTAAGATCCACGTAACCTTCATATTTCAACGGTATACACATGTGTACTTGGATATCAATAGAACAGTACACATGTGTACTCAGCATCGTACATATGTGTAATTAGCTAAATAATACATACATAGAAACAATACCTGTAAAACTATTTTATATTTAACAAATTACAAGTTCCATAATGTTTTCCAAATCAAACAAAAAAAACATATAATTACAAGTTCCATTTTCGTAAAAACAATAAACCCAACATAATCGAAAAAACAAAAAACATAATCTTTTACAACTATTCGCCACGTTGTATGCTGAAGCATCCTTATCGACCTCATACGTGAATAATCCTTATCGACCTTCCATCTCCACTTTTCTCATTAACGACATCTCCTATAATAGCACAAAAAAACTCAGCAACTAATACTTTGCATAATTCACAAGTGTACATCAACAACTTTACACATTCAATACACAAAAAAATTATGAGATATCACAAAAGCAGACGCTATACACATATGTACACTGGGTTAAAATTGGAGTAAAATCATAATACACATGTGTACATCACATTAAAAACAGAGCAAAATCAGAATACACATGTGTACATCACGTTAAAAACAGAGCAAAATCAAAGAATTAAACAAAAAAACTCAGCAACTAATACTTGACGTGCTTTTTTATGATCTTCTTATCGATATTATTGAGTAAGATAGTATCAATCCCTTCAATAGCAGATGTTCGACACGGTCTTCCACATATCTATAGTTGTATTTTAGAAAATATACGAGAAACAAAACAACGATGAGTGGACTTTTATAAAAAAAATCACATTCATTCAATTTCTTCAAACCATACACTAAATGTTAGAAACAACTAAAAAGAATAATCTACACGAAAAACGTTGACAAAATAGAGTTACCTCAACATTCTGGATGATACCATTTTGAAATTTAATATTATTACTTTCACTTCAACAACCTCATCGACCTCTTCAAAACTTTTCTAATATCTTCTTCTTTTGTCTCTTGACCCAACCCATGGATGAAAATCTTTTTGACATGTTTCGTATACAGTCTGGATGGTACCATTTTCTCGTTTGGTATGTTAGTCTCACTTACAGCTTCTTGTGATTTTAAAGCATCGGTTTCAGTGTTTACTAGCTCCTTCACACCGTTCTCACCTTCAGGTTCTGTTACGTTTGTGCTGTTAGTATCGTGCTCCCTATTCGACAATTCAAGTTGATTCTCGTTACTGTCCTGTGATTCGGTTAGGTTAGATTCTGAGAGCTTTCCGGCAATGCACTTGTATTCTCATAATTATTCTGCAATCCGATTCGGTTCTGATCGCTGTCCTGCAACATCGGTTAACACAAACAATGATATTGAAACACAAACAATGATATTGAAACATACATGTATGACGTACGATTTAGATAAAAAATTACCATACATGTATGACGTACGATTTATTATGTAATTACACATATGCCCTTATGTATTTAATTAAATAGAAAAAATTAACCAAATACTTACCATCATGCCACTCACTTTAATCTCAAGATCATAAAAATCAAGGGCCCAGATTAGTTCACGCAGTTCACTCTTGGGATTTTGTTCACGTTTGAACCTAATCCTATATATATATATAGGGGTAGGTTAACGTACAAATGCGCTTATCGTACATTACGTACGCTACAATCTCAGCCGTCCGATCATCTTCCCGCATTGAATTCGCATGTTGTTTTTTTGTAACAATTTCGCATGTTGGTTTTTTAACATGCGATTTCATCAAAAATTACACATGCGAAATTGTTACAAAAAACAACATGCTATTTCATCAAAATTATCACATGCGAAATTGAATTACCATATGCGAAATTGTTACAAAAAAACAACCTGCTATTTCATCAAAATTATCACATGCGAAATTGAATTACCACATGCGAAATTGTTACAAAAAAACAACCTTCTATTTCATCAAAATTATCACATGCGAAATTGAATTAACACATGCGAAATTGTTACAAAAAAACACCTGCTATTTCATCAAATTTATCACATGCGAAATTATTACAAAAAAAAACAACATGCGATTTTCATTGCGGGAAGATGATCGGACGGCTGAGATTGTAGCGTACGTAATGTACGATAAGGGAATTTGTACAGTACCCTTTACCTATATATATATATATATATATATACTCCCTAGAGTGAACTGTGTGAACAGATATGGACCCTTGATTTCCTTTTTAGTTGTTAAGGGTAGGATTGTAATTATATAAAAAATTAGATTTAAATCATTATTTTAATAACTGAATTAAGTTACATCTTTCCTAATTTAAATTCATTATCCACATTATGTTTATTTATTAATAAGATAATTATCAAAACAAACAACAAATCACCAGATTTCAATTTTAATTTTTATTTCAGATTTACCAGAATTCAAATTTTGATTTTTAAGATCTACGTAACTTTCATATTTCAACGGTATACACATGTGTACTTGGATATAAATAGAACAGCACACATGTGTACTTAGCATCGTACATATGTGTACAGTAATTCACAGGTGTACATCAACATTCAATACAAAAAAATTTCTGAGATATCACAAAAACAGACGATATACACATGTGTACATCGCATTAAAAAGAGGGCAAAATCAGAATACACATGTGTACATCGCATCTAAACAAATAATTATTTTAATAATTGAATTAAGTTACATCTTTCCTAATCTTGATTTGATTTGTGAGAGATTAATGCAATCAATTTAAGAGGATAATTGATTACTTGATTTGTGAGAGATTTATGCAATCAATTTAAGATTGAAATTACACATATACCCTTTTTGTATTTAATTAAATGAAAAAAATTAACCAAATAATTACCATCATGCCACTCACTTTAATCTCAAGATCATAAAAATCAAGGGCCCAGATCAGTTCACGCAGTTCACTCTTGGGATTTTGTTCACGTTTGAACCTAATCCTATGTGTATATATATATATATATATATATATATATATATATACGTACTTATACGGGCCTACCTATATCTTAACACACTTAGTAAAATACAAGGTTACAAGTAGTATACACGTATATGTACAAATACGCGACACATTAATTGATTGGAAAGGTATATTTATACAAGTAAATATATGTATACATATACGAGGGAATTAAACAAGCAATGGTGACACCGGATGAGTCACAAGTAAACATGGATAAGGTTAAAAAATATTATTTTTAATAAAGTGTCGAACTAGGGGAAATACATTTATAATTAAGGATAAATATATTTTGATGAACTACTGATTTAGTGAAACGATAGTACACGATATAAGAATATATTTTTAGACATAAATGTATATGATTTTCACTAAACAAAACAATCGTGTGGGATAGGTTATACAAGGGGCTAGGCCCCGATCATTATATAAACAAGGATACAAAGGCGTATATGTATATAAGTGACGATATACATATATGGTCATTCGGATAATCACCCACCAACGTGTCTAAACAAACAAGGAATTTCAAAGCAAACAAAACAAGGTTAAGTCTTAACAAGGATTTGGTAGTAGACTTATACACGAAAACAAACGATTAGACCTAAGTGCATTAACGAAATGTGACACTTGTAGGTCGGAGTCGATACAAGGAATATTGTGTATTGCTAGCATTGTGCACGGAACACAAACATGAATTTCACGACCCCTCTTTTAAATATTTTGTTTTCAAAATTAGGGGAAGATGCATGTTTATACAATGGTATGATAGTTATGGAGTGAAATCAACTAGATCTTGTGTGCATAAGTGGTAGTGCATTAGTAACCATTAGTCACATTATAGACCGATGAACAATTGGATAGATCTATTGAGTGTGGACAAGCTCCACTCCTGGTCCTTGAGACCCTATGGGAGTGCTTTTGTGTCCAGCAAGTCGCACATCACTAGGACTTAGTGGCTCGGTACGGCGAATAACATTGTCAAGGTTTGGTTACTACCTTAAGGCGACACATACGTTAATGTTCTTGCAAAACATTAATTGATCAACGAATTTCATTAACACTATGCATATCGGTTTTATCCAAAGTTTATCAAATGTTTTAAAGATTCATTTGTGTCAAGCAAAATTGTTGGGATTGAACCCTACCAGAGGAACAGATGATGTAAAGCTAAAACTGGTTCAGAACAGTGGATTCATCATAAGAAGCAGTTTGCACTAAACCTTCCCCTTGAATGTGGCTCAAACATCTGATATGCTCCAAAGTACTGCTTCTATATACAACTGCTGACCTACAACTGCTGATTCTACACAAGGACTGATGAAGACTAAAAGCTCTGCTGCCCAATCTACTGCCTTGAGTCAAGCACTGCTGATCATGACAAGTGCTGCTGGGTTCACAACAGTGGAAGGATGCAGCAGCAGTTTTGATTCTCTTTATGTAATGTAAGCCAAAGCACTGATGAAGTTTAAAGGCTGAAGCTCAATCTATTGATGAATTCCAAGCACTGGTGAAGAACCAAAGTACTGCTCTTTCAAGGCCTGATCACCCTTTGAAGAAAGCACTGATGCTCAACATCAGTGGTCGACTGCAACAGTGGAATGAAGAATCAGTGTTTATACATCAGTGGTTTTTAAGTACAATCAATGTCAGTAGTTAGCAAAGCAGTAGTTGTGTAGATCAGTAGATAGAGTTTGTTAGGTTGTTAGATGTCGCTTTCATGGTGACGTCAGCTGAGATGCGTCAGTGGATTGCATTGCCTATAAATATAACGGTACTCTGTACTGTTACATTTGATTGACTGAGTGGATTCTTCTTCTTCAGTCCAATCCTTTCATCTTGTGCAACCAACCTTGGGGTATCAGGCTGAGGGGGAGCTTAGTATTGTAAGCATGCTTGTAATCATTAGCTTTGTAATTCAATCATTCGACTTAATGAGAAGCAATTGTTTATCATACTATTTTCCTCTTTGATTGCGTTTACAAAGTTTGTATCCATTTCCGCTGCACTTTATATCATTTCATATATTTTGAATGTTCAATTTATACAAACAAACACAATCATGAGAGCCTCGGATCCTAACAATTGGTATCAGAGCTTGGACAGTCAAATTCGATCTAACAATCAAATTGACATAACAGTTCAGCTCAAAATTCATTGATACTAAGGTTGATTGTATTCAGTTGAAAAACAGAGAAACGAGAAATCATGTTCAAAATGATGGATCTGATACTCTGTAAAACAACCAAGATGTCATATGACACACAAACTTCACATAACAAGTGATATCATGCATAAAACACCTATAGTACTCAGATCTGGAAATATGTCTGATAACTATGGTATAATCTTTCTTTTTACAAAATTGATTTCAATTGTTGTTATGAAGGTTGTGATGTTTTTATCATGACTGCTGCTAAGGTGTTTACCTCATGTCAACGAAAATCTATGTTCGGATGATAACAATAGTGTTTTTGTTTGCATAAAAAGAGGAAAACTAAAACTTTAGCTATTTAGATCTTATGTATTGAAAAACAGGTTGAAAATCCTCTAAAAAGGACCAAAAATCAACTATGTTGAGAGCAGTCAAAATATCCAGATCATGAGTAATGTGGAATTTGGCATAAGCAAGTGCAAAAATGTCCAAATCTCTCAAAACATTGCTGAAAATGATTTTGGATTGAGTATTCTTTCCTTGAAAACCTTCCAGTAAAAATTTCAATACTCTTCTATGGAAAGGGTAAGAAGGGAAAGAAGAAAAATTACAAAAACTCAAAAATGTGTTTATCTCAAAACCTTTGAATTCAAAAGAAAAGAGTATAAACTCAAAACACTTAAGAGTTTACAGGTTAATCCTACAAAAGGAAAACCAAAAATAGATCTGCATTTTTGGTCAAACATAATGTCATCAATCATCCATGCTCAATCACTGTTTCAGGGAAGTTCAGGTAACAAAAGTATCTCCAGATAATTTTCAAAAAAGGAGGAATAGGCCAAATTTCTCAGGAATTATTCACATGGTAATAAGGTTCACAAAGAACTTTCAAAACCTTTGTGAACGGGCTCCTCATGGTAACAATCAACTGACAAGGAAATGGTACCAAATAGTGGTTACAGGACTTTGGTTCAAACCACTGGCCATTGTCCTAAGATTGAGAATGAAATGATCCTAACCTTATTCGAAGTTACTTTAACTCTTGAGACACACCAAATCTAATTGATTTTATTATCAGAAAACTTTTACTCTTTTTCTTTGTAAAGTTTTCTTCAAATAAAACAGGATATATTTTTTTTTCTTAGAATGATATACTTTGCACTTTTACTTGTTTTTGATAGTAAAAGTTCAATCAACTGTTGGAATATAGAATCCTTTTATTTTTGCATAGGGTAATATATTCCTTGATAATGATTCAAAAGGAGATGGTGAAATAGTTAAGGTCATTTCAAACTCAAGTTTCCATCTCATATCAAAGTTGATTGTTAACAAATTTCAAACATCTGGTTGCCCATGTTTTACTCTAAGTTCTCAAAAGGAATATTAAAACACAAAATGGGTGATCAAAGCTAAATGAGATGATCATCTGGGATACTCAACCACTGTCAAAATCTATAGAAGTGTTCAAAACTTGAAATAGATATGTGGTAAAACCTGAATGCAAGGGCTAGTAAAATTTTTACATTAAAAATCCCTGTAAATCCTATTGATATGATTAATTTTGACAAATTAGCATCTAAAATGTGTTTGTCAAGAATTTGATTCTGCAGGTAACTCACAATCACCTTCAACGGATGTTGGATATGATACTAAGATCATTTCCATCATCAGAGCAGCAGATGTACAAAACAGCGGTTAAAGCTCATCCACTGATGTACAAACAATGTTTGATCAAAATTGCTTTCTAAAGCCCTACCACTACTTCACCAAACCACTGTTGATAAATATTCATCAAAAATGGATAAAAAAATTATCAGTGTGCCAAACCCCTCCTTTAAATCCATTCACCTCCATTTCAAGCCACTGCTGGATCATCAAAGTCACAAGTAGTGGTTAGCTCAGATGATTCACATCTGCAGCTCCACCTGTTAAAAACATCAATCCTCTTTAAAACTCATCCATTTCACCATTTTCTTGGCAACATCAATGAAAAGGATTCTTCCAAAAAGGCTTTCCTAAAACATGTGTCTTCTTGCTGACTCTCTACCACTCCATCAACAAGTCAAAATGCCATAAAGCATTGAAAGACAAAAGGTTAGGTAGTTGTCTTCTAAGAAGAGCTTTAGCGGTTCAGTGACAACAAGCTTTTAAATCTTGTGCCACAGCCAAAGGATGAGAATCTATTTGGCAAAAAGTGGGTCCTCAAAGAACATTGCATATGTTGAAGCATGTTTGTCAAGTTTTATCAAACTCAAAACAAGTACAAACATCAAGGTGTTATTGACTGTGCACATGCAGCATATATTTCCAACCATTGACTGAAGAATATTATAATGCTGATGTTGTTGCTGAAAAGTCCAACTGTTTGTAACTTTAAAATATGTTATTGAATTTTGGTATAGTTGCTCAAAAGATTGTTTTTATGCAGAGCAGTCAAGTAGTTGAAATATTTCATCAAAAGTTCAATATCTCATTGATTCACCATCATTCATTATCAGACATCACTTTGTGAGGGATTGCTATAAAAAGGTTTGATTTCATCTTTAACATGTCCATCCTAAAGATCAGTTGGTAGATGTAAAAACATATGAATTGGACTCATCTACTGTTAAAAACTTGATCTATATGATTGGAGTGCTAAACATGGACTAAAGCAAGCTTTCTTGTGTTCCATGTGTAAATAGCATAAAAAATGTTTTTAGAAAAATAAAAAATAACCTTAAAAATAGTTTAAAATTGAATTTTTTCAATAAATCCTCAAAGTCTGTTCAAAGCACTGATGGCATTAAAACTCTGTTAAATAGTAAAATCTATCCACTGCCAAAGTGTATCCTCTGCTTGTGCAAAACACTGATTTACAACAGAGGTTACACGTGGACAGATGTTATTCAACAGTTGTGTGCATTAGGTGCCATTATCACTTTTTCAAATAAATGGCCTTACACCTGAAACATTCACAAGGCTATCAAAAATTTCCAAAACAAAAGCAGAGGTGCCTGAGCAGATTTTAGCAGCTACCACTGCTCCTCAGGTATCTGCTGCTGAGCCCACTGCTCAAGGTGATCACAGCAGCAAAACAACTATTGTGAAACCCACACCTAAATCCACCAAAATAAAAGAAAATTCAAAAGCCCCTCAAACCTACAATAAAGGCAACTCTGGAAGATGAGATCCCAGAGCAACTGCCAGTGACAACACAAAAGTCACTATAAACCACTGCTGCTACTTCCTCACAGCAGATGGTAGAAAGGTCTCAACCCATGCCTCAAACTCCTCCTGCTTCTTCTCAAAAAGAACAGGTTGTAAGAACAGGGATACCAAATTATGATGCTCTGGAATCACTTGATTTCATCATCCACAGTCCACTGCCCGGGACAAATTCACTTTCAACTCCCATCATCATTTCACAAATACCACCATCAATAATGACCTTGTTGCATGCTTTGGGTATAACTCAGACATAAATCAGTTCCTCTCAACCACCTATCACCGAGAGTATACTCCAACAAGTGACTGAGTCTGATGCTTATACCTATGCTATCCCAGCAACAACTGAGGAGGTTACACCCCTTGAGTTACAAGTAACTCTTGGTGGTAATCCAAGTGAAGCAGCCACTACAAGTGCTGAACCCACTGGTTTGCATTTGGACAGTGGTTACATCAATAAGACTTTCTTGGAGGCAATTCCTTCTGTAGCACCTCTGACATCCACCAGTGGATCTGTTTTGACCACTGGCAACATCAAAAGGTTGTCAAGTGTTGAAGGAAGAAGACGCCAGTACCAAGAAAAAGGGGCATCAGTGGTAAATGTTTGGAGTACACTCCCTACCTCAACCACTGATAAAACCATTGCTAGTGGGAAATCAGATGATCCCATTAAATTGGGTGATGGTTAAGGTACCTAGAATTGACGGATAGAATTGAGAAACTGGATACCTCTGTTGCAGAAATCTAAAAAATGATGCATCAGTTGTTGAAAGTACAAATGGTGCAACCCACTGTTGTTCCAACTCAAGCATTTGCTCCACCACAAGCACCTGCTGCAAATGAGCTATGAAATTTATTTCAACCCCTGCACTTATCTTCGAAAGAGTTGATGATGCCAAAAAGGGGGAGAAAATGACTCTGAGGAAAATCTCTCAGTAACTTTTGCTGAAAAATCTGTCAAAGAAAAGGAAAAGGGGGGTGATGAAACCCTGAAATTTCAAGCAGATGATGAAGATACACAAATGAGGATCGTTCAAAGTCAAGTCAATTCAGCTGGTCTCAAAACCACAGCTGATATTAAAAAGGGTAAGGGATGAGAGCAGAACTTTGGTTGAGAAAAAGATAGTTCTGCAAAAGGAAAAAGAAGAGGTTGGTACTTCATTAAAGAAGAGTCCTGTTAGAAAAACAAGGCAATCAACCACCACAGCTTCTAAAACTAAGCCAGTTACTACTTCAACCACAAATTCTGTTCCCACAAAATCACTTACACCTCCACCATTAACAACATCTGTCACCCAAACAACTGCCACCAATACCACATCAACACACACCACAACCTCTGTCATCCCCACTAAATCAACCACTGCCATCCTTTATCAAAGAAGGAAACAAAGCAGATGGACGCAAAAATACCAAAAGAAGACCAAGCTTCAGAGAAATAAATCATAAAGATGGTTCTTCAGACACTTTGAGCAGAACAACAAGAAACAGCAAAATCTCAAGACACTGCTCAAAGTTGTCATTACCAGGCCACAATCTCCAAACTCATCTTTTCAAATAAACCTCTCCCAAGAAACCCATTGGATTCAAAAATACTAATGTGACAACTCGAATTCCCAAGATTCCTATTCTGCATTTATTGCACGTTCACTTACTGTTTAGTTGTTTATTTGCACAATTAGTTGCCATGGAATTATATACGTTTTGATGCAATGAATCGTATTGTGTGATTGTGCATGGTTGTTTGTTAATTGTGAAATTGGTAAATATATGAACTTGGTGGTGAAACTATGAAATTGTTATGAGATGGTGTACATGTGTAACATATGATACTTAGGGAGGTAGAGGGTAATTAGTGAAATCCTAGAGATACTTAACCCTAATCCCTTGTTCACTAATCATTTTCACAAAAATCCAAGCACGTACTTTTCTCTGGCAATCATCACCACCACCATCATTGGCACAAGACATTCATCACTTTTGATTTCCACACTTTCTCTAGAATCAACACAAGGTAATTGTTTATTGATTTCTTGATTATTATCAATTCTTGATCCTTGATTTTGTGTTCATGAAAACCCTAGTTCCTCATATTATATTCTGTGATTTTGATTTGATTCTGGATAATTGTGATTATGATGATGATTAGTTGCATATTTGATAGATTGTTCTTGTGATGATTACTGTTGTTAAACATCGATCAATTGATTATGATTCTGCCGTCTAGGTGAATGAAGTTAGGGTTTTTAGAATGATGAATGTAACTGTTGAATATAGAAAACGTAACTGCTATAATCACAATGAACACATGATTAATGTTTGTCAGAGTTTTGTAATGGTTAAGCTTGTCCGAGATTTTTAAGAAGGAATGATGTCCGACCTTTAAAAGGAGCATAAGGTCCGACCTTTAAACATAGGACATGTAGTCTGAGTTTCTTATTATTGTGAATGTCCGAGTTTTGATATG
The DNA here is from genome assembly GCF_002127325.2 of Helianthus annuus. Classification (NCBI taxonomy): domain Eukaryota; kingdom Viridiplantae; phylum Streptophyta; class Magnoliopsida; order Asterales; family Asteraceae; genus Helianthus; species Helianthus annuus. The sequence goes on along the minus strand of NC_035447.2, from coordinate 40,519,627 downwards.
ATTCAGCAGGTCCGACTTTTGTATGTATGGGGATAGTCCGACTTTTGTATGTATGGGGATAGTCCGACTTTTGGTATGTAAGGGGATAGGTCCGACCTATTTGATATGCTGTTAATGTCCGACTTTTACCATAGGGGTATTGGTCTGAGTTTATTTGAATGGAGGGAGTTGTCCAACCTTTTTTGAAAGGAAAGGATCATGACCGACTTTCATGGGGGTCCGAGTTTTAACCCCTAACCCCAAAGTCCGACCCTTGTGACCCCCACCCCCCTTATGGTCCGAGTTTCATGGTCTAAATTCCTTATCCGACTTTTAACCCCCATATGCTATTCGACTTTTAAACAGGGGAAACCCCCCCCCCCCCCACACACTTGTCTGAGTTTTAAGAAGGGCAAGGCCCTGTCTGATTTTGTGTGTGTTTAATATGAGGCCTTTAGATGTGTGTTATATAATGTTGAATCTGTCAATATGTGTATGTCGCTTGGTAAGCCACCAACTCCGTTAAACTTGTGAAGTTATTAACACTGCTAAATGTATAAAGTATGTTAACAGTGGCAACTAGATTAATATCCACGTAAGATTAAACCGTGAAATCAGAGACGCGACGCATGAATTATGTGAATATGATTGACTGCTTACGTGATGTATGATTCTATGTATATGATTGTATGATATTGAATGCAACTGTATGATCCTGCATGCGTGAACATTCTATGTAATATCATCATATACACAATAAACACACAAAACACAGTTGCTTGAATATCAAGGATTTGTAAACCCTAATTGAATGAATCATGTGCAATGTATCCTAGGTCGTGTGTAACGGACTTAGACATTTAATTAACCCTAGAAGCAATAGCATACCGAGCAAACCAAGGTGAGTTCACACTCTTACTAAGGCATGGGATTCCCAGGGCACGGGAATTGGGATTGAAGGAATGAGATGGAATAGAATCGTACTTACACTGTTACTAGACTACCATACCATCGTCCTCAGTTGTGCAGGACACATACGTAAAACCTACGTATACTTATGCTACTCACTGTCCTCAGGTTGCGAAGGACACTCACGTAAAACCTACGTGAACTTATACTCACTACTGCCTCGGTTGTGTCAGGCACTTACGTAAAACCTACGTAAACCCCCGCGTACCCCTATCCTCGGTTGTGAACGATACTTACGTAAAACCTACGTAAACTTGTACGTATTACTGTTCTCGGGATATGTAGAACACTTATGGTTACGAATAGTCTAGTGGTTATACAACATGGGAAGCCCCCACCAATAGAACGTACTATCGGCCCAGTAGAGCCACATGTTACAAACGAATATACTTTTACGCATTTACTTTCTGTGAACTCGCTCAACTAGTTGTTGATCCTCTGTTACATGCCTTACAGGTCGTTAGATACATGGAGCTTGCACAGGGAGGAGCTGGTCGTTGTGGGATTGGATCGTGATTGTTTATTAGACACTTTATGACATTACATACTTATTTATGTTGGGTTTTATTTATACGCTTCCGCTAAACAGTGATAACTTACTTATGTTTTGGAACACCTTTCATATGGATTTGGTTTGGTTTAATGGCGAATACTTTTACTATATATATTGTTCTATATGATTGGTGGCTTAATCCTGGTCAGTCACGCTCCCAAGCGGTGATACTCCGCAGGTGGATTTTGGGGGTGTGACAAATTGGTATCAGAGCCATTGGTTATAGAGAACTTGGTTTTAATATGGGAAAACGTTTTTATTAAAACCAGACTATAACCAGTACAGTGCTCAACGATCCACAACGACGCCTCGCTCCACGTGCAAGACTCAACATCCTAGGTAATAAGGTTTATGTTTATTGCCTACTTGCTAGAATTACATAGAACTTTGCTCATGGTATGCTTAGATTACATTGCTCACTACTTGTTATTGCTTGAAAACACTTGTGTGCTTACACTCTTCTGTCATCGCACTATTTGCGAACCTTTCTCACTTGTGTTGCCTTTGATGTGAAGATCAATGGCCGGACGTATCAACATGACACAAGCCCAGTTGACGGCTCTTATCAATGAACAAGTTGTTGCGGCACTTGCAGCTGCAAACGCAGGAGGTATACCCTGCAGTCGTAACTCATCCTAGGATCTTTAGATCCTACGTTCCTAATCAACTCTTATGTTTAACCTCATTCTATTCTTACACATTAGGTCAACACGTTCAGCAACCTGTGTGTACCTTTAAGAACTTCATGGACTGTCGTCCTAGCACGTTCAGTGGCACGGAGGGAGCGGTTGGACTCCTCCACTGGTTCGAAAAGCTCGAGTCTGTGTTCGAGATGTGTGAATGCCCTGAGGCTCGCAGGGTGAAATACGCCACTGGTACATTGGAAGGAATCGTGTTAACTTGGTGGAACGCGCAAGTGCAGATCTTAGGGTTGGCAGCTGCTAACGCCACCCCTTGGAATGATTTCAAGGAACTGATCAAAAGGGAATACTGCACTCGGGAAGACATTCATAAGTTGGAAGACGAGCTGTATCATTTGAAAATGATTGGGTCAGAGATCGAAGCTTATACTAAACGGTCGAATGAGCTGGCCGTGCTATGCCCAACTATGGTGGACCCTCCAGTTAAGCGTATTGAGTTGTATCTCAAGGGTTTGGCACCAAAAATTCAGAGCCACGTGACGTCGGCTAATCTTGACAACATCCAGGCTATTCAACGCCTCGCTCATCGCATCACAGATCAGGCAGTGGATCAGAATAGGCTGCCTAAACGTATCAGCGCTACTGCTACCGCTACTACTTCTGCTACACTTGCTACTCCCAGTGACAACAAGAGAAAATGGGATGGGGATTCCAGCAAGGGATCAGCTTCAGTTCAGTCACAGGTTCAGCAGCGAAAGACTGACAGTTATCAGAGTCCCAGTCAGCACTCTTCAGGTAGCCACAGGCAGGGCGGATATCGAGGGAACCTCCCAAAGTGTAACAACTGCAGCAGACACCACAGTGGCCAGTGTAACAAGGGTCGCTGTCAAAGATGCCTCAAGATGGGTTATGAGGCCAAAGATTGTAGAAGCCCTCGGCCTGCGAACCAGAATCAGCAGCAGCCACAAGCACAGCAGAATCAGCAACAGGGCAACAAGGGGTGTTTTCATTGCGGCGCAGAAGGGCACTTCAAAAGGCACTGCCCTCAGCTAAACAGGAACCAAAACAACAACAATAACAACAATCAGGGCAATGGCAACAACAACAATGGTGGGAACAACAACGGCAATGAAGCAAGGGGTCGTGCATTTGTGTTGGGGCAGGGTGATGCCAGAAATGATCCCAACGTAGTTATGGGTAAGTTTCTTCTCGACGATATTTATGTTACTGTTTTGTTTGATTCGGGTGCGGATACGAGTTATATGTCTTTGAAAATGAGTAAATTGTTAAAACGTACACCAACACCCCTAAACACCAAGCATGTCGTAGAGTTAGCTAATGGTAAGAGTGTAGAAGCCGCGCATGTAGTCAAGGGTTGTAACATCGTTCTAGCGGGTCAAACCTTCTCGATTGATCTTATTCCAATAGTTCTGGGTAGTTTTGACACCGTCATCGGCATGGATTGGTTATCCAAGCAGCAGGCGGAGATCCTATGCAAGGAGAAGATCATTCGTATTCCTCGTACGGGAAAGGAACCTCTCGAAGTTCAAGGCGACAAGAGTGGTGCTGTGGTTGGCATCATCTCTTTCTTGAAGGCTCAGAAATGTTTACGAAAGGGTCACACTGCCATTTTGGCACTAGTTACTGATGCATCGACGAAAGAGAAAAGGATAGAGGATATTCCAGTTGTACGCGAATTTCCTCAAGTGTTTCCTGAAGATTTACCTGGTTTACCGCCTCATCGACAGGTCGAGTTTCAAGTCGAGCTAGCTCCAGGAGCAGCACCTATAGCTCGAGCACCGTACCGTTTAGCTCCAACTGAACTGGAAGAACAGTCTAAGCAACTACAAGAGCTCTTGGATAAGGGCTTCATATGTCCAAGCTCTTCGCCTTGGGGAGCTCCAGTATTATTCGTGAAAAAGAAGGATGGCACTTTCAGAATGTGCATAGACTACCGTGAACTGAACAAGGTCACAGTGAAGAACCGCTATCCTCTTCCTCGTATTGACGACTTATTCGACCAGTTGCAAGGGTCTAGCTACTACTCCAAGATTGATCTAAGGTCTGGTTATCATCAGCTGAGAGTCCGGGATGAGGACGTCTCCAAGACAGCATTTAGAATTCGCTACGGTCACTACGAGTTTCTAGTCATGCCTTTTGGGCTTACGAACGCGCCTACAGTTTTCATGGATCTTATGAACAGGGTGTGCAAACCCTATCTAGACAAGTTCGTCCTTGTCTTCATCGACGACATTCTGATCTACTCCAAGAGTCAGGAGGAACACGAGCAGCACTTACGTCTTATCTTGGAACTTCTTCGAAAGGAACAACTGTACGCCAAGTTTTCGAAATGCGACTTCTGGCTTCGTGAAGTCCACTTCTTAGGCCATGTGGTGAACAGGGATGGGATTCATGTCGATCCATCCAAGGTAGATTCGATCAGGAACTGGCCTGCACCGCGTACACCAACAGAAATATGCCAATTCTTGGGTTTGGCGGGGTATTACAGACGATTCATCAAAGACTTCTCCAAGATCGCACAGCAGCTTACTATGTTGACACAGAAAGGTGTTACCTATCGTTGGGGTAATACACAAGAAACGGCTTTTCAGTATCTGAAGGATAGAATATGCAGCGCACCTATTCTCTCATTGCCAGAGGGCACAGATGATTTTGTGGTCTATTGTGACGCATCAATACAGGGACTTGGGTGTGTATTGATGCAGCGTGATAAAGTTATTGCCTACGCTTCCAGTCAACTCAAGGTTCATGAACGGAACTACACGACGCACGATTTAGAGCTGGGAGCTGTTGTTTTTGCGCTCAAGATATGGCGACACTACCTGTACGGTACCAAGTGCACTATTTACACCGATCACAGGAGTCTCGAGCATATCTTCAAGCAGAAGGAATTGAACATGCGTCAACGACGCTGGGTCGAGTTACTTAATGATTACGAATGCGCCATCAAGTACCATCCAGGCAAAGCCAATGCTGTGGCTGACGCTCTCAGTCGGAAAGACACTCTACCTAGGCGCGTACGAGCTTTGCAGCTCACTATTCAGTCCAGTCTTCCTGCACAGATACGAACTGCTCAGATCGAGGCATTGAAACCTGACAACGTCAAAGCTGAAGCCTTACGCGGCTCAAGGCAACGAATGGAACAAAAGGAAGACGGTGCCTACTATGTAACGGGGCGTATTTGGGTCCCACTTTATGGCGGTTTACGAGAGCTTGTGATGGATGAAGCACACAAGTCTCGCTACTCAATAAATCTAGGGTCGGATAAGATGTACCACGATCTCAAAACAACATATTGGTGGCCTAGCATGAAGGCCCACATAGCAACTTATGTCGGCAAATGTTTGACGTATGCAAAAGTCAAAGTGGAGTATCAGAAACCAGCGGGCCTACTTCAGCAGCCCAAGATACCGCAATGGAAATGGGAAGAAATTTCCATGGATTTTGTTACAGGCCTACCCAGATCCCAGCGTGGGAATGATACCATATGGGTGATCGTGGATCGACTCACCAAGTCTGCACACTTCCTGGCTATAAAGGAAACGGATAAGTTCTCCACTCTCGCAGACGTTTATCTTAAAGAAGTTGTTTCGAGGCACGGGGTGCCCACCTCCATCATTTCGGATCGGGATGCACGATTCACGTCAGAGCTATGGCAAGCGATGCACAAATCTTTTGGCTCACGATTAGACATGAGCACAGCATATCATCCTCAGATGGATGGGTAGTCTGAGCGAACGATCCAGACTCTTGAAGACATGCTTCGGGCATGTGTTATTGATTTCGGCAACGGCTGGGAAAAACATCTCCCTTTGGTGGAGTTTTCGTATAATAACAGTTATCACACCAGCATACAAGCCGCTCCATTCGAGGCATTGTACGGGCGTAAATGCCGGTCACCTCTCTGTTGGGCAGAGGTGGGGGATAGTCAGATCACGGGTCCGGAGATTGTAGTGGACGCCACAGAAAAGATTGCACAAATACGACAACGCATGGCGGCAGCACGCGACCGTCAGAAAGCATACGCGGATAAGGGTAGGAAACCGTTGGAATTTCAGGTCGGGGACCGGGTTTTACTAAAAGTCTCACCCTGGAAGGGTGTGGTTCGTTTTGGCAAACGGGGCAAACTAAATCCGCGGTATGTCGGACCGTTCGAGATCATTGAGAAAATAGGCAAAGTGGCCTACAAGCTAAACCTACCAGCTGAACTCGGTGCAGTTCACAATGTATTTCACGTGTCGAATCTGAAGAAGTGCCTGTCAGATGAGACCCTCATAGTTCCTTTTAAGGAACTCACTATCGACGAGCGGTTGCAGTTCGTCGAGGAGCCAGTTGAAATCACGGACCGGGATGTTAAGGTCCTCAAAAACAAGAGAATCCCTCTTGTCCGAGTTCGTTGGAACTCCAAACGTGGCCCAGAGTACACCTGGGAACACGAAGACCAGATGACAGAAAAGTACCCCCAGTTATTCGAAACCAATGCAACTACTACTGAGGCTGAAGCTCCTACTGCGGAATTTCGGGACGAAATTCCAAATCAACGGGGGGATGATGTGACACCCCAGGAAAACCAGTAAACGATAAAACTTACCTAGCTTCCTCAGTAACCGCATGCTAAATTTCGGGACGAAATTTCTTTTAAGTTGGGGATAATGTGACAACTCGAATTCCCAAGATTCCTATTCCGCATTTATTGCACGTTCACTTACTGTTTAGTTGTTTATTTGCACAATTAGTTGCCATGGAATTATATACGTTTTGATGCAATGAATCATATTGTGTGATTGTGCATGGTTGTTTGTTAATTGTGAAATTGGTAAATATATGAACTTGGTGGTGAAACTATGAAATTGTTATGAGATGGTGTACATGTGTAACATATGATACTTAGGGAGGTAGAGGGTAATTAGTGAAATCCTAGAGATACTTAACCCTAATCCCTTGTTCACTAATCATTTTCACAAAAATCCAAGCACGTACTTTTCTCTGGCAATCATCACCACCACCATCATTGGCACAAGACATTCATCACTTTTGATTTCCACACTTTCTCTAGAATCAACACAAGGTAATTGTTTATTGATTTCTTGATTATTATCAATTCTTGATCCTTGATTTTGTGTTCATGAAAACCCTAGTTCCTCATATTATATTCTGTGATTTTGATTTGATTCTGGATAATTGTGATTATGATGATGATTAGTTGCATATTTGATAGATTGTTCTTGTGATGATTACTGTTGTTAAACATCGATCAATTGATTATGATTCTGCCGTCTAGGTGAATGAAGTTAGGGTTTTTAGAATGATGAATGTAACTGTTGAATATAGAAAACGTAACTGCTATAATCACAATGAACACATGATTAATGTTTGTCAGAGTTTTGTAATGGTTAAGCTTGTCCGAGATTTTTAAGAAGGAATGATGTCCGACCTTTAAAAGGAGCATAGGGTCCGACCTTTAAACATAGGACATGTAGTCTGAGTTTCTTATTATTGTGAATTTCCGAGTTTTGATATGATTCAGCAGGTCCGACTTTTGTATGTATGGGGATAGTCCGACTTTTGTATGTATGGGGATAGTCCGACTTTTGGTATGTAAGGGGATAGGTCCGACCTATTTGATATGCTGTTAATGTCCGACTTTTACCATAGGGGTGTTGGTCCGAGTTTATTTGAATGGAGGGAGTTGTCCAACCTTTTTTGAAAGGAAAGGATCATGACCGACTTTCATGGGGGTCCGAGTTTTAACCCCTAACCCCAAAGTCCGACCCTTGTGACCCCCACCCCCCTTATGGTCCGAGTTTCATGGTCTAAATTCCTTATCCGACTTTTAACCCCCATATGCTATTCGACTTTTAAACAGGGAAACCCCCCCCCCCCCACACGCTTGTCTGAGTTTTAAGAAGGGCAAGGCCCTGTCTGATTTTGTGTGTGTTTAATATGAGGCCTTTAGATGTGTGTTATATAATGTTGAATCTGTCAATATGTGTTTGTCGCTTGGTAAGCCACCAACTCCGTTAAACTTGTGAAGTTATTAACACTGCTAAATGTATAAAGTATGTTAACAGTGGCAACTAGATTAATATCCACGTAAGATTAAACCGTGAAATCAGAGACGCGACGCATGAATTATGTGAATATGATTGACTGCTTACGTGATGTATGATTCTATGTATATGATTGTATGATATTGAATGCAACTGTATGATCCTGCATGCGTGAACATTCTATGTAATATCATCATATACACAATAAACACACAAAACACAGTTGCTTGAATATCAAGGATTTGTAAACCCTAATTGAATGAATCATGTGCAATGTATCCTAGGTCGTGTGTAACGGACTTAGACATTTAATTAACCCTAGAAGCAATAGCATACCGAGCAAACCAAGGTGAGTTCACACTCTTACTAAGGCATGGGATTCCCAGGGCACGGGAATTGGGATTGAAGGAATGAGATGGAATAGAATCGTACTTACACTGTTACTAGACTACCATACCATCGTCCTCAGTTGTGCAGGACACATACGTAAAACCTACGTATACTTATGCTACTCACTGTCCTCAGGTTGCGAAGGACACTCACGTAAAACCTACGTGAACTTATACTCACTACTGCCTCGGTTGTGTCAGGCACTTACGTAAAACCTACGTAAACCCCCGCGTACCCCTATCCTCGGTTGTGAACGATACTTACGTAAAACCTATGTAAACTTGTACGTATTACTGTTCTCGGGATATGTAGAACACTTATGGTTACGAATAGTCTAGTGGTTATACAACATGGGAAGCCCCCACCAATAGAACGTACTATCGGCCCAGTAGAGCCACATGTTACAAACGAATATACTTTTACGCATTTACTTTCTGTGAACTCGCTCAACTAGTTGTTGATCCTCTGTTACATGCCTTACAGGTCGTTAGATACATGGAGCTTGCACAGGGAGGAGCTGGTCGTTGTGGGATTGGATCGTGATTGTTTATTAGACACTTTATGACATTACATACTTATTTATGTTGGGTTTTATTTATACGCTTCCGCTAAACAGTGATAACTTACTTATGTTTTGGAACACCTTTCATATGGATTTGGTTTGGTTTAATGGCGAATACTTTTACTATATATATTGTTCTATATGATTGGTGGCTTGATCCTGGTCAGTCACGCTCCCAAGCGGTGATACTCCGCAGGTGGATTTTGGGGGTGTGACAACTAAAGTGGATGTCTGATCAAAAGATTCACGTATTGACTTTGCTCAGATCCAATGGTGAGGTGAAGCATATATCAAGGGAAAATGCACTTGGCCTGGGTGTAGAAGATATACAAGATCTCCTTGAGCTTACACTGTGCAGGGATGAGGGTGATAAGGATTCCATGAACTTTGAATTACGATTCAAAGGTCAAGTAAGGGAACTCCTGATGAGTCAATAAAGATCCTGAATAATGAAGTGTTTTGGCATCATCTATTCCAGGGGGAGATTGTTGGGATTGAACCCTACCAGAGGAACAGATGATGTAAAGCCAAAACTAGTTCAGAACAGTGGATTCATCATAAGAAGCAGTTTGCACTAAACCTTCCCCTTGAATGTGGCTCAAACATCTGATATGCTCCAAAGTACTGCTTCTATATACAACTGCTGACCTACAACTGCTGATTCTACACAAGGACTGATGAAGACTAAAATCTCTGCTGCCCAATCTACTGCCTTGAGTCAAGCACTGCTGATCATGACAAGTGCTGCTGGGTTCACAACAGTGGAAGGATGCAGCAGCAGTTTTGATTCTCTTTATGTAATGTAAGCCAAAGCACTGATGAAGTTTAAAGGCTGAAGCTCAATCTACTGATGAATTCCAAGCACTGGTGAAGAACCAAAGTACTGCTCTTTCAAGGCCTGATCACCCTTTGAAGAAAGCACTGATGCTCAACATCAGTGGTCGACTGCAACAGTGGAATGAAGAATCAGTGTTTATACATCAGTGGTTTTTAAGTACAATCAATGTCAGTAGTTAGCAAAGCAGTAGTTGTATAGATCAGTAGATAGAGTTTGTTAGGTTGTTAGATGTCGCTTTCATGGTGACGTCAGCTGAGATGCGTCAGTGGATTGGATTGCCTATAAATATAACGGTACTCTGTACTGTTACATTTGATTGACTGAGTGGATTCTTCTTCAGTCCAATCCTTTCATCTTGTGCAACCAACCTTGGGGTATCAGGCTGAGGGGGAGCTTAGTATTGTAAGCATGCTTGTAATCATTAGCTTTGTAATTCAATCATTCGACTTAATGAGAAGCAATTGTTTATCATCCTATTTTCCTCTTTGATTGTGTTTACAAAGTTTGTATCCATTTCCGCTGCACTTTATATCATTTCATATATTTTGAATGTTCAATTTATACAAACAAACATAATCATGAGAGCCTCGGATCCTAACAAAAATCTGTGAACTCACCGACATTATATTGACATTTTACTTAACATGTATTTTAGGGAAATAAAAGACGTTGCATGGTTTTTGGAAGACAAGAGCTAAGGTTGCATCAACGATGTTGTTTTGAGGGTTTGCCTCGTATCTTCCACCTTGGTGCGGAATATATGGGCCAAAACCTAGTCATTAGAACTATCCTTCTTTAAATATGTTTGCAAAAGTTGAAGTATTTGGTTCATGTTTGTAAACAAAATTACTATGGTTCGTATCGACTTCTCAAGTAATATATACACTCGGCATCATTGTTTATTTTAAATCATGTAGACGTTTACACATCGAATGCTATGAAAACCTTTCGTAATCACACATCGCGCTTCTGCTTACGAGTAGGGTGTGACATAGCCTTTCGTGCTTGAGTTTATTTTGACATGATTCCTATCCTTACATGTCATCACATTCATATCATTGTTAGCATACATGATCATACATATTATCAATTATATCTAACATCTATGTGACATTGACTTTCATTGGTTAAACACTAACATGCATAAGACATAGATTAACAATTACATAGTTCCAACCTTAAGCAATCCAACTCATCATTATGTACACCTCATAATAAGCTAACATGTATCGTATGATTTCCCCCAATCCTACAATCATGTTAAGACGCCTAACCATGCCATTTCCATATTCATTGACTTTTCAGAAAGTCAACTGTCAAGCATACAAGCTTTCATCCTTAGGAACATGCATTCATATTGACATACTAGATCCTATCAATTACACCATATACACAACATTTACATGCTTTATGACACATATATAGGGATGGCAATGGGTCGGGTTCGGGTCGGTTATTGGTAATCCCATACCCATGCCCGGTTGTAAAATCGTGTCCCATACCCGACCCAATACCTGTCGGGTATATGTCGGGTAATTACCCGTCGGGTACCGGGTATACCCGCGGGTATCGGGTATACTCGCGGGTATCGGGTATACCCATTAGTTTGTTAATAGATATACATTGTGATTTCCAAATACATTTTTTACTATTATAATTATTATATAATTGTATTTATGTAACAACTATTATAAATTAAAATATACATTACATACATATAAGTTTTATCATAAATTAATAATAACTTTATAATATTTATACACTTATATGTATATACTTCACAACATACAAAATGTAAATACTATCATCAAATACATATGCTAAAAGAAAATTTATTTTTTTTCACATTATGAACATACTAAAATAAATCACTAATAGATAAGGGTTAATGGAAAATTAAAATATAAATTAAAAACTACAAGTATATGATCGGGTATGTAGTTCGGGTAAACGGGTATGTGGTTTCGGGTAATCGGGTCGGGTATCACCTAATCCCATTTTTAAAACTAACCCCATGCCCGGCCCAATACTCGCCGGGTATCGGGTATACCCGTCCCATTTGTGTCGGGTTTCGGGTATACCCGTCGAGTTCGGGTATTTTTGCTATCCCTACACATATAACCTTATGATTACTTAGGTGTTTACATACACACATATAATCACTTCCATACATCCTATTACTTACATGATCTACAATTTGACAACACCATCCAAGATAGCCAATACAACATACCTTCTACCTTAATACTTGCTAGTAATTTCATATGCTCCACTATTAGCACAACTCACTTCCTTTATCTTATCTAAGCAATCTATTTAACACATAGTATGCATCATACCATTCAAGCATAAAATACAAGCTACTAATGCATACTTCTTACCAAATCATAGAATCAAACTAAATAGCCTCATGGATTCCATCAAAAACACCTTCCCCATGTAAGTTACTAACAATTACATCAATTCTCACATTCCATTCAAATTTGTCAAGCTCTTGTATACAAATTGACATATTCTCATCATCTAGACATTTCATCAAACACTTGATGTGCGTACAATATTTAAGGCAATGTAAAAGCAATCCATGTCTAACTCTCCTAGTTCATGGTTTCAATACCATGTGTCTTACCTATAACAAGTATCCTTCATTCAATAAGCATTTAAAATAGCAAACATATGAAATTCTTTCAATTTATTTTCAACTTGACCAAGAACGATTATGGGTGTAACCCCGAAAATTTACATCCACACACATTTCTATTAATCTCATTCAACTCACTAATTTCATGAATTTAACATACATTTTATATCAATCATCAATAATAAGCATAATTCTTACTATGATTTGCATAGAATGCTAAGATTTATCCCTAATCACCAACCAATTTCATTCATACATCATGCATTGAGTCTTTAACTAAAATTCATCATCAAACAAGATTCTATTGTTAGGGGTATCGGCTCAGAGTAGGCTCGAGCGGAAACGGAACAAACACACAGACACACTAGCAGAAAATGAAGAACACGAGAATTTACATGGTTCGGTCAAGGTGACCTACGTCCACGGGTTGCAACTAGGGTTTTACTTTTATTAGATGCTCACAACTGTTTTCAGAATGACACAGATTACAATTACATCAAAGGTATTTATAGAACAAGATTAAGGTTTCCTACTTGGTCAACAAGTTAACTAAGTGGGCCAAATAACTAGGGCCGGCTAACCCTAACTAGGGCCGACAAACCCTAATTAGGGTCGGCTACGCTAAAGCCTACGAACCCAACAATCTCCCACTCGGAGGCTTTGCATAGTCCACAAAGTGCATCCAAGAAACCCATCACCAGTAACTTCAGTAATCTTTACGTTCAAGTCTTCCCAGCCTCCAGTTCCAAGAACAAGCTAAGACTTCAGTCACATCCAAGCCACCTAGTTGCAACCACACCTCTCATCAAGTACCTGAGAGACCAGTTGAAGCTCCCACAAGCTCCAACCCAACAGTCTTATCAGACCCATTCTCTATCTCAACCGGCTTGCACGATCCACCAGATCCAGAGATACACCGAGAATTAATACCACTCTCCACATTTTGCAAACTATTTCCAGGAGAGCTTTTTTCTTCAGTCGGAATCTTCATCTTCAAACCCAACGTGTAACACCCCAAAATACGCTATTCATTTATTTATGCTACTTAAAGTATATAACTTGCAAGAATTAACCAAGTTAAAAGAATGTGATATTAGTTAATAAGAAAGAAAGTTAGTGTGATAATTATCAACACTTATAACCATAGGGGCTGAAATTGTAATTGTGATAAAAAGTTTTATTACTACTAGAAAGTTTACAAAACTAACACACTGGTGGTGTTGTTGGTCGATCATGAGCAAGAACCAAGGGGGGGAAACCCTAGTTTTCAAGGATTCTCAAGATTAGGAAGAAATTGAGAGCCCAAATCAATGCTAGAACCCGAATTGTCAACCATCTAAGCTTGAACATCAATAGGTAAGTTGAAAATCCTGTTTTGGTGAGTGATGAGAAATGGGTTTTTGACCCATTCGTGAAATTAGGTGCAATTCTTGTGCAAATGTAAGTTAGGAACTCATAATAGACTGAGAATTATGCTTGATTTAGATTATTGAAAGGGTTAGGGTTTATACCCATATGTTGTAGGACTTGCATGAACAAGATGATTTCCATAATATGCTTACAATCGCGAGTTGTTGCATGATCTTGTATGTGATATAGAAATTAGACAAATTATCATAAGATGAAGGAAAGATAGGAATTTAACCAATTCTTGTTAAACTAGAAAGGTAATCAAGTAAAATCCATGCTATGAACACTTGTACATTATGATTGTAAATACAATGCCCACCAAGTGTTTGATAAAATGCTTAAGAGATGATTATATATGTAGTATGAGAAGAAAATGATGGAATGACTTGATTTAACTAAGTAAACGAATGTTGTAATGTAGGCGTGAAGGAAGAAAGCTCGAACACTAGTAAAGCGGGAGGTGTACAAGATCGAGGTATGTTTCGTTGCATACAAATCCTTGTTATATTCTCTTTTTATATATAATTTGATGTAGAACTATCCTTGTATAACAATTGTGACAAGTAGCAAGTAAGCGACAAATCCCTTGTGGATTTGGGTATGCTAACGAAAGTTGTGTTAAGCTATATATATGTTGACCGATTGTAACTAAATCGTGTCAAGTAAAGATGAACGCTATCCGTCCTAGCGGGTAGCTTTGAATGCCATAATGAATGTGAAAGTTATAATCCGTTATGCGGATAGAACGAAGTGTAATATGTATGCTTAACTCTCAACGAGAGTGTTTATGCTAACCCAATTAAATGGGTCAAATATGTATGCTTAACTCTCAACGAGAGTGTTTTATGCTAAACCCAATTTAACGGGTCGAATGTGTATGCTTAACTCTCAATGAGGGTGTCTATGCCTAACCCAACTATTTGGGTAGTCGAATGCGTAAAAGTAAGAATGTTTTTGTGAGGATAAAGCTTAAACGAAAGAATTATGATTTTAACTAGGGTGATAACTAACCTTTTAAATTGTTGATTGTTAATGTAGGTAAAACTCCGCTATAGGCGATTCGGGGATATGCAGCGAGCACATGATCAAGCCTTAATATACCAAGCGCTTCCGCTAGTTTTTATACATGCTTTGGGTCCATGTTTTGTTACCTTGTTTAATCTTGTTAGAAGTCTTGCACTTGAAAACTTGTTGTTTTGTTTGGGTAGTTTAAAGCTAGTAGGGTCGTAGGTGAATATTGTCAATTATGTCAAAACAGGGGGCATGTCCGTTTTACAAACGGGTCATGCCCAAATTTTGTAAAAAAATTTATTAAGTGTCAAAGTTGGTATTTCGATGTCCAAAAAATTATCCTTTTGTAAGTAATCTAACAACAACGAAAAGCGGACCTTACAAGTTGGTATCAGAGCCAAGGTTTGAGGGATTCGGCAAGAGTATAAGTGCTCGAACTCAAACCAATGGCTCGTGCAAATGTGCTCGCTCCGGAATCGCCAAGGAGGTAAAACTTTTAACGTTCGTTTATTATGAACATGTATAATGCGCTACGGTTTAAGAAGTAAGATCTATTGTGTTAAGGAGTGTTAAGATGGGTTAAACAAGAAATCCCGGGACCCGGGAAGCTGAAAACGGACCTGGAAAACAGCCGGAACAGCCAAAAACCATCTGCAGCGTTTTTGCTGAACGAAGGGCCGTCGCCGACGGGTGCCCTCCCGTCACCGACGCCACCCCCACTGCCGACGCCTTGATCATCTGCCGACGGGGAAAGTTTGGCCGACGGCCATTTACAAAGCCCGTCGCCGACGGGTTAGTAAGCCGTCGCCGACGGCTTGTCTGATCCAGCCCACGATTTTCTTTAATTTTTCCAAAAATTTAATTAACGGAACTTCCCAGGAGCCGGATTCACGATTTCGTCGGGTCAATGTGGGGCAAATTAAGCATGTAAGGAATAAATAGATAATGACGATAGTATAAAACCATTAAACGTTGAACGAAATGTGTGTGAAGATATGAAATAAACGATGAATGTATGAAATAAAACTCGAAATGTAAGAACGAGTATAAGTGACACAGATTGATGAATAATGATATGCTAAAGCCTATGATCCGTAATAAGTGTAAACATGATTTTGTGTAGATGGCTTATGATAATGATGATAACAATGATGTGGCTAGACAAGAAGCATTCGAGAACAAAGTTACGGAAGTAGCGGAAGGGGTTATGCAAGCCAATCTTCCACGGTTGGCTCAAGAAGTAGAAAGCCGAGTTCTGGGGGTTGTGGATGCTATGATGACCAGTAGGTTCGAAGAATTGAAAGAATTAATCGAAGGATCCAAGGGTCGAGGTAAGGAACGAAGGTGCACTTATAAGGATTTTATGGCATGCCATCCGACGACGTATGACGGTAAAATTGATCCAGTTGAATGTCAAAGATGGGTCTCGAATATAGAGGCGGTGTTTATACGAAGTCGGTGCGATAAGGAGGACCAAGTGATGTTCGCTACCGGTTTACTAACCCATCAGGCGAAAGATTGGTGGGATGCGCACAGCAAAGAAGTAGGCGAAGATAGACTGCAAGTTATGACTTGGCAAGAGTTCAAGGGGCCCTTCATGAGATATCATTGCCCCCAGTCGGCTATCGACAAGATTCAAGAGGATTTCTTACGCCTCCGGCAGAAAAACGAATCAGTAAATGAAATATCAAACACTTTTATGGATAAGATGAAGTTCTGTGGGGACTTGGTAACAACCGAAAGAATGAAGATAAATCGTTTCTATGGCATGTTAAAGGCAGAAATTAGAGAGTTCATCACTCCCTCAAAATGTGAAACCCTCGAGGAGCTCATTAATTTAGCACGGGATAGAGAGATCGAGATTAAAAGGCAAGAAGAGCGCGGTGAAAAGAGACCGAGTGAAAAGGGTGCAAGTGTTAGTCCATCTAAAAAGGGGAAGTTTCAGGATCAAGGAAGAAAGGGTAAGTCGAAAGGTGGAATTACACCATGCAAGACTTGTGGGAAGCTCCATACCGGAGAGTGTTTGTTAGGCAAAAAGGGGTGCTTTAAATGCGGTAAGGAGGGGCACTCGTCTTATCAATGCCCGAACAACCGGAAGACTTGTTTCAACTGTTTTGAAAGGGGGCATATCAAGTCGGAATGCCCAAAACTTCAGCAAGAGTCAAAGAAAGAAGATAAGAAGCAAGAGGGTTCTAGGGCGAAAGGGAGAATGTTTCAAATCACATCTGAAGAAGCCAAATCCCAGCCAAATGTGGTCTCAGGTATCTTTCTAATAAATTCCATACCGGTTTATGTTTTGTTTGACACCGGAGCCACTATGTCGTTTATCTCTAGTGAAATCGTTCAACATCCTTCCTTTAAGATTGAACGAATGTCGATGCCCTTAGAAGTAGAAATAGCAGATAGTAAAAATTATTTGCTGCACGAAATATGTAAGAATTGTAAATTAACCATTGAGGATGAGGAGTTTGCCATTGATCTCATACCTATGATCTTGGGAGAATTTAAAGTAATAGTGGGTATGGATTGGATGTCTCAAAACCACGCAGAGATAAATTGTGAAACCAAAACTATACTTCTCCAAACACCAAGTGGAAGACGATTAAATGTACAAGGCGAAAGAAAGATGGAAGCGAAGTTATGTACTCTCGTTCAAGCTACCAAATATGTGCTCAATGGGAGTAGAGCATATTTAGCTTACGTGGTAAATACTCAACAAGGCTCCCCGAAGCTTGAAGATGTTGAGATTGTGAACGAATTTCCGGATGTATTCCCGGAGGAATTGTCGGGACTCCCTCCCGAGCGAGAAATAGAATTTAATATCGAATTGAATCCGGGTGCGAAACCGATCGCGAAGGCTCCCTATAAATTAGCTCCCACGGAAATGTGGGAATTAATGACACAATTACAAGACCTCCTAGACAAGGGCTTCATACGCCCAAGTGTGTCGCCTTGGGGAGCACCTGTCCTATTTGTTAAGAAGAAAGATGGGTCGATGCGCATGTGCATCGACTATAGGGAGTTAAATAAGCTGACCATAAAGAACCGCTACCCTTTACCTAGAATTGATGACCTTTTTGATCAGTTACAAGGGGCGAGTTGGTTCTCCAAGATAGACCTGCGATCGGGGTACCATCAAGTTAGGGTACGGGAAGAAGACATTCCAAAGACCGCATTTAGAACCCGTTATGGACATTATGAGTTTTTAGTTATGTCCTTCGGGTTAACAAATGCGCCAGCGGCATTTATGGATCTTATGAACCGTGTATGCCGACCCATGTTGGATAGGTCTGTGATCGTATTCATAGATGATATTCTGGTTTATTCGCGAAGCAAAGACGAACATGTAGTACACTTGCGTGAAGTACTTGAAGTTCTCCGTAAGGAGAAACTCTACGCAAAATTTTCAAAATGCGCCTTTTGGCTTAGGGAAGTGCAGTTTCTAGGGCACGTGATAAATTCGGAGGGTGTTTTAGTTGATCCTTCAAAGATTGATGCTGTAATGAAGTGGGTTTCTCCGAAAAACCCAACAGAGATAAGAAGTTTTCTGGGTCTTGCGGGATACTACAGAAGGTTCATACAAGATTTTTCCAAGATAGCCTTACCCTTAACAAAATTGACAAGAAAGAAAGAGAAGTTTGTGTGGGGAAAAGAACAGGAGGAGGCTTTTCGAATGTTAAAAGAGAAACTATCACGTCCCCCGGTCTTGACATTACCAGACGGAACTGAAGACCTGGTGGTCTATTCAGACGCTTCACACCAGGGATTAGGTTGCGTTCTAATGCAAAGAGGGAGAGTTATCGCTTATGCTTCACGACAATTGAAGCCACATGAGGTGAACTACCCAACCCACGACTTAGAATTGGCGGCGGTAGTGTTCGCATTAAAGATTTGGAGGCATTATCTATATGGGGCAAAATGCACCATTTACTCGGACCACAAAAGCCTTAAATACTTCTTTGAACAGAAAGACCTAAATATGAGGCAGCGGAGGTGGTTGGAACTTATCAAAGATTATGATTGTGATATCCTTTATCACCCGGGAAAGGCAAACGTGGTAGCCGATGCGTTAAGCCGTAAAGAATATCCATCTCCCCTTCGAGTGAAATCCATGAAGATGACAGTTACGCCAAGATTACTCGAGACGATACGCGAATCCCAAATAAAGTCGCTCGGAGCGAAAGACCTGAAGAAAGAACGATTAAAAGGTGTGATCGATAATCTAGAAGAGAATTCGACCGGACTTAAGACGCGGTTCGGCCGAATTTGGATCCCACGATTCTGTGAAGTCAAGGCTGCTTTGCTCGACGAGGCACATAAGTCTCGATATTCGGTCCATCCCGGGGCTACAAAGACGTATCGGGACTTGAAAGCCAATTATTGGTGGCCGGGCATGAAGCGTGACATAGTTAAATACGTCGCGAAATGCTTAACATGCTCCCAAGTGAAAGCAGAACATCAAAAAGCCGTATGGGAAATTGCAACCCTTGGAGATACCGGTATGGAAGTGGGAAGAACTAACGATGGATTTGATAACCAAGCTTCCTAAGACAAAGAAAGGGCACGATACAATATGGGTAATCGTAGACCGACTTACAAAAAGCGCTCACTTTCTGCCCATCAAAGAAGCTTACTCTTCCGAGAAGATGGCAGAAATTTATATGAACGAGATCATATCCCGTCACGGAGTGCCCGTGTCGATCGTCTCGGATCGGGACACTAGATTTACTTCTCGTTACTGGCAAAAATTTCACGAGAGTGTGGGTACGAAATTGCACATAAGTACCGCCTACCACCCTCAAACTGACGGCCAGTCAGAAAGAACCATTCAAACACTTGTTGATATGCTGAGGGCGTGTGCCTTAGATTTTGGGGGAAGTTGGGACGACCAATTGCCACTGGTCGAATTTTCTTATAATAACAGTTACCATAGTGGTATTCAAATGGCACCTTATGAACTACTATACGAGAGAAAATGTAGGACTCCCGTATGTTGGGGCGAAGTAGGACAAAGAGAGCTTGCACCAAGTGATTTAATAGCAGTAACGAATGAAAAGATTGAAATGGTTAGAACAAAGTTAAAAGCAGCCCAAGATCGGCAAAAAGCTTATGCAGACAAGAGAAGGCGTCCTATTGATTTCCAAGTCGGAGATTTTGTCTTGCTAAAAGTGTCCCCATGGAAGGGTATAATCCGTTTTCGCAAACAGGGTAAGTTAGGACCTCGTTACATCGGACCGTTTAAAATCTTAGCTCGGGTTGGAAGGGTTGCGTATCGGTTAGAATTACCGCCTGCTCTAGAGGGGATTCACAATACCTTCCACGTGTCGCAATTGAGGAAATGTCTTGCGGATGACTAAGCATTAGTACCTCTCGATGACATTGAGTTGGACGAGGGGTTAAACTATGTTGAAAGACCCATAGCCATTAAAGACTTCAAGGTGAAGAATCTCCGCAACAAAGCTGTTAAACAGGTGTTGGTACAATGGCGGCACCGGAAAGGTTCGGATCTTACGTGGGAAGGAGAAGACGAAATGAGGAAACACTATCCTTTTCTCTTCGGTATGTCAGAATTTAAATTGGTTATGTGCTCAGGTTTAGGGGACGAAACCTCTTTTAAGGGGGGTAGACTTGTAACACCCCAAAATACGCTATTCATTTATTTATGCTACTTAAAGTATATAACTTGCAAGAATTAACCAAGTTAAAAGAATGTGATATTAGTTAATAAGAAAGAAAGTTAGTGTGATAATTATCAACACTTATAACCATAGGGGCTGAAATTGTAATTGTGATAAAAAGTTTTATTACTACTAGAAAGTTTACAAAACCAACACACTGGTGGTGTTGTTGGTCGATCATGAGCAAGAACCAAGGGGGGGAAACCCTAGTTTTCAAGGATTCTCAAGATTAGGAAGAAATTGAGAGCCCAAATCAATGCTAGAACCCGAATTGTCAACCATCTAAGCTTGAACATCAATAGGTAAGTTGAAAATCCTGTTTTGGTGAGTGATGAGAAATGGGTTTTTGACCCATTCGTGAAATTAGGTGCAATTCTTGTGCAAATGTAAGTTAGGAACTCATAATAGACTGAGAATTATGCTTGATTTAGATTATTGAAAGGGTTAGGGTTTATACCCATATGTTGTAGGACTTGCATGAACAAGATGATTTCCATAATATGCTTACAATCGCGAGTTGTTGCATGATCTTGTATGTGATATAGAAATTAGACAAATTATCATAAGATGAAGGAAAGATAGGAATTTAACCAATTCTTGTTAAAATAGAAAGGTAATCAAGTAAAATCCATGCTATGAACACTTGTACATTATGATTGTAAATACAATGCCCACCAAGTGTTTGATAAAATGCTTAAGAGATGATTATATATGTAGTATGAGAAGAAAATGATGGAATGACTTGATTTAACTAAGTAAACGAATGTTGTAATGTAGGTGTGAAGGAAGAAAGCTCGAACACTAGTAAAGCGGGAGGTGTACAAGATCGAGGTATGTTTCGTTGCATACAAATCCTTGTTATATTCTCTTTTTATATATAATTTGATGTAGAACTATCCTTGTATAACAATTGTGACAAGTAGCAAGTAAGCGACAAATCCCTTGTGGATTTGGGTATGCTAACGAAAGTTGTGTTAAGCTATATATATGTTGACCGATTGTAACTAAATCGTGTCAAGTAAAGATGAACGCTATCCGTCCTAGCGGGTAGCTTTGAATGCCATAATGAATGTGAAAGTTATAATCCGTTATGCGGATAGAACGAAGTGTAATATGTATGCTTAACTCTCAACGAGAGTGTTTATGCTAACCCAATTAAATGGGTCAAATATGTATGCTTAACTCTTAACGAGAGTGTTTTATGCTAAACCCAATTTAACGGGTCGAATGTGTATGCTTAACTCTCAATGAGGGTGTCTATGCCTAACCCAACTATTTGGGTAATCGAATGCGTAAAAGTAAGAATGTTTTTGTAAGGATAAAGCTTAAACGAAAGAATTATGATTTTAACTAGGGTGATAACTAACCTTTTAAATTGTTGATTGTTAATGTAGGTAAAACTCCGCTATAGGCGATTCGGGGATATGGAGCGAGCACATGATCAAGCCTTAATATACCAAGCGCTTCCGCTAGTTTTTATACATGCTTTGGGTCCATGTTTTGTTACCTTGTTTAATCTTGTTAGAAGTCTTGCACTTGAAAACTTGTTGTTTTGTTTGGGTAGTTTAAAGCTAGTAGGGTCGTAGGTGAATATTGTCAATTATGTCAAAACAGGGGGCATGTCCGTTTTACAAACGGGTCATGCCCAAATTTTGTAAAAAAAATTATTAAGTGTCAAAGTTGGTATTTCGATGTCCAAAAAATTATCCTTTTGTAAGTAATCTAACAATAACGAAAAGCGGACCTTACACAACGGTTCTTTGTGATTGTACCCGGAACACGACCCATGCTCCCACTATCACCAAATCCCCTGACTGGCTTAAACTTAGACCCCGACCACATTCAACTGACATCCCCAAAGCACCAGGATTCAAGTTCGCAAATTGAACCCTCTTCCGCTTATTAGATTCAGTGAACCAGACTTTATGTTGTACAGGGACGGCTACTCCCTCAACAGGTATCTCAACTAGATACAACGATCCTCGTCTCCTCCCACAGGCAACAACAAGATTTCCATCAATTACCTTCCACTTCCCACCACCAAACTTAACATTTAGTCCCTGTTTATCCAGTTGACTAACAGAAATAAGTTTCTTCGTTAAACCTGGAATTACCCTGACGTTCTTTAAGTTCCATGTAGTGCCTAGTGGAGTCTTCAGATTGACATCTCCCATACCCGTAACATTAAGAACATGACTGTTAGCTAATCGTACCTTTCCAAAGTCTCATTTTTTCAGATTCACCATCGTCTCCCCGCTGTGCATGGCGTGAAACGAAGAACCAGAATCCATAGCCCAAGAATCTATAGACTCTTCACAGCAAACCAGTACGTCACCCACGACTCCCACTGCTTCTGTTTTTACCTCTTCCCCTGCTAACACTGAGCATACCAGAAATAGATCCTCCGCTAGTGTTCCTCCGACAAACGTCTTCACCCAAAACACTATCCCGGACCCGATCAAATTTCAAATTTCCAGTTCCAGCAGTTTCAGTGACCGTTGTCACAAATCCTGACCAACTATCAGGTAAGGAAGATAACAAAACCACAGCCTGAGTGTCATCATCCAACTTCATCCCTACAGTTGCTAGCCTGGACAAAATTGAATTGACCTCGTTAATGTGATCAGCAACTGAACTGCCTTCGTTCATTCTCATATTAAACAGTTCCCTCATCAAGAACACCCTATTACCGGCAGACGGCTTCTCATACATATTTGACAGAGCTTCTAACATATCACGAGCAGTTGTTTCTTTCATGATATTAAATGCAACGCTCCTCGTCAAAGCCAATGTAATTTTACCTCTTGCCTTTTTGTCCTTTGAGTTCCAAATTGCCTCGGCAGCTTTATCCATTCCAGCAGGTTTTTCTTCCAGTACCACATCCAAATCGCATTCACCAAGCAACGCCTCTATTTGCATTCTCCACCAAGCAAAATCAGTACCGTTGAACTTTTCGATTCGGAACTTCCCATCTTCAGCCATAGCAAATGAGAAAAACCAGAAAAAACCACAAGGAACCAAGCAACCGAAACCCAGCAACTTTCAATAAACTAGAAACCCGAAGTACCCGAACCAGCGACTTCTCTTGCAAACCCGAGCGTAAAATCAGCGAATAACCAGGGTTCAAGAACCGAAACCCTAATCGCCAAACACCCCAAAACCACCAGATCTGCAACAGCAAATCCTACGGCGTAGACCCTAGACCTTACGAGCCGTAACCAGAGAATAGGTACGGGCCATAAACAAGTCAACGGCGACAGCAGCAACAGCAGATCAAGATCTCTCGTCCAGCTCTATCCTTCTCCTGCGATAACCGTGTGAACCGTGTATTTTACTGAACCTTTGGCTCTGATACCACTTGTTAAGGGTATCAGATCAGAGTAGGCTCGAGCGAAACGGAACAAACACACACACACACTAGCAGAAAATAAAGAACACGAGAATTTACGTGGTTCGGTCAAGATGACCTACGTCCACGGGTTGCAACTAGGGTTTTACTTTTATTAGATGCTCACAATTGTTTTCAGAATAACACAGAGTACAATTACATCATAGGTACAATTACATCATAGGTATTTATAGAACAAGATTAGGGTTTCCTACTTGGTCAACAAGTTAACTAAGTGGGCCTAATAACTAGGGCCGGCTAACCCTAACTAGGGCCGGCTAACCCTAATTAGGGCCGGCTACCCTAAAGCCTACGAACCCAACATCTATAACTTACCTCATGTTTAAAATCACTAGATGATCACCGTTTTTCAATCATGCGAGAGTTTAATCTTCATTCCATCCTTCAATTTGATCATGTTTCTGATTTTGCTATTGGGAGCCCTTCCCTTCTCCCCATACATCGACCCACACAAAATTGGGATCACGATGGTCTGACCGTCCATAGATGTGGATCACGGTGGCTCTAATATCGACAGAAGATTAGAAAGAATTTAGAAGATATATGGGAGTGATTCGAGACAAGTTAAATCATTATTCAAGCATAACATAGCAAATTGCCATTGGCTATTATATAGCCTACAAAATGACTTACTACAACAAAGTAGGAACCACAACCAGTAACTAACATTACTCACAAACATAACTAAAAGAAAGACATGCACTTACAAACAACTGTTGATTCATTCCAAAAACACTAATGGCAAGAAGAATCTAACTCAAGATTCTTCATTTCACTCCCAAGTTCGTCGTCGACGTCATCATCGTCGTCGTCATCATCATCATCATCATCATCATCATCATCATCATCATCATCATCATCATCATCAGAGCACCCCAATTCTAATTCAAGTTGTTTTAAAGAAGTCTTT
The DNA here is from genome assembly GCF_002127325.2 of Helianthus annuus. Lineage (NCBI taxonomy): Eukaryota > Viridiplantae > Streptophyta > Magnoliopsida > Asterales > Asteraceae > Helianthus > Helianthus annuus. The sequence goes on along the minus strand of NC_035447.2, from coordinate 40,494,565 downwards.
AAAGCATTAACTGCATCAACAAAAGCAACTGAAGAGCGATTAATGAGTTCCATTTGTTTCTGCAATTTTCCAACATAGCCCACTATTCCCTTAGAAGCATCTCTAATGGTAGAAATTTCTTGAGGGGGAGAAACACCACTGCTAATGTCATCTACCAGCGATTGCATGTGTGTGCAAACATTCAATAAACTCTCCATAGGATCCATCGTTTGAGCCCTTTCGTCATCTGTTTCAGGGTCCTTGAATAGACTGGTGATCGAGTGGATCGTTTCTCTGATTGTTGCAATGATTCCAGACACGGCTTCAATCACTAATTCAATAATTTTCATTTCTGTGCATGATAAGTCACTGTCATTGGTATCGCCGGGTTTTGAAACCTCATCAGACGGGCAGGAGGACGCAGGCTTAAGCTCCTTAATTTTACGAAGAACAACGTTATTTATGTAACTTCCGATACGAATCATGCTTTGGCGTATGGCGGTAATGTTTGTCCTGGGGGTCTCCTTAAGAGATGAACATGCCTTCCAAACAGTTCCTACAGCCTCAGGAATTGAGAGTTGCGCTTGACTGTTGTTTCCTGTGATATTTATATTTAAGAGTTTATATGTCAAAAACATATCTAATCAAGACAATATGTCAACCAAAACTGATCATATTGAGTTTACAATTTGTTATATAGCAAAAAGGTATCTAATCAAAACAATATGTCAACTAAAATATCATATCAATTTGTTTTGTTTGTAATAATGATAACAGGTGATGCTAGAGATGTTAATTTTAATCCATTTACATAATACACATGTGTTAATTTGGATTATCTTTTAATCTTGGCAACTCAAATGGGTTAAGGCAAAGATTTATATATATATATATATATATATATATATATATATATATATATATATAGGTAGAGGATCCTGTAAAAAGTGCTCAAAGTGTGAGAAGTGTAAGAAGTGTATTATAACACTATATATAATACTATATAACACCATATAAACACCGTATAACAATATGTAACAACATATAATAGCATATAACACTATGTTACACTATATATCATTATATAACAAATATAACACTATACATCTATCATAGACATGCTATCAGACAACCTATAGTGTTATATTTGTTATATAATGATATATAGTGTTACAACTTGTTATATGGTATTATATGGTGTTACATATTGTTATACGGTGTTTATATGGTGTTATATACTATTATATATAGTGTTATAATACACTTCTTACACTTCTCACACTTTAGGCCCTTTTTACACTATCCTTACCCTATATATATATATATATATATATATATATATATATATATATATATATATATATATATATATATATATATATATATAGGGGAGCGCTAAAATGAAAACCACCTCCAGTTGTAAGAACCACGAGAACCACTCTCAACGAATCAGACAATAACACATATGCATGACTATTTTAAAATCTAAAGGGTATTATAGTCATTTCCATCATCTGCCATATATGTCTCTGTCATCTTTCATTGTCTATTTGTTTTAAAAGATCACAACTCTCTCTCTCTCTCTCTTGATATTCGATCAACATCACCAGCTCATTAATCACTCATCTCTCTCCCTCTTTTGAATCCCCACATCTTTCATCTCTCTCTATATTCAAATTGTTCACCAGCTTCATCTTTAAAGTATCATCTTCAAGAAACCACAAATCAGGTGGTTGGTCGGTGGAGGAAGTCGGGTGTGCGAGGTGGTCGGTCGGATGACGTGGTGTGGGAGGTGGTTGGTGGGAGTTGGGCAGAGGCGGTAGGCGGTGGTTGGTGGGAGTCTTTCGACAGCCGCGGTGGTGTCCGACCACCATCGCCTGAAAACGAACCGCCATGGCCACCATCCCTTCGATGAGAGAGAAGGGGAACCGGAGAAGGAGATCGGAGAGAGAAAGAAAGACGGCGGAGCTCCGATCCGGTCAGCGATGACAGAGAAGGTGGTGGTGTTTGGACGATGACGGTAAAGGTGGGGATACGTCGGAGCTCCGATCCGGTGAGCGACGACAACAAGTTTCAGTCCGGTAATCACCCTCACTTGTTTATATTACAGATCGGTAGATCTGTTAGTTCTACTTTTTTTTTTTTAAATTCAAATGCTGTTGACTTTTGTTTTCTGTGACAGTAGTTATGTTTCATGGTTCACTCTAATGTTGAATTTTGTTTGGATGATGATGGTTTTTTTTTTCTTGATTAACTCTAATGTTTTTATTAACATTTAATGTTTTCATCTTGATGGATTTATTGTCGTTGACTGAAATCTGGTGGTGGAATGTGATTATTTCGGGCCAGACTCAAGTATGGTTCGAGTTTTTGTTCGGGTCAGCCGTGGGTCGAGTTTCGGGTCAGTGGGTGCGGGTTTGGTTCAACCCGGTTCGGAAGCTTAAGGTCGGCGGCTCAGTCAAACCGGGTCAGATTCAGAGTTGTTCGGGTCAAGCTTCGGCTCAGTCTCGGTTTGGGTCTTGCGGTTCGGTAGCGAGTTATTATTACGTTAGTTTAGATTTTATTTAGTTAACGCGCACCGAGCTCGAACCGATACTTTAGTGACTTGTTACGTTTGGCATTTTGATAGAAATTTTATGTATTATGTTTATATTGTTGAGTTTTGAAAAGATAATGACAACTTGAGTAGTCGGCTTATTCCAAAAACAGAGGAAGCTCTGTCCGTTTTCTGTAAAAACGTAAAATGTAAATAGTTTAACGTAAAACGTAAAAACGTAAAACGTAAGACGTAAAAAGTTTAACATAAAACGTTTTTGTTAAAAAAACTTAAACCATAAACTTTTTAACATAAAACGTAAAAACGTAAAAAGTTTTACGTAGAACGTAAAAAGTTTTTAGTAAAACGTAAAAAGTTTTAGGTAAAACGTAAAAAGTTTTACGTAAAATGTAAAAAAACCGTCGCGTAAAACGTAAAAAATGTTAACGTAAAAAATGTTAACGTAAAAAACCGGCCGCGTAAAACGTAAAAAAACGTTAACGTAAAAAACTGGCGTAAAACGTAAAAAACCGGTGCGTAAAACCTAAAAAAACGTTAACGTAAAAAACCGGCGCGTAAAACGTAAAAATCGTTAACGTAAAAATGACACGTTGAAAACGACGCGTGAAAAAGGCAGGCGTAAAAACGGCGCGTGGAAAAGCCGGGCGAAAAAGCGGCGTTAAAAAGCGGCGCGTTAAAAAACGGAGTTAAAAAAACGGCACGTAAAAAACGGCTTTAAAAAACGGCGTTAAAAAAACGGCGCGTTAAAAAAATGGCACGTAAAAAACGACGCTTGAAAACCGGCGCGTAAAAAATTAGGCGCGATAAAAAACGGCGCGTCAAAAAAACGTAAAACGTAAAAAGTTTAACGTAAAACTTAAATTGTTAAAAGTATAAAAATCTTTTAAAAAAATCAGAATTTAAAAATGTTTTTAATAAAGAAATTATGTTTAAAAAATAAAAGTAATTAATGAATAGGACAAAAAGGTAATTAAATATAATATATATAAAAAGACAAAAAAAGTAATTTTACTTAAATACCATTTTCAATTAAAATATTAAAGACATAATAAGACAAAAAAGACTTAATATTATTTTTAAATACTTTTAATCTCATCCATCCATTATCTTGATCTAATGGCTAGAAAGTGGTTCGCGCAGTTCTTACAACTGGAGGTGGTTTTCATTTTAGCGGTCCCCTATATATATATATATATATATATATATATATATATATATATATATATATATATATATATATATATATATATGGGATGGATCATGAGAAAACTAGTTTAAATGAGAAAGCCAAGAAACTAACTAAAAAAGCCTAAAAAACATACCAATTTTTTTTTAATTTTTATAAAAAAAATCGCAGCTTTTTATGCATGGAAAAAAAATTAAAAAAAAATCAAAATTTTTTTGTTGTTGTATTGAACATGTGCACTATTACGGATATAGTGCACATGTGTAGTACACATATAATTCACATATAATGCACATGTGCAGTACAACAATTTTTTTTTTGAAAATGTTTTTTATATATAAAAACTAGCGATTTTTCTATAAAAAATTGTAAAAAAAAATTGGTATGTTTTTTAGCTTTTTTTTAGGTTATTTTAGTTAATTTTCTAGTTTTCTCATTTATATGTAGTTTTCTCATGATCCTCTCCATATATATATATATATATATATATAACATTATATAAGGGGATGGATCATGAGAAAACTAGTTTAAATGAGAAAACCAAAAAACTAACTAAAAAAGACTAAAAAACATACCAATTTTTTTTTTACAATTTTTTATTAAAAATTGCTATTTTTGTACATGAAAAAAAAATTCAAAAAAAAAAAACTTTTTTTTACTGCACGTGTGCAATAAATACGGAAAGCCTAAACCACTTAACCCACCCCCCCACCGACACCCTCCAAAAAGCTAACCCCCCCCCCCCCCCCCCCCGAAAACCTAAAACTAAGCCCTAAACATAAACTCGAAAAAAAACTAAAACCCCCCACCTGCACCCCCCCAAAACCTAAACCCCCCTCCCCCACACTCAAAAACCTAATCCTAATCCTCCAAAAAAACAAACCATAAAAGCTAAACTAGACTCAAAAAGCTAATTTTAAGCATGTAATGCACATGTGTAGTACATATATAATGCACATGTGCAGTACAAGTTTCTTTTTTTTTATAAAAAATTGTAAAAAAAAACTTGGTATGTTTTTTTAGCTTTTTTTAGGTTTTTTTAGTTAGTTTTCTAGTTTTCTCATTTATATATAGTTTTCTCATGATCCTCTCCCTATTAATTACTAAGTAAATCTTAATCAGCTAATTTTGTTCATCAAAATAACATATGCAACTACTTAATAAGTTATTTGGCTTATTTATTTGATTTTTGACAACTATGTAACGTTTTTTTTTCATTTCTCGAATATAGAATATACCATTGCGACGCGCTTATTTCTACGTGTGTTTTTATATAAATTTTACTTCAAACTGAGCCGCCGCAACGTGCAGCCAACATCCACTAGTTTAATTAAAAAGGAAAGCGAGTCAAAAGGCATCAAAATGCATGTCAATGCACAATACCTTCTAAATCCCCCTTTCTTTAATAAAAGTTTATCATAATTGAACTGATATAGTTTATGTAATAGTCTATAACACATTAGTTAGTATATAAAAGTTGTTTGTGGCTCATCCAAACCCAAACATGTTTTAACCACTGACCATTTAGTGATTTACCCGAGTTCCTGGCCCGCTCATTTTGCCACCTCATAATGTCAAGTTGAATTGAAATTCTCATTAGGCATCTCGAGAAGAGGAGGGCGTTACAGTTTTAATGATATACGATATGTTTATGGTTAATATACTCGAGCAAAAAACAGAAAGTTGTAACGTTATAAGAGATTACCATAGGAAGCCACGGACTCCTTCAACAACTTAAAACTACAATAGACAACCGCCTCTACCGAGGCACACATTTCTTCATAAAGTGCAGTTCTTGTTCTTACACCAAAGATACTTCCCTGTGAAAGCAAAAGGAATCTATGAAGCAAATTGGAATAAGTCTCCATGCTCTCCTCAAGTGCTGTGGCATCTGGTCCTTCTCCAGTCCAAAGTGTTCCCACTGCATAACAAAATAAACTGACTCAAGTGACACCATTCAGAAAATAAATAAATAAATAAATACAATAGTATACAATTGCCATCATTCTTTTAAAGAAAATTCAACATAAAGAGCATTTCCAACTCAAATTAGGAGTCCAAAATCCGAAAACGTGTTCTTCATTCTCTAAATCACATGATTATTACATCTCCGGTTTGAGGGGAAACGCATCTATGTTTTGGAAATGATGAAACAAAATAAGATAATTTAGAATAAAAACTGGATTAGATATGCAATTTGGTAACATCGAAACAAGCATATTGTGTGACAGAAACAAGAAGATGAATACCAGCAGTTGCCTGTTTATATAGCTCTTCTCCTAATTCGAGGACGTCATCCCAGCTCACGTAGCTAAGCGAAGCAAACCATGGTTGTCTCAAAAGCTGCAATTACTTCTGACCTTATATAATCAGTATCAAATTAAATATCATGATGAGGATTGATTGAAAGTAAGAAATTCGATTGAACCTCTAAGGTTTCACCGTTGGTGTCGAGATGCTGCCTTAATAACTGATTCAGCCGCTCTTTCTCGGCTTCTGCCATCTCCTCTCTTCGTGCCTCACCAGGCAGGCTTTGGAGAAGGAACCAGACCACAAGGTTTATATATATATAGACTGGAAAACATAAAATGTATTACCACTAAACGTAATATTTTTCTCATGCATCGTTGATTTCTTTGTTAATATGCACAAGGGGTTGTTGAATCATTGTAGTCAATACTTAAGGTCATATATATTGGTACTCATGTACAGACTGGCTTCGCCTGTCTTTAGGAATAATAATAATAAACAAAACAGTAAACATGACCTCAAAACTCCAAGTCTTTAGAAATAAACATGAACATAAAGTATTGATCAAGTGACCACAATGATTCAACAACCCCTTCTGCATAATTAACAAAGAAATTGAAGAGGTCGGCATGAGAACGATGAAACCTTTTTTTTATAATGAAATATATAAAAAATACCACTAAATGCGATATTTTTTTTTTCGTACATCCTTCTCATGCCGGCCGCTTCGATTTCTTTGTTAATTATGCAGAAGGGGTTGTTGAATCATTGTGGTCACTTGATCAATACTTTATGTTCATGTTGGTACTCATGTTCATACCTGGCTTGTCTTTATGAATAATAATAGAAAATTAAAACAGTAAAGTTGACCTCAAAACTCTATGTAACATTAGAACACCCGAAGTGGGCATCAATTTTTTTCAAAATCCACTCTCAATAACGCCCGATTCCGCCCTCCACCCGCCCCCCTCGGCGTTTTCAGGGCGTGTTTGGGCCTGAATTCGCGTTTGGAGTTTTTTGAAACACACTGAACGGGCATTTGACTGACCAATGGGGACTTGTTGCAACGGCTACCTACATAACAGCTATATTGTATTTTTTTTTTCTTTTTTAACCTCTCACCCATATATATATATATATATATATATATATATATATATATATATATATATATATATATATATATATAGGGTAGGGTTCCAGCGTGAACCTAATCCCATGCGTGAACTAATCTGGACCATTGATTTCCTTTTTAGTTGTTAAGGGTATGATTGTAATTATATAAAAAATTAGATTTAAATCATTATTTTAATAATTGAATTAAGTTACATCTTTCCTATTTTAAATGCATTATCCACATTATCTTTTATTTCATTTTTATTTTTTAGATTTCACCACCAGAATTCGGATTATGATTTTTAAGATTCACGTAACCTTCAGATTTCAACGGTATACACATGTGTACTTTGATATGAATTGAACAGTACACATGTGTACTCAGCATGGTACATATGTGTAATTAGCTACATAATACATACATATAAACAAAACTTGTAAACTATTTTATATTAAGCAAATAACAATTTCCATAATGTTTGCCAAACCAAAAAAAAAAAAACATACAATTACAAGTTCCAGTTTCGTAAAAAAATAAAAGCAACATAATCGGAAAAATAAAAAAGACATAGTCTTTTACAACTATTCGCCGCGTTGTATGCTGAATCATCCTTATCGACCAAGCAAACAAACATACGTGAATCATCCTTATCGACCTTCCATCTCCACTTTCCTCGTTTACGACGTCTCCTATAATAACACAAAAAACTCAGCAATTAGTACTTTGCATAATTCACAAGTGTACATCAACAACTTTACATATTTAATACACAAAAAAATATGAGATATCACAAAACATACGCTATACACATATGTACATCGCATTAAAATCAGAGCAAAATCAGAATACACATGTGTACATCGCATTAAAAACAGAGAAAAATCAGAATACACATGTGTACAACGCGTTAAAAACAGAGCAAAATCAAAAAATTGAACAAAAAAACTGGGACATCACAAAAACATACGCTATACACATGTGTACATCGCATAAAAAACAGAACAAAATCAGAATACACATGTGTACATCGCATTACAAACAAAGCAAAACCAAAAAAAATGAACTCCAAAAAAAGCTAAACAACTTTCTGATATCATTTTCAAACTAATACAAATTAAACACATTCCTATCGATTCGAATGTCACCAAAACCCTAATTCCGTAAAACAAACTGAATCTAAAAGAAAAAAAGCAACGTATTACGCATCAGTTCAATACAGAAAACACTACAACGTGAATCGTAACAATAATATATACGATTACATCTAAACTAATTGGAATTAAAGAGTTCAAAATTGAATTATAAAGTGAGTGCTTACGAAGAAAGGAGATACTTAGGTCTGAAACTCGGAAGAAATACGGAGACCGGAACCTCGCGCGGAGTGTCTGGTGCAGATCGTCGACGACGAATGGTGGAGGCGGTAGGGATGGATGGAGTCGGACGGTGCTGATCGGAGGTATGAATCAATCGCTGTTTCGTCGGACGAGATTTACGCAGATCGGAGGGATTTATACTGTTTCGCCAGACAGGATTTATGCTGTTTCGTCTGACGGGATTTATGCACTCATCCTGCCGCCGCCGCCATGAATTTTCCGGCGACTTGCTTGATCTGACAGTGTTCCTCTTGTTTCCTTTGCCGTCGCCAATGAAGGTTAGAGAGAAAGAAGTTCTGTTATTTTGATTAAGAGGGAATAAAGGAAATTGATAAACTAAACTATAGCTATTTATGGGATTTAGGCTATGGAATAATATGGAAACTGTTCAGTTTCCGAATTTTAAAATTTTTTTAATCAAAATTAATTCCATATCATTAAATTACTAATTAATGTAATTACACTTTTACCCTTTTCTATTTAATAAAATGCTAAAAGATAACCAAATAATTACAATCATGCCACTCATTTAAAATCTCAAGATCATAAAAATCAATGGTCCAGATCAGTTCACGCATGGGATTTTGTTCACGTTTGAACCTAATCCTATATATATATATATATATATATATATATATATATATATATATATATATATATATATATATATATACAAACTTCTTCAATTTTACAAACCAAAACTCTCATACAAATACTACCATTTTATAAAAAAATGGATTCCCCTAGTTCCTCTTCCATGGTGAATTATTACTATAAAGAGTTTTTTGCGGATGACGGTGAATCCACCGATGAGGAGGTCGAGCAAGAGGCGGTTACGAGTGCTTGTCAACTAGCGGTGAGATATGTGAAGCACCAAAACGCTATTTTATCTAAATAAAAGCGTTGGTGGAAACTGGAAATTCTATGCTCTATTCCCCCACCCAAAATCCTCCTTTTTTTGCAACCTTTCATGAGCAAGTAACCTATTCAAAAGAGCCCTCCAACTGAATATATTCTTCACCTTTAAGGCAAACCAATTGTCCCAATAAAATACAAGCTAACAGCCCTTTGGCTCCTCACTAGGTTACGAACAAATTATTTTTATTTTATGTTATTTTTTTAAACGTCAAATGTTAGTCTACTATATTTTAAATAACATTTAGAGTAATAAACACATTTACCATACTAGATCTATTCACAAACTAGTCTTTAAACCCCGCCTTGCGGGGTCGTGATAAGTAGTAAGCAAAGCAAACGAATATGAAAATCGGAAAAAATCATAAAGCAAAACGCGAATTCATAGCGCCACGTGACATGAAACGAATGTAAAGACAAATACAAGCTTATACCACGACCTAGTATAAAAGGTAGACAAACTCAACTTTAAGTAGTAAGCAAAGCAACCGAATATGAAAATCGGAAAAAAGCATAAAGCAAAACGCGAATTCATAGCGCCACGTGACATGAAACGAATGTAAAGACAAATACAAACTTATACCACGACCTAGTGTAAAATGTAGACAAACTCAACTTTACACCGTAAGTCATAGATAAAAGAGATAAATACCACTAATTTGATTAATTAATATAATCTTTCAGAAAAATTAAAAGTTATTTGATATTAAATATTTAGTTTCTTAAATACTATGATAAGTCATCACCCACCATCCTCTCTAAAAGTAATAGCACGCAACATCAGTAAAAGCACACAACCACCACCCAAATGGAAAGGAAGGGAATGGTAGTTTTGTAATTAAATTTAAAAATGAGGGTAATATACATTGTAGCAAAGAAGCTACTGAAATTGTTATATACTAGTTGATGCCCCGCCTGCTTTGCGGGGCGATGGCCGAATAATTCTCAACCAATTAAAAAAAACAGTACCATATTTTATTTTAAATTGGGGGCAAAATCATAATTTTGAACTGATGGTAAAATCGTAATTTTGAACTAGGGGAAAACCATATTTTTATTTTGAACTGGGGGCGAAAACGTATTTTTGAAATGAGGGTAAAATCGTAATTTTGAGGGGGGGGGGCAAAAGCATATGTTTATTTTTAAGTGGGCGCAAAAACGTAATTTTAAACTGGAGGCGAAAAACGTAATTTTAAAGTGGGTGTAAAATAATAAACTGGTGTAAAATCGTAATTTTTAGTCAGGGGAAAAACATATTTTTATTTTGAACTGGGCAAAACCGTAATTTTGGCTGAGGGTCAAATCGAATTTTTTTTACCAAGGGCAAAATCGTAATTTTGAGTTGTGGGCAAGGAGAATCCCTAAACCAATGGGAGGGCCAATAGGGATTCTCCTTGCCACCCCTTTCCTCCAACCAATGGGAGGCACCATTGGTTTTGTTGTATTTAGGAAATAGATAATGTTTGAACTATGTTTCGGAGGGGTGCACCAGGCCTCGGTGGTAGTGTATGACCAAGGCGACGCTTGAAGACCCCAGCAGCAAGCTACTGTGACAGGTCTTCACCATAAAAAATAAGATTAATATCGAGTGGGTCGATGACCCACATATCAGATATTAAACTGATAAGAACAGATACTACACTTGATCTTAGCCAAAAGGCCGAGAAAGGTATGCTTCTTCCTTTCCAAGGCCTTTCATTTTATACTGAACTCAGAACTCCCCTCTTGTCTGTTAGTTCATTCAAACGATGTGGGACCTACATTTCTCGGTTTGATATACCACCACTCATCAATATTATCTTAACTTTTTTTATCCTTACATAATCAAGTCAAACTTCTTGTTTACATAAGAGGACCTACACCTTCATCAAGTCTCCTATTCTAAATAATCCTTGAGTGCTATGCACTTAATGCGATAATATATCGGATATCGGTCAATGACAGATATTTAAGATATGGATTATCTCGGTGAGATATCGGTAATTTTAATATCCTGCATAATTTATATATATAGCAATGTAACACTAATAATCCAGTGATATATCGGTTATATCGTTCAATATCGCCGATAATATTGGTACTGATATATGATACCGATATTTTACTAGGGGACCGATATATCACCGATATTAATTGCATAGCTTGAATGTGCATTGATCTTAAAGTTAAGCTTGCGAATTCGGAAATGAAAATGAAATCATGTTCAGCTCCACAAGCAAATGGTACTCAACTCAACTCAACTCAACTGCAGTTGGTCGTCGGAAATCTCATAACACCAATAACGGAGATCACTACAATTCCGGATATCTGGAATAAGCCAAAAGATAGGAAGTACATTAGCTCATTTGCATCTCAGATGATTGAAGTATACGAGTTCACTTTAAACATACATTATCTGGGACAAGAGTAATTTGTCATTAGGAACACATATTTTTGTAATTATTTCTAAGTGATGTGCCTGTAATCTGCTGGGAAATACTATTTTACAGAAGTCTTGAACTTCAAATCTAGCATATTGGGCCCATATACAGGTTTAGTGCCATATTTGCGACCTGTGAAACTACTAATACAAGACACAAAAAATGAGCTTTTATTAGTATAAAATACCTGCTTGATATAATAGACGCGAGGCACTCTGAGGCGTTTAGTGTTGTCTAGTGTAGAGGACAAACACAGCAATTGGGATTTGAATTGTATTGAGAATTGTATTGTGTTCATCAAGAAAATTAGGGTTACAAGAATGGTGGTGATTATATAGGACACCACTTTACATACTAGCCCCTACACTATCTATTATTCTCATTTCTGACACTCCCCCTCAAGTTGAGTAGTGGGGTCACCAATACTCAACTTGCTCAAACAGCTACTAAACGCGTTTCCGTTAACTGCCTTTGTGAGTATATCTGCGAGTTGATCTTTTGACGAAACATGAGGGAGTTCTATGATTCTTGCTTCCAGCTTTTCTTTGATGAAGTGTCGATCTACCTCCACGTGTTTTGTTCGATCATGTTGAACTGGATTTTCTGAGATTTGTATTGCAGCTGTATTGTCACACATGACTTTACTAGGAGCCTTTTGGGAAAAACCAATGTCTTCTAGCAGCTTCCTGATCCACAGAACTTCGCTTAACCCTCGAGCTATACCTCTAAATTCCGCTTCGGCGCTCGATAGAGCAACTACTTTCTGTTTCTTACTCCTCCAGGTAACGAGGTTCCCACCAACCAAGGAAAAATATCCTGATGTCGATCTTCGGTTTCCCTTATCCCCTGCCCAGTCTGCGTCAGTGTAGAGTTCAACATTTAAATGTCCATTTGTTTTGAACAACACTCCATGGCCTGCCGTTCCCTTGAGATATCTTAAAATTCTCTGAGCAGCTTCCATGTGGGCAACTTGAGGTTGATGCATGAACTGACTCACCACTCCAACAGCATAAGCTATGTCAGGGTGAGTGTGAGAGAGATAAATTAACTTGCCCACAAGCCGTTGATACCTTTCTTTGTCTGCAAATTCTCCATTGAGTTCCATGTGAAGATTGTGATTCACTACCATTGGAGTATCTGCTGGTTTACAATCAATCAACCCAGTTTCTGCTAGGAGATCAAGGACATACTTCTTTTGGCAGATGAAAATCCCCTGTTTAGACCTGAGAACTTCTATTCCGAGGAAATACTTAAGATTCCCAAGGTCTTTCATTTCAAACTTTGAAAACAGATTCCTTTTCAGCCGTGCTATTTCTTCTGTATCATCTCCGGTAATAATCATGTCGTCTACATATATGATCAAGCAAGTTACAAGGCCGTTTCTTCTCTTGAGGAACAAAGTATGATCAGCGTTACTTTGGTGATACCCATACTCTTTCATGGCCAACGTGAACTTCCCAAACCATGCCCGAGGAGACTGTTTTAGCCCATAAAGGGATTTTTTTAACCGACAAACTTCCCCTTCTTTAAAACCCCCTGAAAAACCTGGAGGTGCTTCCATGTAGACTTCTTCTGTTAGGTCTCCATGGAGAAAGGCGTTTGTAACGTCAAACTGGTGGAGAGGCCACTCCTTATTGGCTGCTACGGAGAAGAGAACTCTAATGGTATCCATTTTTGCAACCGGAGAAAAAGTCTCAGAGTAATCGATCCCATACGTCTGAGTGTAACCCTTGGCTACAAGCCGAGCTTTGTATCGCCCAATGGAACCATCTGGTTTATATTTAATCGAATACACCCACCTGCATCCAACTGTTTTCTTTCCTTTAGGAAGAAAGCACTTCTCCCATGTGTTGTTTTTCATGAGAGCACGCATCTCCACTTCCATTGCTTCTTCCCAGTTCTTCTTACCTTGAGCTTCCTTTACGGAATTAGGTATTTGTTCAGTGTATAGGGAAGTAACAAACGCTTTCGCACTGTTAGATAAGTTCCCGTTGACCATATTAGCTACAGGATATCTTGAATTTCTGGTCTCCCTCTCTGGGGAGTACCGTTTTGGAGGAACCCCTCTATTGGCTCTAGGCGGAAGAGAGTATCTTCCAGTTGTCTCTGATGCACCTAGTGGTTCAACATGTTCAACCACTACTGACTCATTTTCAACTTGATTTTCAACCTGCTCAACATTTAGGTCAACATGTTCTGTATTTGTCGGTTCTATGTTTTCCCCTGTTGTCTCATAGTTATAAGACGTAGGACTTTCAGGGTTCTCAGTATTTCTTACCTCAGGCATCACGTTGGATGGACTTTCTTCAGTGGTACTGTGCTCCGCGGATTGTGTGTCTGTGTTTGAAGGACTCGCAGTACTGTGATAGTTTTCTGTTGTGACTTCTTCAGATGAGGGAATTTGGATTAACCAGCTCAGAGTGTCTATACTGTCACTCTCCCCCTGACCACTGAGTTGGGTGTTATAAAAGTATTTTGTTTCAAGGAAGTCAACATTCATTGTGGTGAACATTTGACGAGTTGTTGGATTATAACATCGGTAACCTATTTGATCGATCCCATAGCCGACAAATACACATTTTTCAGCACATGGGCCAAGCTTGTTTCGATTGGTTTTGGGTATATGAACAAAAGCAGTACACCCGAAGATTCGAGGTTCAAGTGTAAGAGGATGAGGAATACTGGCAGACTTAGACAGACAATCTAAGGGAGTCTTAAATTTAAGAGCTTTTGTGGGAAGCCGATTCAGCAGATACACAGAAGTTGCAACTGCCTCCGGCCAAAAAGATTTTGGGACCTGAGATTCAATCAAAAGGGCACGAGTCATTTCAAGAATAATACGGTTTTTCCGTTCGGAAACACCGTTTTGTTCGGGGGTATGAGCACAAGAGGTTTGATGAATTAATCCTTTGGTTTTAAAGAATTGTTTCATAGATGTATTGACAAATTCCCCCCCATTGTCGGATCGAAGGATTTGAATTTGAGTTTGAAATTGAGTTTGAATCATAGCATAAAACATGACAAATTTTTCGTACACTTCGGCTTTATTTTTTAAAAAATATACCCATGTCATGCGAGTGCAATCATCCACGAATAGTATAAAATACCGAAGACCCTGTCCCCCCATCACAGGAGCAGGACCCCACACATCGGAATGGATAAGTGAGAAAGGTGAGGCCACTTTCGTATTGCTAGGTTTGAACGATTGTCGATGGCTTTTAGCGCGAAGACAGGTTTCACACTCTGTTTTCCCATTTGAAGGGAAGAGTTTTGGAAACAAAAGGTGCGAATAACCATGGGATGGATGCCCCAAACGTCTATGCCATAGCCATGCTTCCCGGTTATCAGTTCCATGAGCCAACATCACAGTACCCTGTTGAGTCACTTCATCCACATAGTATAATCCTTGGCGCTCAGTACCACGTCCAATAATCACACCCGTCCTGATATCCTGTAGGATACAGAAAGTAGGGTGCATTAGTACCGTGCAATTCAACTCTTTGGTAATATGACTGATTGACAGTAATTTGTGTGATAAAGACGGAACATAGAGACAATTTGACAATTTCATAGTTGGTGAAATTTCAATTACTCCTCCTCCTTTCACTTGCATCGTTCCGTTGTTTGCTGTATGGATTTTAGTTTTTTGAGGTTGGCTCATTGAGCGTATGTCCAATGATTCAAACGTCATGGTGTCCGTAGCACCAGAATCGAATATCCAAGAGTTGTTTTTTCCACGATTGATTGCCATTTTTTTTAACACTGTCCAAGGTTTAAGTCGCCGGAAATGTAACAATTACGCCGGCAACCTACAAAGGTTGACTGACCAGCGAATTTACCAAATTCGCTAGGCAACTTGAACTCGCGTTCAAGATTTAATTCGCTAGGCAACCAAATTCGCTGAACAACGTTCAAAAACTTGAGTTCGAAATAACTTCGCTAAGTGGCGAGGCTATCTCACGCGGCGAATTTATCGAAATTCACCGGTGACTTGAACTCGCGTTCAAGGTTTAAAATCGGCCGCAACTAAGAAATCCGCTACCGATGGACCAAACGTTACAAACCGGGCGTATAAAAAAAAGGCAGCGGATTTAGGATAGGGATTTAAGATAGCGAATTTGTTAATAAGGCAGCGTATAACTGGGAAGAGGAGGCAGCGAATTTGTTAAATAAGGAAGGCGGCGGGATTTGTTTTATCAAGGAAAGAAACGAAAAATAACAAGGAGAAGAAAGGGAATCTGAAGATTTGTATTTTGAAACCAATAGGATTTTAGCAATCAAATGGATATGCTTAACACATGAGAACCAATAATTGAGAAGCACTCCTTCAAAGAAAAAAGGTATTCGACTGTGATGCTTTTTGAGAGAATAGAATTTTTTTTAGGGTTCTTGCAACGATAATGGTGCTGACGCAAAAGGTAAATCAAGAGTTTGATTTTTGGTTTTTTTCTGGTTTGAGGTTGGATTGATGGTGAGCAAAGTGTTTAAGAATCAACCTGGCTCTGATACCATGTTGTCTAGTGTAGAGGACAAACACAGCAATTGGGATTTGAATTGTATTGAGAATTGTATTGTGTTCATCAAGAAAATTAGGGCTACAAGAATGGTGGTGATTATATAGGACACCACTTTACATACTAGCCCCTACACTATCTATTATTCTCATTTCTGACATTTAGGTTTCGAAAGCCGAGGCGAGAGCTTCACATACTCGAGGCATTGCTAAAAAAAGTAGCAAGTACAACCAAAGGTTACATCTCTTTAACATATCAACCGTTTTGATCAAGTAAACCATTCATAAATTTTTGAGTAAATTACAAGTTTTGTCCTTTATGTATGTACCAAATTGCAGGCGGTGTCCCTTGACTTCAAAATTGACCGGTTTTATCCTTAACGTTTCAAAATCCTGCATGTTATGTCCTTTTGGCCAAACCCAGTTAAATTTTTTTGTTAAAGTTGGTCATGTGCCTTGCACATGAGGGCAAATCTGTCATTTGTTCCACCCTTCACAATTTCCCCCAATTTATACCCACCTAAACCCTATTTCATCAGCTACCCCATTCATCATCTCATCTCAGGCAACTCATCGCTCCGTTGAAACTTTCAATCACTGTTCCCCATTCATGAATAATTAAAAGAGTACCTCAATATATCTTGTTATTAACCTTATCCATTTTTCTACATCACCATAAAATTGAATATAAAACCTCAATTCCAACCGTAAAAACCTGTTCCCAAACCTCAAGATATTTTTACATGACTATAAAACTGATGATATTTTTAAAAATTCAATGCTACAAAATACCCCAAAACAATAAATTCGAAGGCATCGTGTTGTTGTTCGTGACCTTAAGGTCTCTTTTCTGTCGGTGTTGAAGTCGTCTGACCCAAATCTTGTCGAAACCAACTATTGCCGTCGAATCTGGTGGCCGGGAAACTTCAACGCCGAACATATGTTCTTGTTTTACTCAAAACCATTGTGAACCGCAGGTCGGTCTTGTTCCAGGTGGGTTGGGTCATGTCTCATGTGTCTAAAACTAGAGGGAGAATGAAGAAAAGCATAGACTTGTGGTTTGTGCCAGGTGGTGTGGGGGTGGTGGTCGATGGTGGTGGGGTTGATGGCAGCGGCGGATGGTGGTGTTGTAGGGTGGTTGTAAGCGACAGAGACATATACAGAGAGAGAGAGATGGGTGAAAAGATATAAAATGACAAAAGTCTTTAGGGAGGCAAAATGACAAAAGCGCCCTCATGTGCAAGGCACATGGCTAACTTTAACCAAAATATCTAACTGGGTTTGGCCTAAAGGATATAACGTGCAAGATTTTGAAACGTTAAGGACAAAACCAATCAATTTTAAAGTTAAAAGACACCGCCTGTAATTTGATACATACATAAAGGACAAAAACTTGTAATTTACTCTAAATTTTTCATCCAATTGGTCATTTATAACACTCCTCCAGACCCTATACTTGACCAATTTTGACCCAAATGCACATGAAGCTCTTATCAGCTCGGCCAACACGAGTTTTTTAAACCCGGGCAGCCAATAAAATAAAATTCAAAATAAATCATCTCCCAAGAACCAGATGGAAGGGCTCACCAACCAAGTATAACTATGCAGAATCATTGCAGTCTGCGCTTTATTCCCCACCCAAAATCATCCTTTTTTGCAACCCTTCAGGAGCAAGTAACCTGTTAAAAAAAGCCCCCAACCGAATACGTTTATCTTTAAAGGCAACCAATTGTTCCAATAAAAACAGAGCTAACAGCCGTTTGGCGCCCCACTAGTTTCCGAACAAATCATTTATCGGTGAATAAAATGCTTTTCGGATCTGTTTATCTTGCAAAGTCGAACGAAAACCATTCGACAATCGAAAGTCAACTAAAGTTCATAACAACCTCAAAACGGATATAAACTAGAATAAAAACATTATCATTTCATCCACAAAACCTGTTTGTTTAATACACCTGTTTTAAACTCATAAAACACAATATCTTTTGCAACAAAACCACTACTAATTTCATCCAAAAACACTAATGGCAAGAAGAATCTATCTCAAGGTTCTTCATCTCACCCACAAGTGCATCATCCTCATCATCATTAGAGCACCCTAACCCTAATTCAAGTTTCTTTAGAGAATTCTTTAAACCATTACTTGCGTCAACAAAAGCAACCGAAGATCCATTAACGATTTCCAGTTGTTCTTGCAATTCACCAACAAAGCTCACCATTTTCTCCGAAGCAGTTTTAATGGCAGAAATTTCTTGAGGGGGATAAAGACACGCTCCAATCTCATCCACTTGCAATCCCATATTTCTCCAAACATCCAATAATTTCTCCAACGAGTTAACCGTTTGACTACTATCTTTTTCCGTTCGAGGGTTCTTGAGTAGACCGGTTATCGAGCGAATCGTTTCTTTTATCGTTAAAAGCGTTCCAGACACGACTTCAATAGCTAATTCAGTAATTTTCATATCTTCAGGTGACAAGTCGGTTCCTAAATCTCCCTCTGACGAATTGTCGCTGTCGCGGGTATCGTTATCGGGCTTTGAAACCTCGTCAGACGGGTCGGAAGAAGCGGGCTTAAGCTCCTTCATTTCACGAAGAACGTCGGTTATGGAAACTGCTATCTGAGTCATGGATCGGCCTATGGCGGTAACATTTGTCCCGGGGGTTTTCTTAAGAGATGAACACGCTTCCCAAACAGTGCCAACAATCTGGGGAATCGAGAGTTGGTGTGCTTTACTGTTGTTTCCTGTAATATTCATATTTAAGAGGTGAAGAAACATTTATAAGAGAAAACTGGAAGTTGTGATGTTATAAGAGATTTTACCGTAAGAGGCCACTGATTCTTTTAACAGCATAAAGCTGCAGTCGATGACTTGCTTTACGGATGCGTGGATGTAAGAAGTAAGAGTAGTTCCTGCACCGATCATACTTCCGTGTGAAAGTAGAAGGAAGCCTTGAAGTAAATTGGAATACGTCCCCATGCTTTCCTCGAGTGATTTGGCGTCCGGCCCTGCTCCGGTCCAAAGCATTCCCACTGCATAACAAGACAAAGTGATACTGTTAAAATACAAATCAAGAATCTGGAAATAGTAATAATTCTTGAAAGAAAACCCTAACAAAAAGACAATTTCAAAGCTATGTAGTCAAAGGCGTGTGCCCTAGGCGCAGCAAAACCGTGGACTGCCTTGCGTCCATAAAGGCGCAAAGCAAAGAAGCCAAAATCTGCAAAAAGAAAACTGTTTGAACCGACGTAAACTAGTCCGAGCTAGTCTAAAACAGCTACGAATGGCATGTTTACACTGTAGGCCTTGCTTTGAGGGGGAAACACTTCTACTGATAGATATTTGCTATGCAGTTAATATCAGTGTCCAGTGATATATCGGTCACATCGGCGCCTTAGTAAAATTTCGGTGTCAAATATCGGTACCCATATTATCGGCAATATTGACCGATATTTGACTGATATAACCGATATTTGACCTAGTAATGTCAGGAACATCATCAGCCTCCTAATTAAGTTGTAGAAAATGAAACAGGCATATTAAGGAGATGAAGAATGAATAATAAATACCAGTAGTGGCCTGTTTGTAGAGCTGTTCTCCCAGTTTGATGACCTCATCCCAGCTTACTTTTTGTAGAGAAGATGGCGGTGATTGATCCAAAACCTGCAATTAGTAATTAGTAGTAAATCGATCTAAGAAGAGAGATTTATTTATTAATATTATAAGTAGAAGTGGTAACCTGAAAGGTTTCATGGATTGTGTTGAGATGTTGGATTAATAACTCATTCAGCCGCTCCTTCTCTGCCTTCCCCATCCAAGAAGATTTCACAAGGGTTTTTGGGGAAGAACAACGTTTATTGATTATATGACCCGAAATTTTACAACAATATTAGTTTATTTTAAGTTATTACGGTGTATAGGGCTGCAAAAGAACCAAACATTCGGCGAACAGTTTGTAAATTGTTCGGCGGAAAGTTCATTTGTGTTCGTTCGTTTATTAAACAAACGAACACGAACAAGAAATTTCGTTCGTTTAGTTAAATGAAGAAACATGAACAGAGGTCGTGTTCGTTCGGTAACATGTTCGTTTGTGTTCGATACTTCATTAGTGTTTTTAGTTTTTATATTTATTTAAATAGTTCAAGATTCCGACAAATTTAATATTTAATAAGTGTCGGTGTATTATATTTTGTTTATGAACGATTGTTTGTGTTCGTTTGTTTCCGTTTGTGTTCATGAACATTAGTTTGTGCTCATTTGTGTTTGTCAACGTCCGTTGCCTAAAATTAACAAACGAACACGAACAAGTTAATTTCCTTAACAAACGAACACGAACATAAAATCTCGTTCGATAAGTGTTCGTGAACGGTTCGCGAACACATATATTTCTTAACAAACGAAAACGAACAAGGTCTTGTTCGTGTTCGTTCAGTTCGTTTACAGCCCTAACGGTGTAACGTAAAATAGTAGTTTTAAAATTGTTTTAATTATGCCAATGAGTTTGGTTATTTTTTTTAAATACGATCCGGCCCGACCCGACCTGACCCAAACCCGACCGAAAAAAATTATTGTACAGCGAAATAACGTACTACCCTTAAAAAGTTCTGCCCCCCATGAAATTTTTTTCTGGGTCCGCCACAGAGTCCCATACCCGCGAAATATATTTTTCTATACCCATACCCGGTCAAATACCCGTCGGGTATCGGGTATACCCGTCCCAAATGCTTCGAGTTTACCCGTCGGGCTCGATTTTTTTGCCATCCATACTCTTCAGAAAAGTAGCACGCATTGTTATATCATTTTATGTTTGTTTTTTCTTTAAACTAGTATTTTACTATCGCCGCGTTGCGGCGAACGTATTTTTTTGTTTAATCTGTGTTTACATGTATTTTGAAATCACTACGAGTGCATTGCGTACAGAAACCACTAACAAGAATAAAAAGAAAATATAGAAAAAAAACACTAAAAAATAACCAAAAGAAAAATCAACAAAAAGAGTTGTATGGTAATAATGTTGTTCGTATGAAACCTGTGGTCAGAGATTAGCAAATGACATTGGGTACCGGTACCGAATTTCCCGAACCGGAAGATCTTAAGTACCAATTCGGCACGACTTTTGGCGTTCCCGGTACCGGTTCACTACCGTTTTTTACCTTCATATACAGGTACCGTAACTGGTATTTTCGATACCAGTACCAATTCGGTATTGGTTGGCACCGAGCTCATCCCTACCCCTGAAACTAAAAAAAAGAAATCATTAAAAGTTGAAGAAAATCAACAAAAAAGTTGCACGATACCGTTGTTGTTCGTACGACACCCGTGATCAGGGATGAGCAAATGGTACCGGGTAGCAGTACAGAATTTCCCGAACTAAAAGATTTTCAAAATCAATTCGATACCGACTTTTGGTGTTTCCTGTACTAGGCTGGTGTCGGTTTTTACCTTCATGTACCGATAACCATACTGGTACTTTCGATACCAATATCAGTTGACACAAGCTTATCTAACTTAAAAAGTAAAGAAGATAATAAAAATTATTATATATATATTATTATCAAAACACTGTTCAAATCTTTGCTGGAGAATTGTTGTATGCATAGCTCATTGTTGTTTATGGAAAGCTTTTGGATGTGACAAAAGGGATCTAAATATCAAAACATAAAAAAGTTGGAGGCATCATTGTACTATCTTATGACATACTATTATAAAACTTATGAAGTAAAACACATACAACAGGGTCAGGGGCGGACCTAGAGTGATAGAAGGGGTAATCTCCGTTGCCCCTTGACGCTCCGGTGACGCTTCGACGGTAGTGTAAATTTTGGAAAAATTTGACGTTTTTTCGATTACGTTACCCCTTTTTATTGAAACATTACCCCTATTCGGATTTTCTACATCCGCCACTGATAGGATGCAACCCGCAAATTTGGATGCAACATTGTACATGTTTAACGCACCACTGGTGTCGAAACCAAATGGAACAGTGACTTCACTTTGCAAAGTTTAACGCGTTGTTCTAAAGGCCTGGATGCACCATTGCATATGTTTGACACACCGATATAATTTTGTGCATAAAACCAATTATAACACTGGAATAACCTTAATATTTTACGCTATTCTAAAGGTTTAGACGCACTGTTACATACACTTGCAACATTGCAGATTAATCCAGTTTGTGTAGGATCATTATATGCATGTGCATAAGTGGCTGTTGTGTGTGATTCAAGCCAAACCAAGCCAAACTTTAATTATAAGCGAGTGTAAGACATGGTTGGTTCAGACTCGTTTAGGCCTACAGACACGTCCCATGATCATCATGAACAAACCAAAAAGACTGCAAAAACCTTTTTTTTATTGTTTTATACTAAAACAAATGGTACATATTGAAAATGAGCTACTCCACAACCGGTATAAAACACAAAGAACCATTCAACAACAAAACAAGGCTAATTGCACAACACATGCAAGTCAAACTTATAATTTTGGCTTCATTTCTTCAAGTAGTCCTCGATTTGGATGAGCGCCTGCCAAATTGGGTAGCCAAGTTAACATCAGAAAAATGTGTGATGTATGCGCGTGCGCGTGTGTGTGTGTGTGAGAGAGAGAGAGAGAGAGAGAGAGGGAGCGACCTCAATTGCAATTTGAGTTGGATTAACGCAGCAAACATCTCCATGTCCCAACTTGGCTGCAATACCTGCACAGAAAATTATGCCCCATTAGTGTGCATACAGTGAAACCCGATACGCGATGATATATTAGAAAAAAAGAAGTTATACGTACGTTCTAACGAGACCCTAACTTGGGCGTTGCTGTAAGCTTCACTCCTAACTTCCCAAAGTTTTGATAGTTTCTTCAACGTCTACATACATCAAGAAAGTGAAAATCAACGGAATATGCAAAATATTGTAAAAAGTTGAAAACTATTTCCAAAAACTAGCATG
Source organism: Helianthus annuus (assembly GCF_002127325.2). Classification (NCBI taxonomy): domain Eukaryota; kingdom Viridiplantae; phylum Streptophyta; class Magnoliopsida; order Asterales; family Asteraceae; genus Helianthus; species Helianthus annuus. Next base: position 40,471,315 of record NC_035447.2, on the reverse strand, counting down.
AAGGATAATATACATACTTGTGTGTAAGCGTCGCCAGATTCATGATGCAAAAGCGGGCGAGACGCAGTACCTACAGCAGTTAATCTTTGTGCTAATGCATCCAAAGGGACATCTATAAAGACACTAATACCCTTGTGCATGTATTTCCAATTGATAGGCCGAACAACAGCACCCCCACCGGTAGATATAACGAGCCGATGCATTGTTGACAGCTTATGCAATACTTCGGTCTAAAGGAAGAATAATAATAATAATACAATTATTTTAACGATATTATCTATACACATGACAGTTATGCATACGGAACCATCTAAGTTATAACTAACCTCATTATCTCTGAAAAAGGCCTCACCATGCAACTTAAAGATGTCGGCAACTGTAGTTCCGCCAACAGACAGCTCTATTAATTTATCACTGCATGCATCTAACACATGAATATTATGCCGTTGGAAGACAACACAATATATTATACATGATTTTCTTATTTAAAGGATTTGAAATTGAGTTTAAATTAATACAATATAAATAGGCAAACAGGCCACAAACCTGTCGAAAAAAGAATAACCGAGCACCTCAGCCAAGATCTGGCCAATTGTTGTTTTGCCGGATCCCATCATTCCTGCATTCATGTAATACACGCTCACACATACACACAATATAGTGTTTACATAAATGGGTTGAATTCGTATGAAAGCACAAATTTGAAGACAAAAAAATGTCGTTAGAACTTACCTACAAGATAAATACACCTTCCGCTCAGACATGGCTCAATCTCCTCAGACTTCTTCTGTAATAAGAAGATCACTCAGTAAATAAATTAAGAAAGCTTAATAAAGTTTACATCGCAACTTTCTTCGATTTTGAAAACTAACTCAAACATCCAAGAAGCACGCATTTGTTTCGTAAATTTACCATACAAGACAACATAAAGCTTAAACGTGAAAGGTGGCAATCCCGGCCCATTTACTTGTGAGTAAAATGGCCCAATTTTGGTTAAGTTTTATTTCTGTTGCCTTTTCAGAATACCAGATTGTTATTGTGATAATAGTATTCCTTTTGTAATCCTACTTAATAGATAAATGATTTACGGAACATATCAACCGACCTAGCCAATTGCAACCCGCACCAAAAGCCCAAAATATTAACGGGAATACCAGATTGAACAGCATATATTTCGGATAATGCGAAAAAGTTTTGAAAGGTACAGCTTTTAACTTTGTACATACAATACAAGGAAGAAGGAACATTGTGGAACATCAAATACCTTTAATACCAGATCTTCCTCTGTGGTAAATGTTTCAGATTCAAGCACTGAAGCTACAAGAGGAAATCAAATAAATAAAAGAATGTTAACAATCTGTTCTTCGATTATATGGCGGAAATAAAACTCTAAATTATATGCTTAACGGGATATTATCAAGTTTTTCTTCACAATTAGACATCAAAACTTCAATATACCCAAGGCACTATGGATTAACTACATCCTACGACAACAAATAACACTTCTCATATTTCTTTTTTTGACTATGAAATTCCTCATATACCCTCAAACACTGACATATGATTGGACTATGATGAAGTACCTGGAGAGTTCTGAGAAGCACATGAAACCTTTAACCCTGACGCTCTACGCCCAGTCACTGGTTTTACAGTTTGCACAAGATTGCATTTAAGCATATTAACCCTTCTCTTCCTCTCAAACCTTGTAGATAACCCCATGGAATTGTTCGGTTTTGGAAACACGCTGTCTGAACCGGTCCATGTTGTCAAGTGCAAGCTCTGTAAAAGTTTAGCCTCCATTCCTTATGTGCGTAGGAATCCAACAAATCAAGATTGGTATAAATATGAAGAGCCTTCACAAGCAGCTCTTCTTATTAGCTTGCCTGAAAAAAACAAATTATTAAATAAACAATCGTTCTGTTACCAACAAACTAATACACCCAAAAGAATTCTATTATTATATTAAGATTCAAGAAGTTCAGTAAAATGAAATGTAGAGACTGAACTTGTAACCATGTTAACAATTTCTACATTCTTCTGGTCGTCATAAAATCCACTTTTGTCATACCTATAAATAAATGTCCATTCAACATCGAGGTCTCGTTTGATTAACCCTAAAATATTTCCCAATCCCCAATGAACCATACCTCTGTTGTCAAGGCGCACATAGGCCTGTAAACGAACCGAATGTTCATGAACTGTTCGTGAACTTGTTCAGTGGAAAGTTCGTTTATGTTCGTTTATTTAATAAACGAACGAACAAGAACAAAAAATTTTGTTCGTTCAATTAAATGAACGAACATGAACACACCTTGTGTGTTCAGTTATGTTCGTGAACGTTCGTTTAACTTTTAGTAAGAGTTAATTACAAAGTTAGTCCCTGTGGTTTGCACAAAATAACATACTTAGGTACTAATAGAATATGATTTTAAACCTACAAATAATGTTAATACCTCCAAACGTTACAAAATGAAAAGTTAATACCCTAGAATGCGATTTTAAACTATTAGTACCTAAGTATGTTACTTTGTGCAAACCACAGGGACTAACTATGTAATTAACTCTTTTAGTAAATACATAAATAGTTATATTTATATAAATATTTGGTTTTCTAACTACATATATAAATAAAACTAATTAGTAATTGAGTTTTCTAGTTATAAAAATGAAATTTTAAAATGTAACTGATCGTTTACTTAATATTTATATAAAAAAGCTACTTAATCTAGTGTCTATGAACCCTAATTTAGATGTGTTTTCGGATGAATTGTAATATATTAAACTTGTTCGTTTGTGTTCACTAATGTTAAATTGTGTTTGTTTATATTTGTTCAATTACGTTCATTTGTGTTCGTTTATGTTTGTTCAATCATGTTAATTTATGTTTATTCAAATATGTTCAGTTAAGTTTTTTTTTTGTTTATGTTCGTTTAGACTTTAAATTAACGAACATAAACGAACACGAACATGCCTGATTTCTTAATGAATGAACACGGACAAAAAAATGTGTTCGATTATATGTTCGTGTTCGTGTTCGTTCAGTTCATTTACAGGCCTATGCGCCTAGCGGCGGAGCCTAGGCGCATAGACCTATCCTGGAGCCTAGGCACCAGGCGCTTAAAAAGCATATGGTGTGCGCATTTGACTGCATAGAACCATGCAAGTAAAACTATAATTTACCCCTACTCCTCCAGAAAGGATACATATTCATTTCAATATCAAACCAGCTACCTTTCAAACGCATAACCGATGTTGATTTTGTTGTAGATTTCATACTAGTATTATCTCTGTTTCTATATCATAAAATATTCATACAAATTGACAATTTTTTTTTTCTGAAAATAATTTGCTTTAATATAATTCCACACGAAAAAGGGCATTTACAAAGCAATGGCAGGTAGTCGGGCAATAAGTTGCGCCGCCACCCCCTTTTGAATAGAAAAACAAATTCTACTAAATACAAAGTTTGAAACCTTTAGCGACGAAGAATTACTATTAACGACTTTTTGAACCCGATTCAAAAGTCGCACAGCGTCAGGAGCGAAACCACCAAAGGTATCAAACGCAAACGGGACAAACACATGTTGATTCTCCAGGCAGGCTTTCTCATGTTTTGCCACTTTGCTTGCCTCTGCCTTGAGCACCGCTTGCCCTACGACAAAGCCCTTGTCCTTGAGCCCGACAAGGGGGGAGACTCCAGTTAGATCTACACAAATAGTTATCGATAGCGAATAGCGGTCAATAGCGACAGACTACCTATATGCTACGTAGCGATAGCGACGAAATAGCGCTCGCTATTTCGTGTTTAGCGATAAGGCAGTAGAAAATTTTAAAAATAAAAATATAGCTGTTTATAATCATATACATATATTATAATGCTAATTTTATACTTTATATGTCTAGATTTGTAAGTTTAAGAACTAAATGTAAACTATTGAAGATATAGGGGGTTAAATCTTAAAATACACCAACTAATTTCACTCTTTTTATGTTAAAATTTACAACTTTTGAGAATGAATGTAAAATACAGAAAGACAGAGGGGTTAAATTGTAAATCTACTCACATAAAGTTAAACCTAATTGTCACTCTCATTTACCTCCGCCGTTTCCCGTCCAGATCTATATACGCTACCAGTCTACCACCACCATGAAATTACAGAAAATCTGTGGGAAAACTTCTACGACTGCCATCAAAACAAGGTACTTGCTTCTTTCTTTCCATCAATTTGAGCCTCTGCCTCCCTCTTCCTCGTTTCCGGCAGGAGTTGCAGCACCGTCGCCGGAATTTGCCATCAGACCGTCGCTATTTGGTCGATATGTGGTCGCATAGTACCTTGTAGCGGCATGTGGCCGCGTCGCTACGCTATTCGCGATAGCGTCCGCTATGGACGCTATTGATAACTATGTTCCCATCCAAACACAAGGATGTCCGCCGGGCGTAAAGTGGACCTCCCCTCTAAGGGGTCAGTCAGGAAATTTACTGGAGCCTCCTTTTTGGCAGAGATCCCGGCCCGCTTAAGAACATCACATAACACATCTCTCACCCAATCATGCCGATATTTAAACCCCGGTAGCTCTTTACAGTGGATCGCGTGCTCGCCGAAAGAATCCAAACACGCTTTACGGCATACTGGACATGGCTCGTCAACTGGGAACAAAGGAATCATCAGTCGGTATCTAAGGATAGCACGGTATTCCACAGCCGACATGTGTTGCCCCAAGCCTTCAATAGGTGCGACAGACAGAAAATCCTGAGCATGTGGGGCACGTAGACATTCAAACACAGCTCTTTGCCGAGGGGATAAAACAAACTTCTCTTCAAACCTCTTGACAATTTCGCCATATAAGACATTCGCCAGAATTTTCTGGGATTTAGGAGGGGCGGTGTCTTTAATGTAGAAACCGCCAATATCAAGGTCGGGAAGAGAACTATGCAAAAGGTCCAACGCATTCCTGTAATCGGAGTCTAAAACATCCCCACCACATTCTCGGAGTATGTGGTCTTGTAAACCCCAAGATTGGGCCCTTGAAGCCACGAAAGCATATGAAGAGGCATCCTCGGCCGTACAAATCCCTAAGCCTCCGAACCGGGTCGGGAGATAAGCCAGCCTCCACTGGAGATCTCCAAAAAAGGCACCCCCACAAACAGCAATATCCTCTAATGCTCCCCAGAGGCCTTCATCAAAAACAGAGACACCCCCGACCAAAGAAGGTTGACACGTTCGAAAACCAAACAGTAATTTAGCAACACCCATACAAGAACGAAGCAAGAGGAGCTCGCTCTGAGGGTCCCGTAGGTGTTTAAGGCACCTCATCAGCTCGACTGCACAGTTCGCTCTTTTAAGAGCCATACTACTAATAAACTCTGAATCATGACTAACGGCAACCCCCAGGAGTTTCACACCCCGCACCGGCCTCCCAATCCCCCGAGGGAATAAGCCCTCCTGAACCTTTACACCATTGCAGGTTGGCTAGAAAACTTCAGTTTTCTTTATATTAAGTTGAAGCCCTAAGGAAGGACCCTCAGCTCTGATGATATCTAAAGCATTAGCCACTTGGGTGGCATCTCCAATAAGCGTTCCGTCATCTAGGTACCAGGCGTGAAATAGAAGTTTGCAGCGATCCCTTATTCGGTGAACAAGGGGTTGTAGAACAAGGGCAAAAAGGAGGGGCCCCAAGGGGTCCCCCTGCTGAACGCCAGTAGTAGACCATATATACTCATCCCCCACATATAATCTAGCTGGTTGACCATATAAAAAATCGACCCACGTAGAAATAGAAGGACACCTTTTCCTTACCTCGTACAGTAGGGTTGTCCTATCAACCAAATTAAAAGCGTTCAAAAAATCAACAGTAAGCATAGCAAGAGACCCATCTCGGTGGTACTCGTTAAGGAACCTGTTCGCACTATGAAGAACGGCCTCTGCCCCACACGGAATCCCTACCGCAAACTGGAAATCGCCAAGGTATTTGGCCATCTCCTCCCCAACACCTTTCATGGCCACCTTGGAGATCACCCTCCTCCAAATCGACCTAACAGCGATAGGCCTAATCCCATTATCCGGTTTGAGAAGAGGTGTAGAGGAGCAGAAGCAACAAACTCCGCAAGACTCCTCAGGCACCTCCCCCCCAAGCACAAATTAACCATAGCTGAAGTAGCCCTAAGCAGGCTATCAGCAATCACAGACCCCTCCCCACAAAAAGCATCTAAAAGATGTTGGGCCCTTAAGCCGTCTCTCCCGCACGACGTTCCTTTGGGAAAAGATTTAATACACCCGAGCACACAATCGGACTCCACCACAAGAGGAGACCCAGAAGGCAAGGAGGCAGGCATGGAAGGAGGGGGCATACATGGGTGTTGTGTTTAAAAAAGCGCGCTTGAAGCGAGCTTGAAGCGATGAAGCGATGGAAAAAACGCTTTTTTGGCTCTGAAGCGTTACATTACGTGAAGCGAAGTGAAGCGAGCTTTAAGCAGCGAAGCGATGAAGTTGTGAAGCGACGCTCCAGCCAATCAGATCACCATTTGGGCCATTTTTTAAGCCCAACACTCTTTACAAGGTACATATCGACCTTATATCGACGATATAGCGACTTCCTATGTGAAATCCGGCGACAAATTCCGGCGACGGAGTTGCTTTCAGCCGGAAACCAGGAAGAAGGGGGAAGAAGAAGAAGAAGAAGAGATGCTGACGGCTGCGTATATGTCTTTTAGGTTTTTAGGGTTTTTATAAGTTAAGGTTTTTAAACATTTAACCCCTCTATCTTTCATTAGTTTACATTCAGTCCCTAAAACTTCTAACTTTTTACTGAAAAAGTGTAAAGATAGTTTGTCTATTTAAACATTTAACCCCCTCTATCTTCAATAGTTTACATTTGGTCCTTAAACTTTTTAATTTATGCATAAAAGTACAAAATTAACATTACAAAATACATATATATAATATGGATAGCTATTTTTTATACATATATATAAAATTAACATTATATATAATTATATATAATATGGAGCGCTTCGTATACGTGAAGCTCTCGCTTCGCGCTTGAAGCTCGCTTAAAGCTTTTGGAACCAAAACGCTTCGGAGCGCTTCGCGCTTTTTTAAACCAAGCATGGGTGCTTAGCCACTAAAGCCTCCAGAGTATTCTTATTGAGAGGGGCGACCCCCGAGGAGCATAAAACCTTAACCGCTGCAGTGAAATGACCATCAGCAACCTTACGTAAACATTGTTTCATATTGGTCCCCCCACACTCATTATCATTCTCAGTGCCCTTTTTGATTCCATCCATAACCCCCCTCGCGGGTTGATCAAACAACGACTGGACAAGAGTGGCAAAACCCTCACGATCACCCCACTGAACCAAAGACCGTTGGATGCTAAGGCATTGGCCCGTCTTCCTATTGCCCGACCTCTTGTCCTGACGACCAACAGGCTTGAACACCCGCAAGGTGCAACGTGGTAATATCAAAAGTCGAACCCATGCCTCAACAGAATCAGGCATAGCAACCACCTTGTCCAAAGCTGCAGTTAAGACTTGGGCAAATGCCATACGACAACTAAGGGGGATACTCTTAACAGTCTTGATGGGGAGAGAGAAAACACGGTCAAGCAAAGCAATATCTATACACCCAACTCTTCCGACGAGGTATCAACGTTTTCAACACCGGGTCTAGTGATGCCAACAATAAAACCCTGTTCATCTCTCTCACCTGGCACAAACCGAATAACCTTATCCTCATGGTGGCACGCCCGACTGAAAGCATGAGGGCACATACACTCACCACATAACCATTGTCCGGACACACTCAAAGCTTCACAAATAGAGGTAAAAAGATTAAGATCGTCAGCAATTGCACATCTCAAAGAATCTTTCCTCTCGTCTGAGCCCAAATGGTGACTCTTGATATGTGCCATTAACCTTGGGAATCCCTTAGCCCCCACCAAGCCATCGGGGCAACAATGAAACCGTCGGAAAGGACAAGGCCAAGAACCGCTACCATTAGAACCAACCATAACAAAACTAAGTAAGCGGAGTCGACACTTAGATAATGTCGCGTACGCCACCACCAATAAAGAAAACCCAACCCAAAAGGAATCGCAGCTGATGGGTCAAAAGGTAATTGAACCGCTACGCTAAAAAACCCCGAAAAAATCACCCAGGCATTTCGTCGAACACCTTGCGTGCGAAGAAGAAAACCATAAAACAGAGAATAATATGAAGGTTTAGGGACAGGAATTTAAAAAAAAAAACAGAGAATAACAAGGTTAATTAGAGTAGCGTTGTCGCAGGTATAAGAACAATGCTGTTGAAGCTGCTACAGCATACGGGAACATGGTCCATATTCCCACTACTGTGGCAACAGTGGCTAATTAAAAACCTAATTACCCAAAGATGATCGTATGTACCCAAAACTGAAACAAACATGCGATTTGAAGCAAAACCTAATTACCCACCCAGAACTGGAAGACGGAAATACAACATATAGATGTTGAAGAAGCAACAAAATATAATTAAAAAAAAAAAAACAGATTTAATCTTGTTATTCAGAGCTCAATTGACAATTCTTCATCCGAATTTCAAAATCCAAAATTCCAAAACAATTTTGAAGTTCAACCAAACCTATTGGCATCCAAAAATGGTATAAGACTTTTAGGGCTAAACACATTAGGTATCCTTCAAATACAGCAGATCAATAATATCAACTATCTATTGTAGTTGAGTTATCCAAACACATACATACATCACACATGCATCCTAAACTTAACAATTGATAAATCTACATGATATAATCCAATTGAAAGTCTTACCGAATTTAACAAAAGGAATTGCTGACAACAACAACAACAACAGCTAGTCAATTGAGATCGATATGCGGATTCAGTCAATTTGAGAGCAGCGAATTAGAAAGAGATGTTGATGAAAACTTGATTTAAGCTTCAATCTGAGAACGAACGAACGAAAGAGAAGGTGAATTTTTGTGCGAAGAAGGTTGAAATAGAGTGGATATATAAAATATAGGGAGTTTGGTTTGAACTTATTCTACCAACCCCCACTCCTCTCACCAACCTCCCATTTTAAGTTTTAGGTAAGATGTCTTATTTTACACCGACTCAAGATGCACATGTTTTATTTTTTAGGGGTTAATTATATATACTTCTAATTTGCAACAACTTTGTGCAATAGGTAGTTGTAACTTTAGCTTTAGCTTTATTGGTTTTATATGCATAGGTAAGGTGTACATTTGCTTAGGTTCATTGTACACTAAAGCTTCCTTTGGAAGTTTTATATTTTATATAAATTGAAGAGAGATACATGAGAGACAGAGATGCAGATTCGTTCTGTTTTAAATTTTGCGTGTTAACACGTTGCAACGTGCGTGTGTAGTTAAACTTTTTTACGTTTTTTATTTTTTTCCGTTTGACAGACTCATCGTAACGCGCGGGTCCTAGATCGATTTAGTTATTCTTTTATATGTTTTACGTTTCGATTTAATTTATTCGCATTAACACGCTGCAACTTTAGTGTTGGTGGTCGTTGACAGGAGTGTGGCATTGGTGTTCACCCCCACCGCAATGCGGGGATGCTTAATCCTAGTTAGTATTTCAAATTTAAACATTATATTTTTTTCTATAGATTTTGTTTAGTAGAATTAAAAGTATAAAAAGATAACTAGAAGATTTTTTTTAAAAAGGGAATTAAATTTATAATTAACTTTTTTTATTGGCATACATAAATCATAATTAGTTGGCAAACACTATATAAAGGTTCCACTTATAACACGGATTATGAATTTTATGATATATATATATATATATACTTGGTTTAGTTTAGGGTGATGAAATATGTGACATATATGTTTTTCTTAATTGTTCATTTAATGCATTATTTAATAGTTTATAAAAGATAATTACATATATTCTCTTTTAAAAAAAATATATATATTCTCTTTTCACATTTATAACGACAAGAGAGTTTGGACTTTGAAGAGTAAGTAGAAAGAAAAAGACACACTGTTGAAATAGTCAAATAAAGAAATATATGAAATTTTTAGTTTTTCGAATGACTACGCTTTACGTTAATATTTTTTATTGGGTAAATACAACATTATACATGTTTTCAAAGGCATACATGAACTTGTTATATAAACATTTTTATATACGTATTGTAATGACACGATCCAAGTAAAAAAAACTATGAACCATATCATTTCAACTTTCTAAGCCATAAAACACCGCAACGATTCAAGAAAGTAGGTATCCTTGTAATGGCACTTTGCAAGAATTAAAATACAATCTGTCTGTACACAATTATCACCAAACAAAATCTAGTCTTTCTCCAAACCAAAAAATAATCTTAAAACACTCCTATGCACTCTTAAAGCAAATGTAATATGTTTTCATGTGTATTTCATTTTCTCAAGATTCATCTTCTTTATGCCCCCCTCCATATCGCATAATTAAACAGACTACAAAATATTCATGGTTTATGTTGTGCGTAGATTGATGATCGAACAGAATGGCGAGGAGGAACGGGTTTTCCATTCACTTGCACTTGCTCAAGAAAATCCAAACGAACCGATCTAAACTCATAATGCTGCAAAAGAAGGCGTTATGGTTAAATGAGGAACGGATATGTTATATATTTTCAGAAAGAACAAACCTTCTCATTCCAAGAAAAATTGTTGTTTCGAAAACATGGATCCAATAGCGTAACCTGATCACCTTCTTTAATCTGTACAAAGAAGAGATTTAAAAACTTATTGTTCATATGAACAAAAATCCTCCTAAAGCTGGTTTTTTTATTGTAAAATTGGTGTATTTATTAAAAACTAGCACTTATTTTGTGTTGTTAAAGAAAAAATTAGCTTTTAAAAACTTACAGCTTCATTGTTTATCCCATATACTGTAAGGACAAAACATGTTTGGTTTGAATCACACACCAGATAATACCTGCAATATTTCAAATACACCGTCAGCTAGAGGTGACAATTTCAATGCCTTATATATATTAGACTATGGGCCCACGGGCTTAGTTAGGTTTCTAGGGTTACTCATAATCCCTGTATATTGTAACCTACTCATTCGATAATGATCATTCAGTCTTTAATAGTCTTACATGGTATCAGAGCCAACCTAGGCTCTATATCGTTTCCGCCGCGTCACACACAAATAACAAAACCCTAGCCGTCACCACTTGAGAAAAACCCTAGACAGGGCGGCGTGCCGCCACTGCCGCCCTGTCCAGTTTCTGTTTGTTTTCCGTTTCCGTTTTTTCTTCTCGGTTTTGTGTTCAAATAAAGCTTCGTCTTCGGTTCTAGATTCACCGGTCTTCTTACGGTCTCTTACCACACAAATGATGCTACGGCTCATCCGGTTGATTTCGCATCTCCGTCAAGCCGCCCCTTGCCGCCGCTCATTAGACTACGGTCTTCCGCCGCGCCGCTACCAGCCACCGCTGCACTGCCGTATTGGTTGCCTCTTACAGGATTACAAGATCATTCAAAACTATGTATCGAAGATTATGGATTGAAGATTGCAATATTATGGAATTTTGGCCGAAATCGAAGACTGTTTTTTAGGGTTTATTATTGTTTTTGTTTTTCAGTCTAAGCTTCTTGTTCCATCCGCTACGACTGCGGGGAAGTATTAGACTATGGGCCCACGGGCTTAGTTAGGTTTCTAGGGTTACTCGTAATCCCTATATATTTTAACCTACTCATTCGATAATGATCATTCAGTCTTTAATAGCCTTACAATATATGAAAACGGGTCAAGTTGGGTTGTGTTGATTTAATAATGCATTAAACCGATAAGATGTAAAAACTATAGCTGAAAATGAAACGGGCCAAAAGGGTTGAAAACTTGAAATTACTTACAGAGGAGTAATATTCTCATGCTTAATGAAGAAAAGAACTTTTCCCACAACTGCAATTGTCTTGTTAAGACCATCTAAGAGATTGTCAATGGTGGCCCGTTTGTAAGATGGCTTCACTTGAAACCAGAAAGAAAAATACCAATTTAAAATAAAATCATTGGATAATAGATAATGTTTTATGAAAAAACGATAAAGTTATAGGTAGCTTACATTGAACTTCCGGAAGAGATGACGTCAAGGAAGCTAGTCGTTTGGCCTTAATTTGTCCCTGGATAACACATACTCAATATCAATAATCACGGTCTTGATGTGCATATGTTATTTCATTCAGATTATATTTAATGCCGAATTATATAGTCAACCGAACCAAGTATCTAACTATCTATTTTCCTAATATTCAACTTAGAGAACTCGGCCAAAAAGAAGGTTTTTCTCAAAAAGAAATTTACCAAAAATCCTAAAAAAGGAACTTTTCCAGAAAAAAATAGTTTTTGTTGATTTACATAGTGTAAAAACCCTTACAATGGGTGTAAATGCTGACGTCGGCAGCTGTTTTACAGTGGTGTAAAATGGCTTAAAACACCGCTCGAAAATTTTATTTTTTTACAGGTGTGTTTGTAATATGTCCATCTACGCTTGTGCAATAAATGATGGCAAAACTCGCACGGGAAGTAGGAGTTCTCTAAGTTCTCACAGCTCGTGGTGGCTTTCTCTTGATCTCTATCCTATATATATATACACACACAAATTACTAAAAATATCAAGAAACTGAAACTCACCTTCAACAAACTATCTAACTTATCAAAAAGATTAATCATCTTTTGAACTTCCTCAGTGGCATTAAGGCAAGGATCTATCGATGCAGCCGCTTCAAATCCACTGAGAGCCCTTTCATAATTCTCTAGATACGTATTTACCTAATAAGTGGAAACAAAGCGAGTCAGCAAACACATATGAGAATGTAAAAGAACAAGCAATCATAGGAAAAAAAAACAAAAAAAAAAAAAAAAAAAAAAACTTGATTTTAGCTTGCTCAAGATACTCAGAGAGAGATACGTACAGTAGCACAGTTAAAATATAGGTCTGGGTTGAACTTCATGCTCTCATCTTTCTCCTGTTACATCATGGAAGAAATCATTTATCGAAACTTATCGAATAAGCAACCTTGCTCAAGATAATCAGAGAGAGATACACACGAGAACAAATTATAAGTAGATTTCAAACGTACGGCGTTTTGGTATGCTTTTAGAGACTGCTGTAATTTGCTGTGATCCCATGCGCCCGTCACAAAGAAACATGTGAGACAAGCATTTCCGAGGTTGTCTGTCGGCAAAATACACGGTTGTCTCCAGTAATTAAGAAAAGTTTAGCGACGATTAAAGGAAATATGCATGTTTAAGATTGAGAGACAAATCACGTAATAAATCTTACACCACGAGTTCCCATCCTTGACATCTAGAGCAATCGCTTCTTTCGCGTGTTTGATGCTATCGTTAACGAGTTCTTCCTGATTATCGGCACCTAAAGATGGACAAGAAAACTTAATGATGATAAACAGAATCAAAGCAACAAGTTAACACCACAATAAATAAATTAGAGTAAATTGCCATTTTCGTCTCGGAGGTTTGGCTAGTTTTGCGACTTTCGTCCAAAGATTTGTTTTTCTGCATCTGGAATCCAAAAGGTTTGAAATCTTGCCATTTTCATCCAGCTCGTTAACTCCATCCATTTTTCTCCGTTAAGTCCCGTCTTTTTTGTTAACTTAAAGGACAATTCGGTCTTTTCACTTTATGTAAAAAGACCGAATACCCCTGAAAAAGACCAAATTGCTCTTTATATTATCAAAAAAGACGGAAATACGCCTGACTTAACGGAGAAAATGAATGGAGTTAAAGAGCCGGAAGAAAATGGTAAGATTTTAAACCTTTTGGATCCAGATGCGGAAAAACAATCCTTTGGACAAAAGTCGCAAAACTAGCCAAACCTTAGGGATGAAAATGGCATTTTACTCAATAAATAATGTTTCTTGCCTTGAGCCATTCGTCTTTCAAGCATTGATAACTGGCTTAGTATCCTTTTATTTGGACCCTGTAATATGACCCATTAAAAACAAGAACAAAAGGTTCAAATGCCACTCGGCTAACATTATAAGGTTTAAAAAACTTATCGAACAAGCAACCTTGCTTAGAGCAAGGGTAAAGCAGTTCCTTGTTGCGGGCAAATCACCCTTTTTCCATATACAATTTCCTAAGCATAGCCAAGCGTCTGCAAGCGACGGATTTAACTTAACCTGTAAACGCAAATAGCAGATTCAAAGTGAGATGTTTATATCAAGATTTAGACATATCTTCACAGTTAACAACCATGATCTTTTCACTTACAGCTTTGGAAAGATGATCTTCGGCTTTTTTTGAATATTCTGGGAAGACATCTAATATCTTTCCTCTCAAATATTCATATGTTGCGCGTTGTGTAGCCAATTTTCTTTCTTCTGCATAAGATAATCATAGCAAATGAATGCATTCGGTTAAACAATTGCAAACCATCAAGCATATCAATTGGATAATCTCCAAGCCCATTACCAGTTTAACATCATTAAAATCGCATCATATATATTCCATCAATCCAATTTGACCTACTCTAATAACAAACTAACACTTAACCTAGTCTCATCATATAAAATCCGCCGCTCAAACCAGCAATATTGTCCGTATTGTTCACAATGAGCTCACGGATTTGTTTTTGGTTGCCGAGTGAAACTTCCTAGGAGGTCACCCATCCTATACTACTCTCACTCGAGCACGCTTAACTGTCGTGTCAGTAACAGTCATTACGCCCAAAACAAGCTGGTGATTACGTTTCGATATCTCTTCTATAAACAAACCATATCAAACTACGTGGATTTGCCTAATGTGACATATCAATTAGTATTCATATCACCTTCTGCTATGAGAATCCAATCAATCATACACACAAAAAGCATATAACTAAAGACACATTTGAAAACCTAAAGTTAGGGTTTATACAGAAGTATACCAGGAGGAACAGAATCGAGAAGATTGAGAGCGATTTGAGATTGTGATTGTAGTTTGTTGATTTTGTCATTTGCGTCTGAAGGAAAATAAGTGTCGCGTATCCTGTACAGATCATCAACAGCTTCTGTAGCCTGTTTCATCAAATCGGATCCATCTTCTTCTTCTTCAATAGCTTGATTTTGTTTGCTCGTTACACCTATCATTGTGTCACCGATTACTATTTGAATCTGGATCTCACCTTTTGAATTGAATTTGAATTTGGATCTTAACCTTCTTCGTTCGATCGAGGAAGGTATGCTTTCTCAGGCGCACTCCAACTTCAGTCCAAAGTCTGGTTTTCATAAACCGTTTGACACCCACCCCGGCCGGTTTAGTGGATCGGTTTTTTTTTTTAAACACAAATTTTGATTACTAACGGATCCCTGAAATATAATCATGGTATCATCGGAACCATTCGACCATATCCATCTTCACGAGACAGTAATAGTTATACATAAACTCAGAAGAAAACCCAATAAATCTGAGAATCAAACCCAAGACCTCATAGTTCTTAAGACTTATCTCATCCTCAAGATTCCACTAAGATACGAAGCCATGGGCAGTGGTTCGGTTTTTAACTTCAAACCAAATAGTTACGTTACCATTTTTTTTTATATTTTTTAAGCCATTAGCTCATTTGCTAACTGGGATTTGGGTGTGAATTTATGATATGACGCAAACATAACATGGGATTTGGGTGTTTGAGTTTAGTATAAAAAGGTTCGGATCAGTTTTGGCTTTGACTCACGTACGTCTTTAGCTAAACAAGTCAGGTTCGTGTTAATCTGATGGGTTTACGAGTTGACCTGTTTAACCCATTTTTTTATTTTATTTTTCTAATATGTTTTATGTCTTAAATTATGAGTTTAGGTATTTTTAGGTCAAAATCGAGAAGTTAAAAACGATATTGACATAAAATTTTATAATTAAAACCAAAAAAATAAATCAAGTCAAATGGGTCGTATTCAAGTCAACCCCGCAAATATTCGTGTCGTGTTTGCGTTTATGTTTCTAACACGATTTTCGGATTCGGATTCGTGTCAAGTTGGACCTGAGAACACGACTCATTTAGCACCTAAATCTACTTATCTATTATATATAATAAACATAAAGATTTGGGCTGATGTGGCACGTTATTAGGGCTTCTCAGGATTCATTTTGGCGGGAAAATGAGCTGAGTTTTTTTATCATCCGCGGATACCCATTTTGATGTGATCCGACCCGTTTTATGACCCGGGTATATAAGTCACATAAAAAAACCTAATTTCCTGTAGCCCCATTCTTTTCCTTCACCGCTTCACAACCAAACCCTAGCCTCCGTCTTCCTTGAAGCTTCTACATCTAATTTTCTCTGAAAAGATAGGTGTCGCTTGTGCTTTGAATCGACTGATAAAGGATTCCAAAATCAAACCGATTCACTTACAAGTATGTGGATTCTTTACTCGATATTGATTTTATTCGTTTTATTTGTTTCATCGTCTTAGTTTTTTTCTAAAATTTTGACTGTTTCGTATAAGGAAGATGGTGTTGGCCTGAAGAGGAACGATGACAACGACATTGGTTGATTTAGGTTTTCCCAGTGGTGGTCTTTTGATGGTTGTGGTTTAACGCAACAACGAAAGGGCGGCGGCTAGGGTTTCACCAACACATAAATCGGTATCTTTCTATTTCATTTTTAATCCTCTTATTCAGATTTGATTTGTTGCATATCCTATTTTCATATAATTTTGTTCATGATTTACTGTGAGTTTGTCAGTTCTAATCGTTTTAGGGTTTTTACTGTTTGTTTTCTTTTTTTTAAGGTCATTGTAATAAGGTTTTGGATGTTGTGTAATGGATGAAGATGTACTTGATTATAAATGACATATTTGCCATCATTTTTTACACATATGATACTGCAATTTGGTGTTTGTAAAGTAAGAGATGTGGACTAAAGTTGTTTCTGTCATGAAAATAACTTATGTGGTAGTTTGTTAGTTTCTTTTTTTATGACACATTGTTCATTATTATTTATTATTTTGGGATTTTTTTTTGTTAGGTGCCCAAGGCAAAATGGTTTCCTTTTTTTAAAAGTTTGTAAGTTCTTATGGATTTCTTTGAGTACATCTTTTTGTTATTTTGTCTTTTTTGATTTGTCAATGTCTCACCACTTAGCTATATATGTTTTCAGGAGTTGGAGAATATATGTTAGGAATTTCGCATCATACATGCCTGTCACGTTGATTTGTGATCACCATGTTATGTACGAGTTTGCATAATTTATGTACGAATAAAAGTTTCACGACTTATTTTAAACTGTGAAAGCATCCAAACCGGTTATCATGTCCAGCATCATATGCAGCAACGACACAACAGGGAGCAAAGGTAAAATTACCATTTTATTTCGTTTGTGCTTTCAATAGTAAAGCAAATGTTATGCATTACATACTGAGTTTTTTAATTTTATGTATATATCACCAGTTGTAGTTGAAGCATATTGTCATCCACCTTTTACAAGGAATGTGGTTCAATATTACACACCAGCTAGCTGGGCAGTTCGATAGGGTACGCAACAGCTAACTAGAGAGTTTGATTGGCTTTTACCCTATGTTCAGAAACTGCTTGATCATCTCCTGTTCAAGGTTCAAATTTTCACCTTTTAAATTTTTTATTGATTGATCGACTGAATTTTATATAAGTTTGTTGATTGAAAGTTTTATTTCCCATGTTTGATATGTAGATGGGTCCTACTAAAATGAAGATTCAAGAGGTGATCTTCATCTAAGCGTCCCAGGCCTAGAGAACCAAGGTAATATACAATATTACAATGCATTGTAAGGTTATTTATATTGATATTAGTTAAGAGTATCGTTGATTTGTTTTTTTGCTAGAGGAAGTCCTGCATTAGGCGGTTCTGGGTTTGGTCCTCGGATACCGTCTCCGGGGATTAGGTGCGTTTTTTACATGTTTACATAAAAAGTTTCAGATTCTACCATTCCTTTCTTCTCATGCTCAAATAACCTAAAACATTCATTCGTTTTCATTCATAGTATCTAGAGGTCTTAACTTGGTTATTTAGTTTCCTTGATAATGGGTCAAACAAGTAAAATCTGAAAATTATTCACAAAAATAAAATGGGTTAAAAAGATTCAAGGGTCAAAAGCCGCCTAGCGTGTTCAAACGTATACATTATCGATGACACCATGTCTTTTTTGGTTTAATGGAGTTTAGGCATTCAACGGATCGAGAAGTTGCTATCATGATACTCATAGCTTATCTTTCTTACATGCTAGCTGAGGGATATCTTCCTCTTTGCTTATCTTGCAAGTTTTTTTTTCTTCCTTTAATAGAAGTAATTTCGACATGTTTTGTTATGAATGAGTAATTCGGGCCATAACCGGTTTTCTTATGAATTGCAACAACAACTTTGCCCACTATAATCCCAATTAATTTAACTATTTTCTCATGAACAATACCATATCAAGTTTGCAAATTATACGCCTGTTTCTGGGTTTAGCTTGAGTGATCATAGTTGCTTAAAAAATAATAATTAGGTAATAGAATTCAGCAGTCAAAGAAGTTTCTTTAGGAAAAAAATAATAATATCAACCTGTTGGCCACTATAATCCCAGTTAATTTAACTATTTTCTCATGAACAATACCATATCAAGTTTGCAAATTATACGCCTGTTTCTGGGTTTAGTAAAGCTATGGCAATTGCTGTGTAGCCTGCTAAAGATCCTTTCTATTTGCTGAAAGTAATTGTTGTCTCTTGCGTAGGTATATTGCATCTGATGTAAGACTGTTCACCACTTCGATTTGATCTTAAAGGTATCAACCATCAAATTCAAAACATTAAATATTATTAACCTTGTGTTTCTTGATTTTCACCATATTTGCCCTTTGAATCTAGCGATGGATGTAGAAGACAGCTGTGTTATTACTCATGTTCAAGATAACCTCTTTTGTGTTCATGTGAGCAAGAAGAGAGGAAGACACAAAGGAGGTTTGAAACATAGTTCAGATGATACAGGTTCAGGTGTCAAATCTGTATCATGTGAACTGTGTTTGACACATCCTTTGTGTCTTTTTCTCTTCTTGCTCACATGAACACGAAAGAGGTTATCTTGAACATGTTTTCACTCAAGTTTGAAACAGTATTGTTTAGTGTTACTCTTCCTTCAAGGTAAGGCCAAAATAGCAGTTATCTATATATAAAAATTTTGCCTTCAAATTCTTTCTAACAAAAAAATAGAAACGTTGTTGATTATTTGATTTTTTTTTTCATTTTTTATAGCTATGTTAAGGTTTAAAGCTATTTAATGGGTTGAAAGTGTAGTTAGGCCATCGGAGATACCAAAACAGCTATCAAACTTTTTGATATGTCAAAGCTTCATGTTTCCAACAACTAATGGTTGTTCTATCCTAAAGACTTCTGGTATGTACTTTAAGCATAAACTTTATATTGTCATTCATGGTGTTAAACAATGTGATTAGAGTAGAAGTTCAACATTGCTATGTTGTAACTTAGTTTCAGTTTGAATCTGTTTGTGTGTTTCTCGAGGCCTTTTTTAAGCAAGCCGCATAGTATAAACTCTAACTTTTGGGTGTTGTAGACTGTTTTAGGTTGATTTCTAGGATTATTTAGGTTTAAGGTAGCCTTCATTAGGGTTTTTATTGTCATCTTTTTGGTGTAAATTAGGATGAAAATCATGTTAAATGATTACACTGTTGTTTTTCTCATTTTACCTGAACATGGTTTCATAAAATTACTTTCTTGCCTGTTATACGTCTTTATCTAATCTCAGTGCTATAAAATTATTTTCGTGTTCACCTTCGTTTGTTATCAAAATATGTTGTTAAATAAACGAACATATATTAAAAGATATAAACTTAGCTCTATAAGACTAGCTAGCATATTGAGTGCTGCTGTCCCTAATGGATCTTTCGACTTTTGCCCTAGAATAATATATACAACTACCAAACAATCTTAACATAATCCAAATTCAGATAAAAGTTACTCGGGTTTGTTGAAACTGTTTGGCTTCGAGAATTGTTAAAGGAGAAAATTAAATAAAGATTAAACATTGTTAAATCGAAAAGTTTAAAAAGAAGTAAAAATAATACGATCATCCATATAAAGTATTTAAAAAGTAACAATTACATATAAAAAACAAAACTAATCAGACACTTAAACTCTAATAGCAAGAATCAAGAAACTTTAACTTCAACTCCATGGAGCACTGAACTTCACGATGTATGTCATTGATCTTTCTCATGAACTCTAGGTCTCTATCTCCACACTCTATATTACTCGCAATACATAGGTCACGAACGGAAGTAGTTGGCATCGCCCTCAGGTTTCTCGAAACTTGGTCTCTTGTCAGGAGACCAAGTTGTAGTCCGTTAAAACACCTCTTCAACTCTTGAAGAGTAGACCTATCAGCCAAAACTTGCTTTTCGATTTGTTTAATAAAGCGTTTCTTGAAATCGTCAGAATATGACTCCATTTTAATGTATTTATAATAACTAAAGCAAACAATAGCAATTGATCTTTGGCTTTCAGTGAATGAATCTGTGTATGATAAAACAACATTTGAATTGTCAGTCGTATTATATAGAATCTGAAACAGGCCAAAGGTCATTTTTAAATGCAATCATTAAATATCTAGAAAACTAAAGAACAAAATTTAATGATTTAATGGTAAAACGTGTATAAATTTATATTTAAAAAACATGTACATTAATGATTTAATGGGAAAGCAAGTAAAATTAAATATCTAGAAAACCGAAGAACAAAATTTAAACCTTCAAAAAAGGTTATCATAATTAGGAAATGTCTGTTCATTTACCACATCAAACATTTTACACACTATAAAGGTTCATGATTACTTTACTTGAAAACATCAACACTTCATTTTTAAAAAACCCTTCACCCTAAAACAAACTGTGCAAAAAACACTAACACTCTTTCTAAATGGCAAGCAAAAGCTTCTACCACTGGTCTGAAACTGCCGATCTTAAAATTGAATTTTTAGGATGGTCACTTGAAGAACAGAGAAAAGATGAAGAACTCAACAAAAAAGTTGCTATGGTGAGTGATAAATATTATAAGCAAACCTGGAGTAGCATTGCACTGCTGGATGAAGTGGTCTGTTCTCCTCCATCAGAGTTTAAAGAAAAAGCAGAAGAGTTTATCACACATCACATCTGCTGAAACAAGATCAAAAGACCTGTGATATGCTTGCTGATCTGCAAATTAAAACAAACAATGAAATTGCATGGAAGAAGGCGAGAGAACGAGATATCTTATTAAGTGTTAATTGTAATGTATAATTTTTAATCTTTTACTATTTTTCAAAATCAGAATTTTGTAATACTATTTAATATCGAATGAGTTGTATCGTTTTTCTTTGTATTTGTTTTATGAGTCGGTGTTAAATTATTTTTAATACTCAATTGGTATAATATCATTTGCAGGTGAAGTGAAATTATTTCGAAGGTTTAAATGATTTCTTGGGCTTGGTTTCTATTGGTGCTTGGTACGGGAATGGAAGGAATGCTGGATGGTAACAACTTAATATAGTACCGTTAAATTACTAGCTTTACCCTTTTCAATTCTTAATTATGTATCTTACGTATGTTTAATAACAGGTACAATCCATTTCTAATGGCTTGCTATGATCCCGACACTGATGAATATCAAAGTGTCTGTCGTGTAATGTCCGGCTTCTCTGATGCGTTCTGTATAGAGGTTCTCTGTCTCCACTCTGAAAACCCTAGCTCCGCACCATATTCTTCAAAAATGAGGGTGGGATGCGACATAGATGATGAGAATCCGAGTCTAGATTCGACTTGCTAGGTTTGTATTCATCTTTTAATCGTTATATATGTTTTTAGGGTTCTTACGTGTGCTTTTAATTCAGCGAGTTTATTCATATTAGAAGAAATAATGAAGAAATTGTTCTTGATTGATTTTTGGAAACCGAAATTCAGTGTCAATTTAGGGTTAGTTATTGTGTAAAATCAACTTTGTTCATCGATCAATCATTTTGTTTTGAAATTAGTTGAAATAAGGGATTGTTTATGTGATAAACCAATGTGTGTGTAGAATATTTTGTGCAGTTGCGTGTTTCAAAACGAAGATGAAGGAGCGGAGGTGAAAGAGAACACAAACAAGATTTTAGCCGTCTTTTTTGCTGAATTTGGTATCACAAGTGATGCAGCATTGAAGGTCGGTACGTTCGAGTTGGGTCGCGTCGGGTCATTTGTTTATTAAATGTATCCCGTGTGGGAATTGAGTTTGGTTAGGATGATAAGTAGTAGAGTTCTGTTTTTCTTTAATTTATTGATCACTCAAATGAAGCTGGTTAAATTTTTCTCATTTTTATGTCATTGAATGACACTATTTACTTAAGTTATTATTGTTAACATCTATGAAGACGTTTTTTAATTTATTATTGTATTAACAATTAATCAATGTTGTGTAAAAGTTTAATGAAATAATATTTTACATTTTAACGAAAAAAACATGTTTATTAACTAATAAAAATAAACAACCCGGGAGCATTCCCGGGTGATAACATGTTAGTTATTTTTTATCATTTTATTTAAGTATTTATTGCTTATAAATAATAAGTGCTAAATATATAACTTTCTCGAGCTCGGGAAGCATTCCCGGGTAATAACCTAGTTTAACATATATTCATCATTGAACTTGAATATTTAACTATACATAGTGGAATACATTTTCTCATCACACCTTACTAGTGTTACGCTACAAATGCTTTAATTTGATTAAGAGTAAATTACAAAAATCGTATATCACTTATTGCAAACTGTGTCATTTATCTTCAATAATTACAGAAAACGTACTCGATGTTTGCAAACCCTTGCAAGTTATGTCCTTTAGCCGTAACTCAGTTAAGTTTTTGTGGTTAAATCTGATCAAATGGACCCCACATGAGGGTATTTTGGTCATTTCACTCTCATGTGAGTTCCATTTGGTCAGATTTAACCACAAAAATACCCTCATGTGGGGTTCATTTGGTCAGATTTAACCACAAAAATTATATGAATTAGGGCTAAAGGACATAACTTGCAAGGGTTTGCAAACATCGAGTACGTTTTCTGTAATTATTGAAGACAAATGACACAGTTTGCAATAAGTGACATACATAAAGGACGATTTTTGTAATTTACTCTTTGATTAATTATTTTTATGTTTTGTATATACACAATTGTGTATATGCATAATAGTTATAAATCTAACTTCTTCATTTGAATTTGAATTTGAATTTTTGATGCCATAGTGTTGAAAATATTATTATCAATATTCATAATATACTTGTCATAATATTAATATTGTCACTTGTTATACCTCATTTATATTAATGTTATTTTTCTATGAGTAAATTACAAAAATCGTCCTTTATGTATGTCACTTATTACAAAGTGTGTCCTTTATCTTTAATAATTACAGAAAACGTACTCGATGTTTGCAAACCCTTGCACATTATGTCCTTTAGCCCTAACTTAGTTAGTTTTCATTGTTAAATCTGACTAAGTGGACCTCATATGAGGGTATTTTGGTCATTCTACATATATATATATATTTATGTATGTATCAGACACATAAATCCTTTCTGTATCTCATCTCTCTCCCTCTAAAGCTACCTGCTACCCTACCACCACCCACCTGCCCCTGCCGTCGCCACCACTTCCTACCACCATCCACCACCCACATCTCCCACCGCACCACCCCCACCATCCACTCCACCGCACCACCCCACCACCTGACCTGACCTAACCAGAACCATCAACCTCTCCTACCAGCCACCACCTCCACTATCGCCTAACCATCAGTCACCACCTCCACCAACGCCTAGCACCACCGCCTATGCCTTTAAAACCCCAACCCTAACCACCACCTCCAACTCTTTGTTCGATTGTTCAGATCTAATATGTTCAGGTTTCAAGATGTGGCTGAAAAAAATGATGATTTGGGGGTAGAAAGCGAACAGATTGACGACTTGGGATCTGGCATATCGATGGTGAGAGGGTTTCGTTTCAGTAGCCGGAGAGGCGGCGCGTGACGTTTGGGTGGTGCGTGTATCTGTTAATGCTCTGTTTCTTTTTTTTTTTGTCAAATTGTGGTTTTAAGAATGGGTAAGAGGAGTTTGAAAATTCTGTTGCTTTTGTTTAGTTTTGAAAAATTCTATTGTACTGTGATTGATTTGCTTGAAAAATGTGGGCATATTATAGTGATGATTTATAGATATGGAATTAATACATTTGAACCGATGTGTATCTTGGAACTGGTTTGGTGAATTCTGTAACTGATAATGGAGATTTGTAGAGACAAAATTAAATACATTTGGAATGAGGTGGGAAGAGCTGGGCGGTGGTGCTTTATCGGAGGAGTTGGGCGGGCATGAGCGGATCGTGGCGGTCGTTGTAACACCCCGTGTTTTCGAAGGTCAAAGTCAAAGTCAAAGTCAAGATTGACTTCTTTGACGGTAGTTATTCTATTTTATGTTTACGTTAGTTGTACTATGTGGAGTGTTAAAGTACAATCGAATTAATCGAAGTTTATTTATCGATGCGAACTACTTTACGACTGTGAATGATAGGAAGTAACAATGCGATAAAGTTAATTAACCAGTAATCGAACTAATCTAATCATCATCGAAATCGAGACTCGAGTTACGCGAATATTGGTTGTTGTTATACGTGTGTGTGTGCCTTATGTGTTACCTGTGCGTGTCTACTTTATGTTATGTGTGGTAATAAATCGAAACTCGACTCTAAATCGAAACTCAATCGAAATCGAATCATGATAATTGGTGGGGAAGAGATAGCGCGAGATATAGATGATTGTATGTTAGATATAGTGGTTGGGATTAAAAGTAATTTGAATAGGAAACTCTATCGTATTCTCATCAATCGCAATCGAGATCGAAATATAAAAAATCGTCGCACCGAACACTCGAATCGTGCAGCTGATCGATCAGGCTACCAGCCGGATTTGGGTGATTCCTGTCCGATCAGAAGAAACAAGTAAGAACGAGAGTTCTATGGTTCGACTCGTTGTCAAAACACCTCGATATAACGACAAAATAATCAGAACAGCCAAGTGTTAGACGAACAGGCTGATCAGATCAGGATGCTGACTGATCGGACTGTTGTCCGAACGGACAGCCAGCCGATCGGACAATCAGCCGATCGACTGGCCAGCCGATCGGCTAACACATGGCCCCACACTTAATCAATTTGTTTTGAAGACTAGTATTGAACGAACAGCTGTTCGATCGGACTACCGTCCGATCGGATTACTCTTCGGATCATGAGATACTATACTTCAACACTTAGTCGACTTTCAACATGTTCAATGCACTAGGAGTGCCACCCGATCGAACAGTCGTTCGATCAGGTGACACCCTGCTGAGAACTTGTCTTGCTAGAAGTACCTAACCGATCGGGCTGCCGGCCGATCGAACGACCGTCCGATCGACCGACCTGAAAGGTAAAGATACTTCAATGTTTTCAAATGCTACAACGAAAACTTCAAAATTCAAACCATCATATACAAACACATCCTTCTCAAAGGAAGAAACAATCCACTTGAACAGCCATCCGATCGGCCTACCGACCGACCGGACAGCTGTCCGAACAGACTGCAAACCGAACGGTCAGCCGTCCGATCGGACTACCGTCCGATCGGACTACCGTCCGATCGACCAACTGTCCGACCCGCCAACACTTACTTTCCGTTTTACGCGTTGCTTACCGTTATACTATCGAACTATTCAGGCTAACCCTACTCTCAAGCGCCCCCTTCAATCCATCAATCGCGGTAAGTATACTCGAACCCTTTTTGCTTTAGCACTTTTGGGTGTTACGTACGTTACTTATTCTAAATCACAACCGAACACACTACTCAATTACTTTAAATGCTAACCGTTATCGCATGTATTACGTGACTAAATGAATGCTTGTTGTTATGTTTACACGTGGAATGTTGTCTACCTGCCTTAACGACGATAGTACTATAGTTTGGACTCAGCACCCGTTCACACGGGGGTTGTTAAGGACAATTACTTGCATGGATTACGGTGGTAGTCATGTATTGCGTACTGCCTCGGGCAGTCAACCCGCAGTCATTGGTATCGATAGATCCATGTCGATAATTAACATGCTTCGTTTTCCTCTGTGTACGTGCTGGTTATGAATAAGCAAGTTGTGTAACCTATTAACCTCTATAATAGTCTCCTTATATATACACCCAAGAGGAAACCCAATTAGTTAATAAGGGTAATATGGTCCATCGACAATTATCAACTAATTATTTAATAGGTTATTAATATATTTTGATCTATATAATATAAATGATTATAATGACTACAAGATTAAATCTTATGATGATAATATATTTAATCATACATTCTTTGCATAGATCCATGTATTTTTGAAAGGAACGAAGCTATATTTAAAAACATCACCGACAATAAAGAAAATAATTGGTGACATTTGGATTCTTGTGGTTAAAGAGTAACCGAAACACAAGGAGGTTATTTGGAAGGATTGGTACACTTTCAATTTTGAAGGGGTATGGTCCCAGAAAGCCACGCAGACCTTCATCAAGGTCGCGCGCAGGACCATACTCCTTATTCACCAATTTGCTTATAACCAACCTCACACGGGTAGCGTCATCATGCATTGACCGCGCGTGAGATCCCAACAAGATAAAACAACACATTCAACACTTAGCATTCTGAACAAGAGCCTTCAACCACACATACCCTGCGCGAGCTAGTTTCGTGTCCAGCAAAGGTCGCGCAGGGCTATGGCGCAGGGCCACTTCAGAATGTACGAAGGTACAAGTGACAGAAGAAAGGAGCCAATCAGCGTCCTCCATGCAGTGCTTAATCGTGCTCCCCGATCGTCTGACGTGCAGGAGACAGAGAGTACACAAGGACGCCTATGTGGCACCAATCACAGGGCAGTGCCCCACGATCTCCACTTACCTGCTGATGGCAGAGGGACAACGAGGCCGACAACAGTGACACATGGCTCCAATCACGGCGCGCCAGCACCGGAAAAACTTCTAGAAGGCACTAACGGTCGACACCAGTGAGACAATGAGCAAATCCGCTACATTGTCGCCTTCCGGCCCAAGGCCCATCAGCCCACATCCTCTACACCTCTCCGGCTATAAATAGAGACCTTAGTTCACAGGTTAAACCATTCTATTCCCTCTACTCTCACTCTTAATACATAATTATCTCCTCAAAACAGTCGCTTATTCTCACGCCGGAGTCTGGTTAAGAGGGAAACCCCCCATATTTCCCTCTTAACGAGCTAACGTTGTTCTGTTTTGCAGGATTAACAGATCATTAAGGAGCTCAGGAAGTTATAAGAAGATTAACCCTTATGGTAGAAACATAAACCAAACTAAATACACACTAAAATTAGTTCCGTGTTTCTTCATTGGCGCCCACCGGTTTTCTACAAATCACTCTCATCTTCTTTTTCTGAGTTTTGTGAGTTGTTTTTCCTTCGATCATGGCTGGTCAAGAAATCATTCCCGAGTTTGGTTTTGGAGCAAACTCTAATGAAGTGCTGGGGGAAGACAATCAAAACGTCCAAGTCCAGCATGTAGAAGAAATCGGTGAAATCGAAGTAACCAACACTGTGGGACCCCCCGCGAGCATCACTCGCATCACTCAGACAGTAACCCAGGAGACAATGGTGCGGGACCTTCAAATCCAGCCCCACCTCAGAACATTTCGGCGCTATTAGGGTTACCCGAAGGCGAAACTCCAGCCTCTTGGTATGCCAAACAAATTGCCACCATTAACACCGCGTATCAATCTTTGAGCGCACATCAAGCAGAACCTTCCTTGGTTACACCTCAGGGCCAGAGTCAGGGGGCGCGCCAGGTACCCCCACTAACAGACCTCCCCCCACGAGAAGGCCGAGCGTGCATGACACGCTCGACACACAGGGAGAGACAGAAAGCTATTATGACTATCCGTCAAATATTCAAAGAGGCCCAGTTCAGACCCGGCTCGGGCCGCGCAACCTGAACAATGAATGGGATGACACAGACCCAAAGGACCCAACTTGGCAAGATGACGAAGGGTCTTCAGTCTTCAACCGCTTACAGAGGAACCATGAATATTACAAACCATGGCAGCACGTCGGATACAGCGAAGAGGCAGAGCGAGACTTTCGCCTCGCCTATCGACCAACTGAAGCTGCAAAACACTCAAAGTTCATTCCAAAGATTACTCTGTTGCCTCTATCAAGAGAAAAATTACCTCCAACAGTTGGAAAGTTTAACGGTCTGACTGATCCTGATGATCACGTTAGAGTATCCACAAGCGTTGGTTGCATGGGAGGATGGAATATGCCTATGTGGTGCCATCTATTTATCCAAACTTTCACAAGGGTTGCTTGCGCCTGGTTTGACAGCCTCCCACCAGGAAAGATCAAGTCGTGTGTTGATTTCAGAACATAGTTTGTAAACCACTTCAGTCAGCAAAGATGTTACCAGCACGACACAGCTGAGGTAACAGACATTTGGCGAAGAGAGAACGAGGGTTTAGAAGATTTCATCACTCGCTTTAATAAGGAGTGTCTGGAAATTGGTGGTGTAAGCGAACAGCTCATGCGCGCTCACTTTAAGAAAGCCATTTGCTATGATAGCCTCATCAGGACTATCACGGGAAAAGATGGAATGCACAAGGAATGGGATAAGCTCATGGAAGCTGCGAAGATAGTCGCGTAAACGAAAGAGTCATTGGCCGGTCACAAGAACTCTTACACTGAAGATAGATTTTCCAAAGGAAGCTCGCGCGATAACAATAGGCACAACAAGAGCAAAAACCCTGGATGGAAAGCCAGCCATTCCAGCGGTTATGACGAACGACCTCGATACAGAGAAGATGCCAGAGACACTATTGATCGCATTGGTTATCGGAATGCAGTCAGGAACGAGAATCGAGAAAAGCACTGGACTCCGCTCATTAAGACACCAAAAGAGGTGCTCATGACGGAGAACCATGATCAAAGGCCCCCAGGCCTATGACGAACAAGAAGGGGTAGGACCCCAACCTATACTGTGACTTCCACAAGGATACAGGTCATCTGACAGATGACTGTATCAGCTTAAGGCAAGAAATCGAAAAAGCGCTGAAAAGTGGAAAGCTAATCCATCTAGTAAAGAACGTGCGTAAAGAGACACGTCAGATTCAGGGCAACGATGATGGAAGAGAGAAAAAGGTTAGACGCTTGGAAACACACATGGTCAACGGACCAAGATATAGCGCAAGAGATAAAGGCAAGCGCATGTATGAACCATCTTGGCAAGAGCAACAGGTCATTTACCCGTTAGTACGCGGGGGGCCCCGCGCCACGCGCCCCGTTGTCATTACCGGTATTATCGGTCATTACGAGACAGAATACGTATTCATTAACCCGGGAAGCACAGCAGATATCATCTATGAGCAATGCTTTAATTAGTTTGACGACGAAGATAAAGCAAGACTCGAGCCAGTCGACTACCCTCTGTCGGGATTCTGCAATGAAATGGTCTTCCCTCTAGGCCAAATTAGTTTCCCCGTCACGTTGTCAGACGGGAAGCATTCGAGAACAACAACTGTCAACTTCAAGGTGATGCCTGTCAAATCAAGGCATGATGTTTTGATTGGAAGAGAAACCCAAGGAGAGCTAAACATGGTAACTTCCACACCCCACTCAGCGATCGGGTTCCCAACCGAGATGGGGGTGGCAATTATATATGCAAAGAAGGAAGTGACGTCAGCAGAGGATGTGCGCCCGACCAAAGCGGCAAAGGTTTCAGCGACTGAGCCAGAAAAGTGGGTTTTAAATCGCAAATAACCAGAGCAAACGGTGACGATAGGCCATGCGATCTCACCAAGCATCAGAACGCACCTCAAGCAACTTTTGTTCAGGAATATGGACATTTTCGCCTGGACTCCGGCAGACATGACCGGTGTCCCGTGCGACGTTACTGAGCACTGTCTGAACACTTATCCCTCTGTTGAACCAAAAGTACAAAGAAGGCGCTGCTTAGGGGCAGATAAGACCAAAGCGATGAACGAGCAAGTCTGTGAGCTGTTAAAAGCAGGAATTTTAAGAGTGGTGCGCTATCAGAGTTGGGTGGCAAACCCCGTGGTGGTGGAGAAGTCAAACGGAGGATGGAGAATGTGCGTCGATTATACCGATTTCAACAAGGCATGCCCTAAAGACTGCTACTCTTTACCTGAGAACGACAAAAAGATAGACTCTCTCGCACCATATAGATGGAAATGCTTCCTAGATTGTTACAAGGGGTATCATCAGGTTCAAATGAAGCTTGAGGACGAAGACAAGACAGCTTTTCGGACCGATCTCGGGATTTTCTGGTATACAAAGATGTCGTTCGGCCTCAAAAACGCTGGCGCAACATACCAGCGTCTGATAGATAAAATCTTTGCCGAAGATATAGGGAAACACATCGAGGTTTACATTGATGATCTCGTAATCAAGAGTCTCGAGGAAGATCAGATGTTAAAGGATATAGAGAAGACTTTTCACTCCCTGCGAAGCGTGAATATGAAATTAAATCCAGCCAAATGTTCTTTTGGTATGGAAGAGGGAAAGTTCTTGGGTTTCGTGGTCATAAATGGCGGCTTTAAAGTTAATCCGGAAAAAGTGCAAGCCATAGAGCGGATGCCGTCACCACGAACAATCAAAGAAATGCAGCGATTGGCCGACCGCCTAGCCGCGCTTAATCGGTTTCTTTCAAACCACGCCGCAAAGTCATATCCTTTTATCAGCACCCTGCGCAACTGCGTAAAAAAGCAAGAGTTCAAGTGGACGCCCAAAGCAGAAACCGCATTTCAGCAGATGAAAGAATGTTTGATAAAGCTCCCTACTCTGACCGCGCCGTTCGAAAAAGAACCACTCATACTGTACTTATCTTCTTCGGATAAGGCAGTGGGGTCGGTATTGCTTGTGGAAAGAAACGGAGTGCAGACTCCAATTTATTACGTCAGTAGGGTGCTTACCGATCTAGAAACAAGATATTCAACAACGGAAAAGTTGGTACTCGCGCTGCTACATGCTTCTAGAAGGCTGCACAGATACTTTACAGGGCACGTGATCACAGTACTCACCAACTTTCACATCGGCACAATATTGCAAAAACCAGAGACGTCTGGGCGGTTAGCAAAGTGGGCGATCGAGCTGGGGGGCCACAACATCTTGTACAGGCCGCGCCCAGCCATCAAGGGCCAAGTTCTAGTGGATTTCGTCACAGAAGTCCCAGCGGATAAAATCAAGGATTGTGAGATTGTTGAGACTCCCGTAAAAGACACGTCAAATGAGTTATGGTTGCCGTACACTGATGGGGCCTCAAATGAGGATGGCGCAGGAGCTGGATTGTGCCTCGTTAGCCCGGAGAAACATGAATTTACATACGCCATCAAGTTGGATTTCAAAAACACCAACAATGAGGCGGAATATGAGGCATTCTTAGCAGGGTTGCGCCTCGCCATAAAAATGGGAGCTCAAAATCTACAAGCACATGTCGATTCGCTTTTGATCGCCAGTCAAATCAACGGAATTTATGATGCAAAAGGCGAAGTTATGGCCTTGTATTTGGACCAGGCGAAAGAATTACTCCAACAATTCAAGTCATACAAGGTAGTTCACATCAATCGCTCAGAAAACAAACCAGCAGACGCCCTGAGCAAGCTTGCTTCAATCTCTTTCCAACATCTCGCCAAAGATGTAAGGAATGAAGTACTCAAAAACCCGTCAGTTCTGCTGCGTCAAGTGAACGTGATCGAGATAGGGCAGCCATCTTGGATGACTCCTATAATCCAATACTTGCAAGAAGGAATACTCCCTGAAAACAAAGCAGAGGCAAGGAAGATTCAGAACAAGGCCTTGCATTATGAGATAAATGGCGGTATCTTGTACCGAAAATCCTTCTTAGGGCCACTATTGCGCTGCGTGGACCCCCAAGATGTGAACTACTTGATCAGGGAGATTCACGAAGGAATCTGCGACATCCATGCAGGCCCGCGCATGGTTGTTGCGAAGATTATGAATGCTGGATACTACTGGCCACCGATGCATGTCGACGCTCTAAAGGAGTTGCGCAAATGCGACTCATGTCAAAGACACTCCCCGAAAACCCTGCGCCCGAAGAACGATCTCAACCCTGTATCCACTGCTTGGCCTTTCCAACAGTGGGGAATTGATATGGTGGGACCTTTCCCTGATGCTCCGGGAGCTGTGAAATTCATAATCGTTGCCGTGGATTATTTCACCAAGTGGGTGGAGGCCAAAGCACTCGCATCAACAACTGCAATGATGGTGTGCAAGTTCATATGGGAACACATCATTTGCAGGTTTGGCCTCTCACTTAAAATTGTAACTGACAACGGCACCAACTTTGCTTCCAAAGACCTCCAAAAGTGGATGAAAGAGATGAACATCGAACACGCTTTCTCATCTGTTGCGCACCCTCAGGGCAACGGACAAGTCGAAAGTGTGAACAAGAGTATCGTCAAAGGGATAAAAGCCCGCATGGGCACTAAGAGAAGAGGCTGGGTGTCACACCCCCAAAATCCCACCTGCGGAGTACTACCGCTTGGAGGCGTGACTGACCAGGATCCAGCCACCAATCATACTGAACAAGCATATAAATAGTTATAAAAGTTTAACCATTCACGATTGGTGTTCCAAAACAAATAAGTTAAGTTGCAAGCGGAAGCATAAGTTCAAAGTTATAACATAAGTTCCAAAAGTTTTCAAGTTTTAACATAACATGTAACAATCCCTGTCCCACAACGATCCTCCTCCATGCAAGCTCCAGCTCAGTACCTATGGTCCTGCAAAGCATGTAGTAACGAGTCAACAACTAGTTGAGTGAGTTCACGGGTGGGCGTTCGTTTTAGTTGTTTCGAAAACAGTTTACTTTATCTGGCATCTTGCCGTGGGGGTTACCCCATAGTTTAAAAACGTGACATGTTCGTTCCCAGTTACTCCGGCACTCCGGCCGTGGGGGCTACCCCATGTAGTTATCAGGCATTTCGGCCGTGGGGGCTACCCCATGTACATCATCTGGCTCTCCAGCCGTGGGGGCTACCCCATGTGTATACTAGACTCGTTACCGTATCGATTGCTGACTGTAGTCATGTTTATGTGCCCTGAAAACATCAATGTCTATCATCATTGACGTGCCCCAGATCCATTAGTTCACGCCCGTCCTCTGCGGCACGGTGTGAGGCTTGTCAGACCTAAATAGCGCTATCTAACTAATGACCCGCTCGCCATTGGCCCGGCGATTAGTCGATACAAAAAGGAGGGACTTCGTGATAGAGTTTTAGTCTAGTACGTTTATCCGTCCATCCGGACGAGGAATCACATTCCTGAACCACTGACGTCCTACCCAAGGTAGACGAGGAACCCACGTTCCTTAACCCCGTTCCCAACCCAGGGAATCCCATGCTTTGTAAAGGGTGTGAACTCACCTCGGTTTGCTCGGCAGTTAATCACAGAAAGATCAGTCAAGTCGCAAGTAGTCAGTTACGTCCTAATCACGGATATCACGTATAATCAGATTCGAACTAAGTAGTGCACAAGTGTTCAACACGTTTGGCAAGCACGTTTAGCAGTAACAGTTCACAGTTAACATTCAAACAAAATCCACAGTCTAAGTGTGAGGCCCAAACAGTTGGGCTCGTGATAACAGGCCCAAATAACACGTTAACAGTAACACAGAAATCCATAGATTCGGCCCACTAACTTAGGCCCAAGGTGTGGTCTCGAGTCGCAACCGGACTCGCAAGCATGGTCTCGAGTCATGCTGTGTGTTGGTCATGGATGGTTGCGAGTCGCAACTGGTGTCGCAACCATGGTTTCGATTCATCATGCTGAGGTCTCGAGTCGCAACGGGACTCGTAACCTGTGGTTTCGGCTTGTCCTGTTATGGTTGCGAGTCGCAACCGCGTGGTCTCGAGTCATCACGCTGTGGTTGCGAGTCGCAACTGGGTGATTGCGAGTCGGTATGCTGTCATTATCAAGTTCACGTGTTGATGCAGATGGTCAGATTAATGGTACAGTATAATCAGGCCCAAATCCGGAAATAACCAATAGAATTCCACTAACATATTTCCTAATCAGGTTATTAGTCAAAGATGGATCAAAATCACAAGGGTTTTCAATCTTCAACTATCATTCAAAGTGTTCTTCATACATTCAAAGCATATATTCAAGTTCTTCATAACATAAACAACACTTATTCACCCAAAATCATGAACAACTATCAAGATACAATTTACTAGCATGCATCCTACTTGACAAACATATTCATTAGCCGATTTTCTTAGTATAAACACCCAAACTTTTCGGATCTAATCCAAGTGCAACCAATATCATCATTCACCCTTTTTAACATACAATGAACCCATTTTCATCATCAAATATTTATGTATAGTTCAACTAATAACAAGAAACATTCATGAACCGATTTCTTTTCAAAACATTATGTATAACTCATCTTAACATATTGTCACATAATCTCATCTTACAAACATAACATGAACACACTAACATTTAACAAAGCATTAAGAACACTAACCGGTTATGGGTTTCGAGGGTGTGTGAAAGGCTTCCAACCGGGTGTGTGTGTGAGCCGATCCAAGTCCAAAGATCCAAGAATGGTGGAGTGTGTTTGTGTTCTAGAGTTTAGGTGAGAGAGAGAAGTAGGAGAGTGTGTGTTGTAATGTTCAACAAAATGGTAACACTAACTAAGGTAGTGTATTTATAGTCAAAGTTCCAAGTGTGTGCACCCTATGGGTTTCGGCTAAGGGTTTTCGGCCCAATGGCCCAACCGGCCAAAGGCCCAAACCGGCCTAATGGTTATGGTTCACTCGAGACCACATGGTCTCGAGTCGGGTCCTTGTTGTTTCGTGTCGGGTTCTCGGTTCACAATAACACACATACATATATACATACAATGCACACAAAACAAAGCACATAAAAGTTCACGTTATCATTAAGTTTAATCATTCAACTAACCACATAACGTACAAGTATATCGCATCAAGACACAACGAAGGTTCTAGGTTTCGGGTTGTCACATCATCCCCAAGTTGAAAGAAATTTCGTCCCGAAATTTGATGGCACTCACTGAGGAAGCTAGTTAGGTTGCAAGGTTTTCCCGGTTTTCCTGGGGTGTCACATCCACCCCCCGTTGATCTGGAATTTCGTCCCGAAATTCCGTAGCTTCAGCCTCAGTAGCGTTTGTACTGTTCTCAAACAGTTGGGGATACTTTTGTTTCATCCGATCTTCGCGCTCCCAGGTAAACTCTGGGCCGCGACGTGAGTTCCAACGAACTCGAACAAGAGGTATTCTAGTGCTCTTGAGGACCTTAACATCCCGGTCCGTGATCTCGACAGGTTCTTCGACGAATTTCAACTGTTCGTCGATCGTGAGTTCCTTCAGAGGAACTACGTGCGTCTCATCTGACAGACACTTCTTCAGATTTGACACATGGAAAACGTTGTGAACTGCCCCGAGTTCTGCTGGTAATTTCAGTCTGTAGGCCACCTTGCCTATTTTCTCAAGAATTTCGAAAGGTCCAACGTACCGTGGATTGAGTTTGCCGCGTTTACCAAAACGAACCACACCCTTCCAGGGTGAAACTTTGAGTAAAACCCGCTCCCCAACCTGGAGCTCGAGTGGTTTCCTGCCCTTATCGGCGTATGCCTTCTGACGGTCACGAGCGGCCGCCATGCGTTGTCGTATTTGAGCAATCCGCTCAGTAGTGTCTACCACATGTTCTGGACCAGTGATCTGACTATCCCCCACCTCTGCCCAACAGAGGGGTGACCGGCATTTACGTCCGTACAATGCCTCAAACGGAGCAGCTTTAATGCTGGTGTGGTAGCTGTTATTATACGAGAATTCCACGAGTGGCAGATGCCTTTCCCAGCTGTTGCCAAAGTCGATTACACAAGCGCGAAGCATGTCTTCTAAGGTCTGGATAGTGCGTTCGGACTGCCCGTCCGTCTGTGGGTGATATGCTGTGCTCATATCTAAACGTGAGCCAAAAGACTTGTGCATTGCCTGCCACAGTTCCGAAGTAAAACGTGCATCTCGATCAGAGATAATAGAAGTGGGCACCCCGTGCCTCGAAACAACTTCCTTGAGGTATATTTCCGCCAGAGTGGAGAACTTATCCGTCTCCTTGATTGCCAAGAAATGTGCGGATTTCGTGAGTCGATCCACGATCACCCAGATAGTATCGTTTCCGCGCTGTGATCTAGGTAGGCCAGTAACGAAATCCATGGAAATTTGCTCCCATTTCCATTGTGGTATCTCTGGTTGCTGAAGTAGGCCTGAAGGTTTCTGATATTCTGTCTTGACTCGCGCACAAGTCAAACACTTGCTGACGTAAGTTGCTACGTGGGCCTTCATGCTAGGCCACCAATACGTGGTTTTAATATCGTGGTACATCTTGTCCGAACCAGGGTGTACCGAGTAGCGAGATTTGTGCGCTTCATCCATCACAAGCTCTCGTAAATCGCCATAGAGTGGGACCCAAATGCGCCCTGTTACATAATAAGCACCATCTTCCTTCTGTTCTAAACGTTGCCTTGACCCGCGTAGTGCTTCAGCTCTAATGTTTTCTGGCTTCAGTGCTTCTATCTGAGCAGCTCGTATTTGCGAAGGTAGACTAGAATGGATCGTGAGTTGTAAAGCTCTTACGCGCTTAGGCGTAGTGTCCTTCCGACTGAGGGCGTCTGCCACAACATTGGCCTTGCCCGGGTGATACCTGATAGAGCACTCGTAATCATTCAGCAGCTCGACCCATCGTCGCTGCCGCATATTCAGTTCCTTCTGCTTGAATATGTGTTCTAAACTTCTGTGGTCGGTGTAGATGGCGCACTTGGTTCCGTACAGGTAATGCCGCCATAGTTTAAGTGCGAAAACAACAGCTCCCAGCTCTAAATCATGTGTCGTGTAGTTCTTCTCGTGAACTTTAAGTTGTCGTGAGGCGTAAGCTATGACTTTATCTCGTTGCATCAATACACAACCAAGACCTTGAATTGATGCATCACAGTAAACCACAAAATCGTCTGTGCCTTCTGGCAGTGAAAGGATAGGTGCACTGCAAAGTCTATCCTTTAGATGCTGAAAAGCTAACTCTTGTGCATTTCCCCAACGATAAACAACGCCTTTCTGCGTTAGTAAGGTGAGAGGCTGCGCGATCTTAGAAAAATCCTTAATGAATCTCCTGTAGTAACCTGCCAATCCCAAAAATTGGCGAATTTCCTTTGGTGTGCGAGGCGCAGGCCAGTTCTTAATAGATTCCACTTTGGATGGATCAACGTGAATCCCATCCTTGTTCACCACATGCCCTAGGAAATGGACTTCACGAAGCCAGAAGTCGCATTTCGAGAATTTTGCGTAAAGCTGTTCCTTCCGAAGGAGTTCCAAAATAAGTCGTAGATGCTGTTCGTGCTCTTCTTTGCTCTTAGAATAGATCAGGATGTCGTCGATGAAGACTATAACAAACTTGTCCAGGTACGGTTTGCACACTCGATTCATCAAATCCATAAAAACTGCCGGTGCGTTCGTCAGCCCAAACGGCATGACCAAAAACTCATAGTGCCCATATCGAGTCCTAAAAGCCGTCTTAGAGACATCCTCTTCCCGAACTCTCAGCTGGTGATATCCCGATCTCAGATCGATCTTTGAATAGTAGCTCGACCCCTGCAACTGGTCGAACAAGTCGTCAATACGCGGTAGAGGATAACGATTCTTCACAGTCACCTTGTTGAGTTCGCGATAGTCGATACACATTCTGAAGGTACCATCCTTCTTCTTCACAAAAAGTACTGGAGCTCCCCAAGGCGATGAGCTAGGACGAATAAAACCCTTATCCAAGAGTTCTTGTAGTGGCGTGGAGAGTTCTTCCAATTCTGATGGCGCTAAACGATAAGGTGCACGGGCTACAGGCGCGGCTCCAGGAGCTAGATCAATCTGAAACTCGACTTGGCGATGGGGCGGAAGACCAGGTAATTCCTCAGGGAATACCTCAGGATAATCGCGTACAACCGGAAAATCTTCTAACTTCTTCTCCTTTTCTGTGGTATCAGTAACTAAAGCCAAAATCGCAGTGTGGCCCTTTCGTAAGCATTTCTGAGCCTTAAGAAGAGAGATGATGTTCTCAACAGCACTTCTCTTGTCGCCACGTATCATGAGAGGTTCACCACCTAAACCAGGAATACGAACGATCTTTTCGTTGCAAAGAATCTCTGCTCGGTGTTGGGATAACCAATCCATCCCAATGACAACGTCGAAACTACCCAAGACAATAGGAATAAGATCGATGGCGAAGGTCTGGTTAGCGAGAATAAGCTGGCAACCCTTGACTACGTGTGAGGCTTCCAAATTCTTACCATTAGCTAGTTCTACAGTGTGCTTGTCGCTCAGGGGTGTAGGAATACGCTTAAGCATCTTACTAACTTCTAGTGACACATAGCTAGTATCGGCACCCGAATCAAATAAGACTGTAACATAAAAGTCGTCGAGAAGGAACTTACCCGTCACCACGTTGGGATCATTCCTTGCTTCACCTTGACCAATCACGAACACACGTCCCCTAGCACCATTGTTGTTGTTGTTCCCATTGTTACCATTCCCCTGATTGTTGTTGTTGTTCTGATTCAGTTGGGGACAATCCTTCTTGAAGTGGCCTTCAGCTCCACACTGAAAGCATCCTTTGTTGTTACCCTGCTGCTGTCGCTGGTTCTGCTGAGGTTGCTGACGATTCTGGTTGACGGGGTATGCGCTTCTGCAATCCTTTGCAACATGACCAGGCTTGTTGCATCGATGACAGTTGCCCCTGGTGCATGGCCCACTGTGGTGTAGGCTACAACGATTGCACTTGGGGTGATTCCCCTTGTATCCACCATGACTTTGACTACCAGACGACTGCTGACTGGGGCTCTTGTGATCGTCCGTCTTTCTCTGCTGAGACTGAGTTTGCACTGAAGTTGAACCCCTGCTTGAAGTTCCATCCCATTTCCGTTTATCCCCACTAGAAGTACCAGAAGTAGTTGCAGCACCTATACGCTTCGGTAACTTGTTCTGCTCCACCGCTTGATCAGTGAGACGGTGAGCCAATTGTACAACCTGCTGGATAGTAGTCAACCTCGCTGAAGTCACATGACTTTGGATCTCTGGCACCAAGCCCTTGAGATAGAGTTCAATTCGCTTATACGGAGGATCCACCATAGTAGGACACAACAAGGCAAGCTCATGCGATCTCTTAGTGTATGCCTCAATTTCTGATCCTGACATCTTGAGATTGTAAAACTCATCCTCCAGTTTGTGAATGTCGTCACGACTGCAGTATTCCTCCCTGATCATTTCCTTGAAAGTTTCCCATGGGGTGGCGTTGGCAGCAACCAACCCTAACATCTGCACCTGAGCATTCCACCACGTGAGGGCCAAACCCTCGAGAGTACCAGTAGCATACTTCACCCTGCGCGCTTCAGGGCATTCGCACATTTCGAACACAGACTCCAGTTTCTCAAACCAGTGTAGGAGACCTACTGCTCCTTCAGTGCCGCTAAAAGTCGTGGGTCGACAGTCCATAAAGGTCTTAAAAGTGCACACCGGTGCCTGAGCATACTGACCTAAGGTATGTGAAAGAAAGACAGAGTTTAACACAAAGGTTGGTTCACGAGAGTAGGATCCAAATGATCCTAGAACATTTCGGACTGCAGGATATACCTCCTGCGTGTGCGGCTGCGAGCGCTGCGGCAACTCGCTCGTTGATCAAAGCCGTCAACTGGGCTTGTGTCATGTTAACGCGTCCAGACATGGTTCTTCATAACAAGAGTAACACGTGTGAGAGAGGTTCGCGAAAGCACGATAGTAGGACAGAGTAAGCACGCACGTGTTCAAACAACAGTAGCTATACTAATCAAGCATACCATGAGCAGTGTACTACGCAACTAACAAGTAGGCAATATACATACATCATATTACCTAGAACGTCGAGCCTTGCATGAGGAGCGAAGTGTCGTTGTGGACCGTCGAGCGCTATACCGGTTATAGTCTGGTTTTAACAAAAACGTTTCTCCTTTATTAAAACCAAGTTCACTATAACCAATGGCTCTGATACCAATCTGTCACACCCCCAAAATCCCACCTGCGGAGTACTACCGCTTGGAGGCGTGACTGACCAGGATCCAGCCACCAATCATACTGAACAAGCATATAAATAGTTATAAAAGTTTAACCATTCACGATTGGTGTTCCAAAACAAATAAGTTAAGTTGCAAGCGGAAGCATAAGTTCAAAGTTATAACATAAGTTCCAAAAGTTTTCAAGTTTTAACATAACATGTAACAATCCCTGTCCCACAACGATCCTCCTCCATGCAAGCTCCAGCTCAGTACCTATGGTCCTGCAAAGCATGTAGTAACGAGTCAACAACTAGTTGAGTGAGTTCACGGGTGGGCGTTCGTTTTAGTTGTTTCGAAAACAGTTTACTTTATCTGGCATCTTGCCGTGGGGGTTACCCCATAGTTTAAAAACGTGACATGTTCGTTCCCAGTTACTCCGGCACTCCGGCCGTGGGGGCTACCCCATGTAGTTATCAGGCATTTCGGCCGTGGGGGCTACCCCATGTACATCATCTGGCTCTCCAGCCGTGGGGGCTACCCCATGTGTATACTAGACTCGTTACCGTATCGATTGCTGACTGTAGTCATGTTTATGTGCCCTGAAAACATCAATGTCTATCATCATTGACGTGCCCCAGATCCATTAGTTCACGCCCGTCCTCTGCGGCACGGTGTGAGGCTTGTCAGACCTAAATAGCGCTATCTAACTAATGACCCGCTCGCCATTGGCCCGGCGATTAGTCGATACAAAAAGGAGGGACTTCGTGATAGAGTTTTAGTCTAGTACGTTTATCCGTCCATCCGGACGAGGAATCACATTCCTGAACCACTGACGTCCTACCCAAGGTAGACGAGGAACCCACGTTCCTTAACCCCGTTCCCAACCCAGGGAATCCCATGCTTTGTAAAGGGTGTGAACTCACCTCGGTTTGCTCGGCAGTTAATCACAGAAAGATCAGTCAAGTCGCAAGTAGTCAGTTACGTCCTAATCACGGATATCACGTATAATCAGATTCGAACTAAGTAGTGCACAAGTGTTCAACACGTTTGGCAAGCACGTTTAGCAGTAACAGTTCACAGTTAACATTCAAACAAAATCCACAGTCTAAGTGTGAGGCCCAAACAGTTGGGCTCGTGATAACAGGCCCAAATAACACGTTAACAGTAACACAGAAATCCATAGATTCGGCCCACTAACTTAGGCCCAAGGTGTGGTCTCGAGTCGCAACCGGACTCGCAAGCATGGTCTCGAGTCATGCTGTGTGTTGGTCATGGATGGTTGCGAGTCGCAACTGGTGTCGCAACCATGGTTTCGATTCATCATGCTGAGGTCTCGAGTCGCAACGGGACTCGTAACCTGTGGTTTCGGCTTGTCCTGTTATGGTTGCGAGTCGCAACCGCGTGGTCTCGAGTCATCACGCTGTGGTTGCGAGTCGCAACTGGGTGATTGCGAGTCGGTATGCTGTCATTATCAAGTTCACGTGTTGATGCAGATGGTCAGATTAATGGTACAGTATAATCAGGCCCAAATCCGGAAATAACCAATAGAATTCCACTAACATATTTCCTAATCAGGTTATTAGTCAAAGATGGATCAAAATCACAAGGGTTTTCAATCTTCAACTATCATTCAAAGTGTTCTTCATACATTCAAAGCATATATTCAAGTTCTTCATAACATAAACAACACTTATTCACCCAAAATCATGAACAACTATCAAGATACAATTTACTAGCATGCATCCTACTTGACAAACATATTCATTAGCCGATTTTCTTAGTATAAACACCCAAACTTTTCGGATCTAATCCAAGTGCAACCAATATCATCATTCACCCTTTTTAACATACAATGAACCCATTTTCATCATCAAATATTTATGTATAGTTCAACTAATAACAAGAAACATTCATGAACCGATTTCTTTTCAAAACATTATGTATAACTCATCTTAACATATTGTCACATAATCTCATCTTACAAACATAACATGAACACACTAACATTTAACAAAGCATTAAGAACACTAACCGGTTATGGGTTTCGAGGGTGTGTGAAAGGCTTCCAACCGGGTGTGTGTGTGAGCCGATCCAAGTCCAAAGATCCAAGAATGGTGGAGTGTGTTTGTGTTCTAGAGTTTAGGTGAGAGAGAGAAGTAGGAGAGTGTGTGTTGTAATGTTCAACAAAATGGTAACACTAACTAAGGTAGTGTATTTATAGTCAAAGTTCCAAGTGTGTGCACCCTATGGGTTTCGGCTAAGGGTTTTCGGCCCAATGGCCCAACCGGCCAAAGGCCCAAACCGGCCTAATGGTTATGGTTCACTCGAGACCACATGGTCTCGAGTCGGGTCCTTGTTGTTTCGTGTCGGGTTCTCGGTTCACAATAACACACATACATATATACATACAATGCACACAAAACAAAGCACATAAAAGTTCACGTTATCATTAAGTTTAATCATTCAACTAACCACATAACGTACAAGTATATCGCATCAAGACACAACGAAGGTTCTAGGTTTCGGGTTGTCACACTGGGTAGATGAGCTCCCAAGCATCCTGTGGGCTCATCGAACCATGCCGAAAACAAGCACTGGCGAAACCCCTTTCAGCCTAGTCTATGGCTCAGAGGCGGTTATCCCAGCGGAAATTGGCCTGCCTTCGCCGCGCTTGACAACAGTCAACACAATCGATAACGAGGCAGAGCGTCGTCTCGACTTGGACTTACTGGAAGAAAGACGCGAGATTGCGCGAATTAAAGAAGCCAAGTACAAGACACAGATGGAAAGGTATTACAATGCAAGAGTGCGCATTTGTACCTTCACTCCAGGAGAGTATGTCCTCAGAGACAATGAAGCTTCAAACGCTGAACGCCCAGGAAAGCTAGCACCTAAATGGGAAGGCCTATACTTAATACACGAGGTGCTAGGGAAGGGGGCATACAAGTTGCGCACTCTGGATGGATACATCATCCCGCGCACGAGGAACGCGCAACAACTTCGCAATTGCTATATGTAACTACTCTCGGCCTTGCGCCTCTACTCATTCATGCCGGCCACGCGCCTTTTTAATTTCCAATGTTGGCTAAACGCCCTTTATGTTACTTACATGCGATGTATGTTGGCCTAAGCGCCTGTTTCTTAATCAATGAAAGCATACGACTTATGTTTTCTTCTATCATGATGACTTCTACGTTACAAATGCATGTTAAACTTTTGATTAGCACGAAAACACTTCAGTAAATTACGAGCTCTTGAGTATGCCTTCAAGGTTCTCCGCGAACATAGCGCGAGAC
Source organism: Helianthus annuus (assembly GCF_002127325.2). Classification (NCBI taxonomy): domain Eukaryota; kingdom Viridiplantae; phylum Streptophyta; class Magnoliopsida; order Asterales; family Asteraceae; genus Helianthus; species Helianthus annuus. The sequence continues at coordinate 40,427,867 of NC_035447.2, read as the reverse complement.
CGGGCAGTTACACTCGCACAAAAGCCACACTTACATTTATTCGCGCTAACTTAACCAAAGTTTCTAACAACAATGCAATAATTGTAACTGGACAAATAGAAAGCAAATTTAAAACATCATATTTAACAAGCGCAACCGCGCAATGATTACATAAAAGAAAACCATCATCGATTCAATCCAAAATAAGCGCGACCGTGCAATAGGTTACATCTAACACCTAAAAACAAACTACATGGCACAAAAGCCTGTCAAATCTATTCATTCATGACCGTCACCATCATCATCATGTTTGTCATCATCATGTTGGTCACCATCACCATTGCCATCACCATCACCATCATTGCCCGCCGGTTCCTCCTCATTAGATAATTCAACAGTTTCTGGTGGGTCAAGAATGGCCTTTAGACGCTGGCACCAGTCGTCATGCTCTAGAGCCTTTGCGACCAAATCCATCACAGGCAGTGATAGATAATCGTAAGCATTTTCAGCACGAGCCAACTCGGCATCAGCTTCATTGGTCACTGAGCAATGACTAGTGTCAAACTCTTGCCCAAAGACCTCTTCAACATGCTGCGCACACTCCAGATAACCTCCACGGTGACCAACCGCGCGAGAAGCATCTATAAGAGCAGCAACAGCTCCATCGAGTTCTCCAGCATTTAAGATGGAGTTGGCCATCTATTAACAAAAGAAACAAATGAGAAATTAGTTTTCACAAATAAGGCCTACGTTAAGAAGAGAACAGTACCAAAACTAATCCTCTGCCACGCAACCATTCAGCTTCGGAGACCAGCGTGTCAACAATGCCCTGGACCTCAGAATAGTTATTTTGCGCCACATTGAGGGCATATGAACTTATGGCGCGCGCCTCCTCGGCGTTTTGTCTGGCTTCCTCAGCAGAGGCAGCTTTACCCTTCTCAGCTTCAAGGTCAATCTCCAAGGACTCACTTGTCACACCCCGATTTCCACGTGTCACCGGTGGGCCCGGTGTGGGGTACAGTGACGTAGTTGGCATCGTCATAGACAATCAACACAATATAATAATGCACAGCGGAAGCAGAATAGAAACATTTCAACTTTAAATAAAGTGCAATAATAAATATCACAGTAGTTGAAATGGATCCACAGGCGGATCAAATAAAATAAGATAAAAAATAGTTCAACAGATGTTTGTCGTCCAAGCTTGCGAGACTATAGTGGACGCTCTTAGGAAACAGCCAACCTATTTTCGTATAGTACATGCACTCAACCTTTTGGGAAAAATACGTCAGTTTACACTGGTAAATACAAATCGACTGACTCATTTTGAAAATGATTGAAAATTTATTTAAATGCACAAGGCATAAATATTTTTATTAACTTGGGATAATTATATAATATAAACTTGTGAACGATTTACATGCACTTATATCTCTGGTGGCCCGGGATCTGCTGTCCGGGCTAGAGATTAAATGACACACCACATTAAAGAGTTATACACGTCGGGTGTACGCCTACACCCCGTGCTCTGGTCGTGGCCATCTCGTAAGATAATGCCAAGGATATCCGGGACACGGTCAATAACCCCCCAAAGCCTTTAAGTAAGACAAAACTGTTTAAACGAATTCGCACAAGCTATTCAAGACTGTACACCTATAAGGCGCAGGACTTGTGCGCCCGATCAAGCGGTATTTTAAATACCGTACCCCAAGCCCGTATAGGGAAAATAAGTCAAAATGTATTTACCTGAGCAAGTATAAGTCACAAATGATAAGTGTTGGTAGCTTTTACCGGGCCTCCTAATCTGGAACAAGGTTTATAATTAACCTATTAGATTCCTAACGGCCTTTTATTTAAGCTTAAGCTTTGACCGGTTAGTTTTAGGAATGATACGGTTTACGCACGATTAAGCGAAAGACCGGATAGAATGTGATTTAGACCCGACAAGTTTGAATACTTGTATAATATGGGTATACTAAATACATTATGGATTTTGAAATAAAAATGATATCGTTTGACCCGTTTCGGTCGACTCACGCAAACTAGTTACGTAAACCGAACCGATCGCGAAAAGGGCGATACGGGTAGGCCAATGATTCAAATGCAAGTTCCCTGATGTAATATGCTTAAAATATGATATTATATCAGTAAGTTATGTTCTATATTGCCCGGAATAATTTTAAACCCAATTTATGCCTTAGAAGGGCATTTTGGTCATTTAAAAGATAATAAAAGGGTAAAATTAGAAATCTGAGTTTCGGGTCTGGTTCATACAGTAAATATACTTAATATAACATATTATATCAGTAGGGTATGACCCATGTATCAAATTTATCATTTAAAACCAAACTATGCACCGTAGGGGCAATTTAGTAATTTCACAAGGGCTAAAAATGCCAAAACTGGAAATCTGAGTTCATATACTTATACTTACTGTTTTTATATGAAAATAAGCTAAACACATCAGTAGGTATAGGTCTTATATGTTTAAAACAAGTATAACGCTTACTATGCGCTTAAAACGCTAAATATGCGATTTAAGGGCGTTTTCGGGTTTTCAAATTAAATCTGAGATTTTTATATTTCCAGAATACTTAAAATAATTTATTCATCATATAAAATCAGTAGAAAAAGGTTTCGGGTCAAAAGGATGTGTACAACTCATTTTATGGCTAAAACGGTCAAAACCGACATAAGCCGAAATGACTAGGCGATCTAGGATCCGTTCAGCCAAAAATTAATTAAAAATCATCAAAATTCCCAGAATATTATAATACATCAGTTGGTAAAAAGTTTTGTACCAAAACGTGGCCAGAAACGGGTTCTATGCGAAAAGGACCGTTTATGTAAATTTATAATATAGTTTTACGCTAATGGCCATAACTCACAATCTGGACCACCAACTGATCCGAAACTTTTGGTGCAAGTTCATATATTAGAAATAAAGATTTCTATCCTTTCATTTTTCCAAAAATCACGTTTTATATCAAAAGGGCAAAATAGTCAACTTTATGCATAAATAGGAAACATGCATTCGAATCGGCTAAGCATAGACTTAATCAAAGAAAATTCCAGAAAGTTTAACTAAAATAAAAATAGTCAAAAATACTTTCCAATACAGATCTCGAACATGCATGTACGAATCCGAATCGATAGTCTACGAAATAATCGTTTTACAAGACTTTCGGTTCCGATTCGTGTCTATACTATAGATTGTCGAGTTGATGATGATAAAACACATTCTTATATGTATTACAAGTTATTTATGATGATCAATCAGATTGCATGTCTAATATATTAACATTCAAGCTTATTTTTGCAAAAATCAATTCTGTTGACTTTTTAGAAACAGGTTTGACTCGACATTTAGCATGCATGTAGTGGGAATCAGAGAGTACCCTTTAGAGGGTTTGTTTCCCATAATATTACCAACATAAATCAGGTTTCAATTCGAGAAATAACTGATTGAAACCCGTTTAATCAGAAAGTCAAAGCTTATGAACACACAGTTTGACTTTTAGCAATAATCAAAGTAATAACGGATTAGAGAACGAATTGAAAGCTTACAAAGGTCCTAAAGATGTTTAGTGAACACTAGAATTCGTCCTTGATGATCAGATTAACTCCAGAAAGCTTGAGAGAGTTCTTGAATGTAGAGAGCTCCTTGTTCACAACTTCAAGTGCCAAGAACAATGATGTTTGATCTGATTTATGGTGTAATCAGATGGTTGGAGTAGGCTACTGTTGATGTAGGCATGCAAGGGCACGTATTGGAGCATTTGGGAGGCAAGACCAGCTGTTTACAACTCAATTTCGGACCCAAATCAGCCCCAAATACGATTTCTGTCGCTGGCAGACCCACGCGGCCCGCTTGGGCTTTACCAGGCGGGTCGCCTGACCCCTGGTTCAGCCAAACAAGTTTCAGTTTTGGCAGAAATGGTCCCTGAGCTTGTACGCGATGTTTCGGCTACTATTCTCGACCCGTAAACCCCCAAACTTGGTTTTTAAGAACCTTAGGACTTTTACCAACATGGTAATGTCTTCGGATAACTTTGCGCTCAACCGAAAAGCCCTGAAATTCGACGTTGACGCTTTTAGCCCCTTAAGTACGGTTTTGGCCATAATTTTCTCATACGTTGACGAAACTTCATGAAATTTTTACCACATATTCTAGTGAGTATATTTTAGCTTCTCAAAGCTTCGGGTCTGCCAAAAGTTCACTCAGAGGTATAAATTAAACATGTTGACACTTTTGGCCCCTATAGTTTGCAATACTTCACTTTTGTGCAATTTCCGCGTCGTATGATCCATGAACCATCCGTTAAAGGTTATAAACATTATGTAGGGTTATCATAGAGCCTATTTATCCATTGTTGACACTTTGGACCCTTACGTTCCATAGTTTTCACTGTTTGTCACTTTTAGTCCCTCTAAAGTATGTTTTCACATAACGGAACCTTATGACACGTGTCAAGACATTATTGGACGAAATTTTTCGAGGTGTTACATCCTCACCCCCTTAAAAGAAATCTCGACCCCGAGATTTATTCAAACAAATGGGGATATTTTTCTTTCATCGTGGATTCCACTTCCCACGTGTATTCGGGACCTCTACGGGCATCCCACTTGACCTTAACAATAGGCACGTGCTTCCGTCGAAGCTTCTTTACCTGTCGATCCTCAATCGACAAAGGTTTTTCCACAAATTTTAGACTTTCGTCTATGTGTATATCTGTATGCGGTATAACCAGTGAATCGTCAGCGAAACACTTCTTCAAATTACAGATATGGAACACATTATGAATAGCACTAAGCTCTTCAGGCAAGTTTAACTTGTAAGCGACTGACCCGACACGTTCGATAATCTCGAAAGGTCCTATATATCTCGGGCTTAGCTTGCCTTTCTTTCCAAATCTCATCACACCTTTCCAAGGTGATACCTTAAGCAACACTTTTTCACCTATATCGAAGTGAAAATCTTTGCGCTTAGGATCCGCATAACTTTTCTGCCTATCCCTGGCAGCTTTCAAACGATCACGGATCTGAACGATCTTGTCTGTCGTCTCAAAGACGATATCTGGTCCAGACAACTGGACATCTCCAACTTCTGCCCAACAGATGGGCGATCAACACTTTCTACCGTATACGGCCTCAAAAGGCGCAGCCTTTATGCTGGAATGGTAGCTATTGTTGTAGGAGAATTCAATCAGTGGTAGGTTCTTATCCCAACTACCACCTAAGTCGATCGCACATGCACGAAGCATGTCTTCCAAAGTTTGAATAGTACGCTCGCTCTGACCATCAGTCTGAGGATGGTAAGCCGTACTAAAATTCAAACGAGTGCCCAACGACTGTTGGAAACTCTTCCAAAAATGCGACGTATATCTAGTATCTCTATCAGAGATAATAGATATAGGTATACCATGTAGCGCTACTATCTTATCGACGTATAATTGAGCTAACATATCTGAGCTATACGTCTCTTTGATGGGTAGAAAATGAGCTGACTTAGTCAGTCTATCTACTATGACCCATATGGTATCATTTCCCTTTTTCGTCTTCGGCAACTTGGTGATGAAATCCATTGTCACCATTTCCCATTTCCACTTGGGAATTTCAGGTTGTTGAAGCAAACCTGACGGCTTCTGATGCTCAGCCTTGACTTGCGCACAAGTCAAACATTTGGCCACATACTCGGCCACGGACTTTTTCAAACCAATCCACCAGTAGTTTGATTTCAAATCCTGGTACATCTTATCAGCTCCAGGATGAACGGAATATTTAGAGCTGTGGGCTTCCTGGAGGATAACATCCCGAAGTCCTCCATAAACTGGAACCCATATTCGTCCGTTTAGACGTAGCATTCCATCTTTATCGTAGGATAACTGCTCCTCAGTTACTCCTAACTTTTCTGCAGGATAGTTAGCTTCCAGCACAGCTTCCTTCTGTGCAGCTAACACCCTTTCATTCAAATTATTCCTTATTTCAATGCGCTTGGCATTGATTCTGATTGGTTTCATCCTTTCCTTTCTGCTTAAGGCGTCGGCAACTACATTGGCCTTGCCTGGATGGTATCGTATCTCGCAATCATAGTCATTGAGAGTTTCCATCCATCGCCTTTGACGCATGTTCAATTCCTTCTGATTGAACAGATGCTGAAGACTCTTGTGATCCGAATAAATTATACACTTGGTTCCATACAAGTAATGTCTCCATAGCTTCAAAGCAAATACAACTGCACCCAATTCCAAATCGTGGGTGGTGTAGTTCTTCTCGTGCACCTTTAGCTGTCGAGAAGCATAGGCAATGACTTTGCCTTTCTGCATGAGTACACAGCCCATGCCAGTATGTGATGCGTCACAGTACACCACAAATTCATCTATACCATCGGGCAACGTCAACACTGGCGCATTGCTCAGCTTCTGCTTCAGAATGTCAAAGGATTCCTGCTGCTTAGGGCCCCAATCAAACTTAATCTTCTTACGGGTCAATGAGGTTAGGGGCGCAGCAATCCTTGAAAAGTTCTCGATAAATCGCCTATAATATCCTGCCAATCCGAGGAAACTGCGAATCTCGGTAGGAGTCTTCGGCTCCTGCCAGTTCATGACTGCTTCTACTTTAGCGGGATCTACTTGGATACCACGCTCGCTTACTACATGTCCAAGGAATTGGACTTCTCGAAGCCAAAATTCACACTTCGAAAATTTGGCATAAAGCTTCTCTTGATGCAGAAGTTTGAGAATACAACGAAGGTGTTTCTCATGGTCAGCTTGGCTCTTCGAGTAGATAAGAATGTCATCAATGAAGACGATGACGAACTTATCTAAATAAGGTTTGCAGACGCGATTCATGAGATCCATGAATGCGGCTGGTGCGTTTGTGAGCCCAAACGGCATCACTAGGAACTCGTAATGTCCATAACGAGTCCTAAACGCTGTCTTGTGTACGTCTTCATCCTTGACCTTCAACTGATGATAACCTGACCTCAGGTCAATCTTGGAGAAGTAACTTGCTCCTTGCAGTTGATCGAATAGATCGTCGATCCTGGGTAACGGATACCGATTCTTGATAGTGACCTTATTAAGCTCACGGTAATCGATGCACAGACGCATCGAACCATCCTTCTTTTTAACGAACAAGATTGGCGCTCCCCAAGGAGACGAGCTAGGTCTAATAAAACCTTTGGCTAAAAGCTCATCCAACTGCGTCCTCAACTCCTTCATCTCCGTTGGTGCCAATCTGTATGGTGCTCTTGCTACAGGTGCTGCACCTGGTATGATATCTATCCGAAACTCTACTTGCCTATCCGGTGGCAACCCGGGTAGCTCTTCAGGAAATACTTCAGGATATTCCAAAATAACAGGAATATCTTCAACCTTCGGCTTCGGCTCATCAATGGTGACTTGTGCCATATAAATGACACATCCTTTCTGCATGCACCTGGATGCCTTGAGCATGGACACTTGCTCCGGCAATCCATGCTGGGTATCTCCTTGAATAGTAAGTGACTCACCAGACGGAGTCTTAACTATTACTTGCTTTCTATTGCACAGAATCTGGGCTTGGTTACTCGACAACCAATCCATGCCTATTACTATGTCGAATCCAGCTAACTTAAAGGGAAGCAAGGATAACGGGAAAGAATGATTCCTAATGGATATAACACATCCATCTAGAACAGTCGAGGCGGTTTCTATGGTTCCATCGGCTAATTCCACCTCATATTTCACACTTAAGGTTTTAACAGGAAGGTTCAACAGTTTACAAAACTTATCATCCACAAACGACTTATCAGCTCCTGAATCAAACAAGACTCTAGCAAAAACATCATTTACAAGAAACGTACCGGTAATGACGTTATCGTCAAGGACTGCTTCCTTTGCGTCCATTCTGAAGACTCTCGCATTAGTCTTCTTCCCATCATCTGCTTTCTTCGCATTCTTTGGGCAGTTGGGCCGAATATGCCCTTTCTCGTTGCAACCGAAACAAGTTGCATCCTTCATTTTCTTGCAATCCACAGCTTTATGATCTGTGGACTTGCAGATTCCACATCGTTTTTCTGAAGACTGGGATTTCGTTTCTAACCGACACCTCCCAAAGTGGTGTCTCCTACAAACCTTGCATTTGGGTTTCTCACCCGACTGATGATCACTTTTCCTAGACCCCGACCCGTTCCTGTGGTCGTTGTTCCCTCTATGTCGCTTTTCAGACCTTCGTGAGGTGTCATCCTCACGTTTCCGTTTGTTCTCCTCAGAGCTCTTCATAGCTCTTAATCTTACCACATCCTGAGTGAGGGAGAGGGATAGATCAGCTACGGATCTAAATGTAGTAGGTCTGGAAGCTTTGACGCTTGCCTTTATCTCCGGTGCCAGACCCCCAATAAATCGAGCAATCCTACGCGGCTCCGGGGTCACCAAGTAAGGCACTAAACGAGACAACGTGTTGAACGTAGTAAGATACGCTTGACAATCGAGGTTCTCCATAACCAAGGATACAAAATCCGATTCGATTCGCTCGACCTCGTGCTGCGGACAGAAGTTCTCTTTAATCAGGGCCACAAACTGTTCCCATGACAAACCGTACAGTGTGGCCTTACCGGCAGCTTGTAGGAGTGACTTCCACCATGCCAACGCATCTCCCTTAAATGACTGGGACACGTACTTCACGACGTCCCTATCAGCACACCCGCTGATATCAACCACAGTATCCATCTCATCAATCCACGTCATACAATCGACGGCTCCCTTTTCCCCAGTGAAATCTCTGGGCTTGCAAGATACAAAATACTTGTACGTACAGGACCTGCTGTACGTGTCATGTTTCAGCTCAATCTCCTGCTTTGGGACGCTGCTGTGGTTGGAGGAGTGATTATCATCCTCAGCTTTCTTCGGCTCACTCTTTTTAGATGGCGGCTTACTATGAGCCCCTGAATGAGTCTTAGACTTGACATGCGTCACTGTGCGGGTTCTACTCTGAGTACCACTAGATTCCTTGAACTGCCTATCCATAGCCTTGGCGACAGCATTATCTATCAGTGCTTGCAGCTCTGCACCGGTAACGTGAATCTTTGCATTATCTGAGCGTTCCCTAGAATGACTGTTGGTTTCCTCCGATTTGGCCATTGTAGCTTTAAGCTACAATAAAGGACAAGGTCTAATTTAGAACCTAACAGTATCATCGTTCTCAACGATTTATTAACCATGGTATCAAGAACCTTAGCAGTTAATTTAATAAATTTCATTCAGGCTCTTATTAGCAATCAAGGAATGAAAATATATATTTTGGCACCATAGGCCTAGTCACAACGGACAATTACTAAATTATAAATTTAGATTTTTATAGGATTATAAATTGTATAATTAAACAAATAATCCTTTACTAGACAGAGAGTCATAAACTACAACTGCCACTATATAACATAGTCATAACCCGTAGGTATCAAGCCATTAATAGACTTGTATACAGATATAATCTGTAGATAATTCATTTCTTGGCAGGGAGTTATAAACCACAACTGCCACTATATGACATAGTCATAACCCGTAGGTATCAAGTCATTAATAGACTTGTATACAGATAGAATCTGTAGATAATTTATTAAAAAGGGTGACGTGGGTGATTTTACGAATCACGCTTAGTCAAGAATGTTAACATGTTTTCAGATGTTAACAGGGAGTTGAATCTTTTCAACCAGGTTTTACCATCAGGGCCAGGCCTGTTAATAAGGCATTCAAGCTAGGTTATACCTTACTAAGATTCTTATAAAATGGCAAATCAAATAAAAATTGATATTTTCCATTATTTTAATATTATATTCATGCATATAAATAAAATGAGAAATTCAAACTAACCATTTCAAATTTCAAATAAAGTACCAGTACATATTTGCCCTAAACGGGACTTTGAAATAACATGAATAACATGAATAACATGAATAACATGCCCGCGCAGGGGCTAAACAAGTAACAACAATAACAAAATAAAATAAAGCAAACCCACGCAGGGGTCAACAGAACAGCATACCCACGCAGGGGTAGAATAAGATAGATATACCCACACAGGGGTAGAGTACAAGGATAGATGTCCACGCAGGGACATGAGTAAAGAGATAACAATCAAAGGATTCAATGATCCCTCTTGCTCTTACCCTTGAGCAGGTCAAACACCTTCTTGAACATGCCACTGGTGCGACGGCGATCAGCTCGCATCTCGTGTTGAAACTCACGTCGCATGCTATCAATCCCATGCAGGATTTCCTGAACCTGCGGCGGCGACATCATAGGCGCCGGTGGCGGTGGCTGGTACTGCTGCGGCTGCGGCGGCTGGTACGGCTGCGGCTGCGGTGGCTGCTGGTAACCCGGAGGGTAACCAAAAGTAGACTGCCCAGCAGCCCAAGTGTCTCCCAATGGACCACTAGGTGGGAGTGAGCTGTAGTTCACAGCTTGCCAATAAGGGTCTCCTGTGTAATCATAACCCTGAGGGAAAACATGCTCGAACGGGTTAAACTGAGCTGCACTAGCATAAGCCGGAATCGGCTCTCCATAGTTCTGCGGCGGCAGAGGCGGGATCGGTACAGAAGTAACCTCCGATACGGGATGCTGAGACTCCCCTGTCTCGGACTCCCCGGGAAGAGACGTGTAGCGGCTGCTACCAACATGTGGAGGGGTGCCTATGCGAATCCCTCCGCGCGTAGACATGCGCGCATTCCTCCTTGGCTTCTGAGGCGGAGGAGGTAAAACTGGTGGCGGCGGTGGTGACGGAGTGATCACGTCACGCCATAGGGCCTCAGATAGGTCCTGCTGTAGAGGCGGCTGCTGCTGGAGCTGATGCTGCTGCGAGTGGTGCTGCGAGTGCACCGGTGAAACCTGGTGAGACTGGAGCATCGGAGAGTTGTGGCTGGGGGTGTAATACCAATCATGCTGCTTAAATCTCTCCTGAAAGCTGTCCCCACCATTGTAGGGTGATCCCCTAAATGGCGACCCATCCGATATCTCAATCGGATGGTTAGGCGTACCTGACGGTGGTAGCGAGGGGTCCGTATCCTCGTCGACGTCCATCTCGTGACCACCAGAAAAGTGGTCCTCCGGTCCAAGTGGGTTATGACCCACTGGCTCATCCCCAAAAGCATCAGGGTTATACAAACCCTGGTAGACTGGTGCTGGATACTGGTGCGGTGACTGCTGCAAAGGTATGTAGGATCCATGCGAACCATGGGGCCCATTCTCCGAGTGGGGCCCAAACGAGTGGGGTAAAGACGGTGAAGTGCTGGCGGATACCGAGTGTCTGGCAGGCTCGGCGAAAGACCTCCAAAGGTCGTTGGCGGCTGTGTTGTGCGTGGCGGATGGTGCTCGCCTATGTGAGGGCCCTGCCTCATGGTCGTGAGACGTAGCAAATCCTCCTCGACCTCTCATTCGTGGCGGCATAGTGATCCTGTCAAAAGTCAAACAAGTTGCACAACAAAATATATAAGACAAAGCGAAATAATAAAAAAAAAAATTAAACGAAATGTTGAACATTTCCTAAGTTCTTTGTCTAGACTCGAAAATCGAGGAATGTGCAATTGTGTAACTGAGATTAAACACATTAGGATAGTGTTTAATTCACTCAGCGTTGGCTCTGATACCAACCTGTCACACCCTGATTTCCACGTGTCACCGGTGGGCCCGGTGTGGGGTACAGTGACGTAGTTGGCATCGTCATAGACAATCAACACAATATAATAATGCACAGCGGAAGCAGAATAGAAACATTTCAACTTTAAATAAAGTGCAATAATAAATATCACAGTAGTTGAAATGGATCCACAGGCGGATCAAATAAAATAAGATAAAAAAATAGTTCAACAGATGTTTGTCGTCCAAGCTTGCGAGACTATAGTGGACGCTCTTAGGAAACAGCCAGCCTATTTTCGTATAGTACCTGCACTTAACCTTTTGGGAAAAATACGTCAGTTTACACTGGTAAATACAAATCGACTGACTCATTTTGAAAATGATTGAAAATTTATTTAAATGCACAAGGCATAAATATTTTTATTAACTTGGGATAATTATATAATATAAACTTGTGAACGATTTACATGCACTTATATCTCTGGTGGCCCGGGATCTGCTGTCCGGGCTAGAGATTAAATGACACACCACATTAAAGAGTTATACACGTCGGGTGTACGCCTACACCCCGTGCTCTGGTCGTGGCCATCTCGTAAGATAATGCCAAGGATATCCGGGACACGGTCAATAACCCCCCAAAGCCTTTAAGTAAGACAAAACTGTTTAAACGAAGTCGCACAAGCTATTCAAGACTGTACACCTATAAGGCGCAGGACTTGTGCGCCCGATCAAGCGGTATTTTAAATACCGTACCCCAAGCCCGTATAGGGAAAATAAGTCAAAATGTATTTACCTGAGCAAGTATAAGTCACAAATGATAAGTGTTGGTAGCTTTTACCGGGCCTCCTAATCTGGAACAAGGTTTATAATTAACCTATTAGATTCCTAACGGCCTTTTATTTAAGCTTAAGCTTTGACCGGTTAGTTTTAGGAATGATACGGTTTACGCACGATTAAGCGAAAGACCGGATAGAATGTGATTTAGACCCGACAAGTTTGAATACTTGTATAATATGGGTATACTAAATACATTCTGGATTTTGAAATAAAAATGATATCGTTTGACCCGTTTCGGTCGACTCACGCAAACTAGTTACGTAAACCGAACCGATCGCGAAAAGGGCGATACGGGTAGGCCAATGATTCAAATGCAAGTTCCCTGATGTAATATGCTTAAAATATGATATTATATCAGTAAGTTATGTTCTATATTGCCCGGAATAATTTTAAACCCAATTTATGCCTTAGAAGGGCATTTTGGTCATTTAAAAGATAATAAAAGGGTAAAATTAGAAATCTGAGTTTCGGGTCTGGTTCATACAGTAAATATACTTAATATAACATATTATATCAGTAGGGTATGACCCATATATCAAATTTATCATTTAAAACCAAACTATGCACCGTAGGGGCAATTTAGTAATTTCACAAGGGCTAAAAATGCCAAAACTGGAAATCTGAGTTCATATACTTATACTTACTGTTTTTATATGAAAATAAGCTAAACACATCAGTAGGTATAGGTCTTATATGTTTAAAACAAGTATAACGCTTACTATGCGCTTAAAACGCTAAATATGCGATTTAAGGGCGTTTTCGGGTTTTCAAATTAAATCTGAGATTTTTATATTTCCAGAATACTTAAAATAATTTATTCATCATATAAAATCAGTAGAAAAAGGTTTCGGGTCAAAAGGATGTGTACAACTCATTTTATGGCTAAAACGGTCAAAACCGACATAAGCCGAAATGACTAGGCGATCTAGGATCCGTTCAGCCAAAAATTAATTAAAAATCATCAAAATTCCCAGAATATTATAATACATCAGTTGGTAAAAAGTTTTGTACCAAAACGTGGCCAGAAACGGGTTCTATGCGAAAAGGACCGTTTATGTAAATTTATAATATAGTTTTACGCTAATGGCCATAACTCACAATCTGGACCACCAACTGATCCGAAACTTTCGGTGCAAGTTCATATATTAGAAATAAAGATTTCTATCCTTTCATTTTTCCAAAAATCACGTTTTATATCAAAAGGGCAAAATAGTCAACTTTATGCATAAATAGGAAACATGCATTCGAATCGGCTAAGCATAGACTTAATCAAAGAAAATTCCAGAAAGTTTAACTAAAATAAAAATAGTCAAAAATACTTTCCAATACAGATCTCGAACATGCATGTACGAATCCGAATCGATAGTCTACGAAATAATCGTTTTACAAGACTTTCGGTTCCGATTCGTGTCTATACTATAGATTGTCGAGTTGATGATGATAAAACACATTCTTATATGTATTACAAGTTATTTATGATGATCAATCAGATTGCATGTCTAATATATTAACATTCAAGCTTATTTTTGCAAAAATCAATTCTGTTGACTTTTTAGAAACAGGTTTGACTCGACATTTAGCATGCATGTAGTGGGAATCAGATAGTACCCTTTAGAGGGTTTGTTTCCCATAATATTACCAACATAAATCAGGTTTCAATTCGAGAAATAACTGATTGAAACCCGTTTAATCAGAAAGTCAAAGCTTATGAACACACAGTTTGACTTTTAGCAATAATCAAAGTAATAACGGATTAGAGAACGAATTGAAAGCTTACAAAGGTCCTAAAGATGTTTAGTGAACACTAGAATTCGTCCTTGATGATCAGATTAACTCCAGAAAGCTTGAGAGAGTTCTTGAATGTAGAGAGCTCCTTGTTCACAACTTCAAGTGCCAAGAACAATGATGTTTGATCTGATTTATGGTGTAATCAGATGGTTGGAGTAGGCTACTGTTGATGTAGGCATGCAAGGGCATGTATTGGAGCATTTGGGAGGCAAGACCAGCTGTTTACAACTCAATTTCGGACCCAAATCAGCCCCAAATACGATTTCTGTCGCTGGCAGACCCACGCGGCCCGCTTGGGCTTTACCAGGCGGGTCGCCTGACCCCTGGTTCAGCCAAACAAGTTTCAGTTTTGGCAGAAATGGTCCCTGAGCTTGTACGCGATGTTTCGGCTACTATTCTCGACCCGTAAACCCCCAAACTTGGTTTTTAAGAACCTTAGGACTTTTACCAACATGGTAATGTCTTCGGATAACTTTGCGCTCAACCGAAAAGCCCTGAAATTCGACGTTGACGCTTTTAGCCCCTTAAGTACGGTTTTGGCCATAACTTTCTCATACGTTGACGAAACTTCATGAAATTTTTACCACATATTCTAGTGAGTATATTTTAGCTTCTCAAAGCTTCGGGTCTGCCAAAAGTTCACTCAGAGGTATAAATTAAACATGTTGACACTTTTGGCCCCTATAGTTTGCAATACTTCACTTTTGTGCAATTTCCGCGTCGTATGATCCATGAACCATCCGTTAAAGGTTATAAACATTATGTAGGGTTATCATAGAGCCTATTTATCCATTGTTGACACTTTGGACCCTTACGTTCCATAGTTTTCACTGTTTGTCACTTTTAGTCCCTCTAAAGTATGTTTTCACATAACGGAACCTTATGACACGTGTCAAGACATTATTGGACGAAATTTTTCGAGGTGTTACATCACTTTTGTCAACCTGCTCTTGCAGGCGACGCTTTAGCTCGGCAATCTCGACGTCCTTGGCCGCCAGGTCCCGATCCTTACTGGATACCTGCGCCTTAAGCTCGGCCTACAAGGATTAAGACTTAGTTAATTCGACAAACAAAAAGGATGACAACAAAAAAAAGGGGTCAACTCGGTTCGAACCTCAGCATGCTCCTTAGCAGCCTGCATATCTTCGACCTTCCCGGTCAGCACAGCAACATTACCCTCAAGCTCAGTAATCTTGGCACGAGCCGCATACATGCGATCGTTGTCTTTCGCACAAATCTTCTTCCACTCAGCACGCTCCTTCGCTAAGAGGTCTTCAGCAGCGCGAAGCTTGCCCCTAAGGCCCTCGCGGCCCCATTCCTCTGATTTCCTATCAGTTTCGAACTTGGCTTTCTCCTCATCAAATTTAGCATTAGCCTTCTCGAACTCCTTCACCTGCCTCACAAGGCGCTCACGATATTTCTCCCAGTCAGCTCGCTCCTTAACCATGGTGCGCCACTCACGAACAATTTGGTGATTGGCGGCACGAGTATTAGCCTCCCCAATCACATAGGCTTGATACAGCCCATCGTGAGTCCGCGCCCTTTGCCGGTTAACCTCACCGGGAGGGAAGGAGTTCAAAAACCAACCACGACACGAGCCGAACTCCTGAAAGGTATCTCTCTGTTTCAAACCCCAAGGAACTTGGTGAGGAGCACTACCGCGCGCCTCCTCGGTATAAGTCTTGTAATAAATATCACCAAGGGTATCCTTTGTGCTGATGTTTTTTGGCACATATCCTCCAGCGCCACCCGAGCTCGCACCACCTGCAGCATGCGAACCTGATCCTCCAGTACTAGAAGTGACTTTAACGGAATAATGGGGGGCATCAGGTTGCGCAGTTTGGTAATTTTCTCAATCTCAGGTTCCTTTCTCTTCTCATGATGGAGCTGGTCAAGCCCCGTAATGTGAACAACCTCCGGACCCTGTGCCTTATCACGAGCAGTATCAGCCGCGGTCCCGGTTTCCTTCGGAGCATCACCGGCAAGCTTCCCAGAAGTTGTTTCCTTCTCCTTTTCAGCAGCCTTGCCAACAGGCTTTTCAGCAGCTTTCTTCTCTTTCTCCTTCCCAGCAGCTTTCTCCTTCTCCTTCTCGGCCTCTACCCCAGCAGCCTTGAAGGGTTTAATGGTAACCTTGGGCCTCTTCTACGCCGGCTCTGGGGGATCTGTGATGACAACACCCTTCTTTTCAGGGGTCTTCTTTTTGACCTCTGCAGAAACAAAATGTTAAAAAGAGATAACAAAAGAACGCAAAGTGAAATCAAGAAACTAACCAGGAGAAAATCTATAAAGAGAGCGTAAGTTGCTCTGTTTTCCAATAAGAGGGACTCCACCAGGCTTTTGCACTACCGAAGCACCAGACGTAGTCTCCCTGCTCCTTTTCCTGCTGACCAACTTTGCAGTAGGCTCCTCCTCTTCTTCTTCCTCCTCTTCTTCATCATGCGCGAGAGAAAACGGAGTGGCTCTAGCATCTGGGTTGCGGGAACCCGCGCTCCCTGAGCTCCTTGAACCAGCAGCTCCTATCTTCTTCTCGCCTACGCGCGACAAAACTTCAAGTGAGTCATGATAATCACATAATCTTCCAAGTTACTCTGGCGAAAGCGTAGAGTACCTTTATCAGCAGCACCGGGCGCTGTGCGGCTACTCCCACCCTTCTTGCTGGTCACATCAGCATTAATGGTGATAACCTTCTTCTTTTTTGTCTTCTTCTTCTTCTCTTCGGGGTCGATACCCAGGTCACGCAACACACCTGCAAAGATGTTAGACCAGGAACTTAGCTCTCCATTGGAAGACCCCACAGACTCCTCGCTGGAAATATAGACAATCTCTTTCCCAGCAGAAGTCAAAGCGCGCAAGGGACGAGTATTAGGTATATGCGCACCTTCGGTTGCAGCAGGCAGGTCGGCGAAAGCCCCAGGAACTGGATACATAAAGCGCGGCTTGATCCTATCATACCAATACTGCTCCCCTGACCTCAATGGGTGCACACCCATAGATCCACCAAAAGTGGGGAAGGAAGCTTGGTAAAGTTGTGCCTCTACATTCAAAATTCAACAATTAAACGCAGCGAAAGTAAGCAGAAAATTAAGGAAGCAACTAACCTCTATCCTTAAACTTCAAACCGGCACCTCTTCGCTATCATGCGGCCACTGGTCACTCATATGCGCCGCGACCAGAACATTTTCACCAAACACTCGGTTTGGAGTGGCAGTAAGCTTCAGATACCAATCTTCCTTCTTGGGAATCGTCAATTCCTCCTTCTCGATCGGTTCGGACCATGGGCGGAAGATCATGGCAACCGGTATCACCTCCTCACGAATGAAAAAGAACTTCTGTTTCCAGTCATGAAAACTCTTAGGAGGGTTCAGAAGTATCTTATTCGCAGCCCCTCGACTGGCAAATGAGTAGAAGCCCATGTTTCTGATCAGTTGATAGAAGGCTCTAAACCTTTCCACAGTCGGCTCAATATCATGGGATCGACAGAGAAATTCGAAGTGTCGAACTCTAACCATTCCAGGTGGACTCATTTGCGAAACATGGAACCCATAGAACTGAAGTATGTGGGCCAAGAACTCCGTCGCCGGCAACCAGAAGTTACCCTGTAAGAAGAAATCTTCAAACAACGTGATATACCCCGGCGGTGCGTCGGCGACCGTCTGATTCTGACCGAGGTATCTTGCATCCCATTCCAGTGGAAACCGAAAACTCCGTGAAATCTGCTCGAACAACCCTAAGTCCCATTTAAGAATAGGAACGGGACCTTCTTCACCAGGATTTTCTTGATGATGCTCTTCAGCCATTGATATTCAACGAAACTTCAAAAATAATGAAAAGCTTGAAGATCTGCTAAGAATTTTGAAGACCTGCTATTGAGTTTGAAGATTTGAAGAAGAA
Source organism: Helianthus annuus (assembly GCF_002127325.2). NCBI lineage: Eukaryota > Viridiplantae > Streptophyta > Magnoliopsida > Asterales > Asteraceae > Helianthus > Helianthus annuus. The sequence goes on along the minus strand of NC_035447.2, from coordinate 40,409,760 downwards.
ATAAGAGAGAAAATAGCAATAGTAGAAGAGAAAGTGATCTCCTCTCTCATCTCCACGATTATTTATACTCATCGCATTTAAGCCGATGAGTAGACGTGCCGGGTTCACCGCGCGCGTACCCAATCAGCGACTGCCACGTCAATCGCAAATCCCGGAGCAACGGTTACCACGTGCGCGTGGACCTCACTCTCCTGACAGAACCAAACCGTAGAGACAACTTGATGACGGGAGTGTCAGCGATCAACTCAAACGTCGCCATCGACGACGTTTCTTACCAACCTGTCAGATTTCAAAATTCGAGGATTTTCCCGCCCGAAATTACTACAAACTTCATGCAGAAGTTACTCAGGCCGCGCATGTTAATATTATACAACGAACCAGCGCGCCTACAATCAGAAGCGAAGAATCACCAACAGCCAGGCATAGTAGTCGCGCCGTAGCAAATGTCAAACATTTACATGCGCGCGCCTACCGAACATAAAGCAAGCATTTTTAGCACTTTTTCTAAGTTCAGAGCTCCAACCACTTTCCTTGCGCATGGTGCAGCACTGGACTGGGGGGGGGACTTGAAGGGGTATGGTCCCAGAAAGCCGCGCAGACCTTCATCAAGGTCGCGCGCAGGACCATACTCCCTATTTATCAATTTGCTTATAACCAACCTCGCGCGGGTCGTGTCATCATGCATTGACCGCGCGCGAGATCCCAACAAGATAAAACAACACATTCAACACTTAGCATTCCGAACAAGAGCCTTCAACCACACATACCCTGTGCGAGCTAGTTTCGTGTCCAGCAAAGGTCGCGCAGGGCTATGGCGCAGGGCCACTTCAGAAGGTACGAAGGTACAAGTGGCAGAAGAAATGAGCCAATCAGCGTCCTCCATGCAATGCTTAATCGTGCTCCACGATCGTCTAACGTGCAGGAGACAGAGAGTACACAAAGACGCCTATGTGGCACCAATCACAGGGCATAGACACCTACCCCACGATCTCCACTTACCTGCTGATGGCAGAGGGACAACGAGGCCGACAACAGTGACACGTGGCTCCAATCACGGTGCGCCAGCACCAGAAAAACTTCTTGAAGCCACTAACGGTCGACACCAGTGAGACAAGAAGCATATCCGCTACATTGTCGCCTTCCGGCCCAAGGCCCATCAGCCCACATCCTCTACACCTCTCCGGTTATAAATAGAGACCTTAGTTCACATGTTAAACCATTCTATTCCCTCTACTCTCACTCTTAATACATAATTATCTTCTCAAAACAGTCGCTTATTCTCACGCCGGAGTCTGGTTAAGAGGGAAACCCCCATATTCCCCTCTTAACGAGCTAACGGTGTTCTGTTTTGCAGGATTAACAGATTATTAAGGAGCTCAGAAAGTTATAAGAAGATTAACCCTTATGGTAGAAACATAAACCAAACTAAATACACACTAAAATTAGTTCCGTGTTTCTTCAAATTTCATATAGTTCATGTAAGGATTGCTATTTGATGTAATTGTCGTTGTTTGTTCTGCTAGCCCTTGTTTCTTAGGCATGTGTTAATAAAATTTGCATTTCTAAAATCAAATATCACTAGAGACAAGGAATGCATAATTGATCTTATGTAAAAATAACATAGTACCAAGTACATTTCACATGTATCAGTTGCACTCAATTTGAAAGTCGTTAATGGTCCAATAATGGCATACTAAAAACTAGCAATTAAGGCTCATCATTTCTTATACTCAAGGAGAGTGTAGAAATAGTCGATATAAATAGCTCGAAAACTTGTAAAACCAGCCAACTTGCCAAGTTCACGATACTCTTCTTCAGTCCGATGTTTGCCCTTGGCACGGTAAATGGTCATCACAAATATGTCACCTTCGAGCAAGGCTCGGGTGCGGTGAGTATCATTAGTGTCGTGTGGCAACACCGGCTCACAAGCAATCAACTTACCTCCAACTGGAATTGCTTCAAAACAACTCATCAAAATTTGCTTTACTTCCTCATCTGTCCATGTCGTTAGAACCCACTACAACAAATTAATATAATCAACAACTCAATCAACCATTGAAACCAAATAAAGGCAGGCCAATTGAGTCATTAGAGCATTTTGTAAACATTCATATTAACTTGGAATTAATTAAGTGATTTTCTAAACAAAAGGACATTGTTTGTGATGGAGAAATATAACAGATTATATTCCATTTACATATACAATTGTTTACTCTTAAAGGGTTGAGATCCTGTATAAATAGCTTTTAACGTGCAAACGGTACAAACACCTAAATTAATTTTGTTAGAACTAGTCATCATAATACGTTTTAATTTTGAGGAAGCGTAATAGTAATAACTATAATATATTTTTTGTTTTGAACGAATCCTCCAGGTCTCTCCCTTACCACTGCACCACTAGCTTATTGACAGTTCAATAATAATTACTCAAAATAAACACATTAGTTCAGTAATAAATTACTCTAACTATTTGTATCTTAAAAATTATTTGTATTTGATTCTTACACTAGTTTTAAATGTCACATTTTTATACTCACAATAATAAATTAAAAAAATAAAATATATAATAAATTAAAAACATTTTAATATTACCTTCATGAAAATTGCATCACCCTTGGGAATAAAGCTGAACATGTCACCACCAACATGTGTCACACCTGCACACAATAAAAACATGACCCCCCCATAGAAACCTTTCCACGTATATTTTGTATAGAGTTGCATACTATTTATTTTAGTTTATGTGCTTCGAGCCATTTTGCCAATTTAGTTCAAATGTTATATTTTCTTTTATGGGTTTAAAAAAGTTTCACCGTTGTCATTTTAGTCCACTGTGTTAACTTTATCCATTTTTCTGTTAACGAAAGGGCAATTCAATCATTTTATATGTAATTCTGTTAACTAGAATGGCAATTCGGCCATATAAAATGACCAAATTGCCCTTCTCGTTAACAGAAAAAATGAATAAAATTAATCTAGTTGACTAAAATGGCAACAATAAAAATTTTTTGGACCCACAAACAAAAATAAAACTTTTAGACTAAAGAGGCAAAACAACTCAAACCAAACCATAGGACTAAAATAGCATTTAACTCTTTTGTATACGCTTTGTGGTTGTGAATATCACGTGACATGTAACGTAACTGACCATCAATTTTTGGAGCCTTTGCAACAACTTCAGGCAAGTCGAAATTAACGCCTTGTTTGATATGGGAATGCTTCTCTAGAATCATCCTCAGGCAATCCCCTGCACTACCACCAACATCCACCAATCGTTCAACACCCTTAAACCCATCGTAACCTTCCAGAACCGCCTTCATAAACGGAACAGATATCCCGGACATTGCCTTCTGCATCAGCTCGTTCATCTCCGGTTTCCTCCCGTACATCCCGTACGCTGTCTCACCGCCGTTTGCCTTCACGAAAGGCTCTGTCGATGAATCAACCACTGCCTCGTGCACCATCGTCCACGCCTTCATCAGCTCCTCCTGGTGGTGCTGTAGAACGTATGAACCGTACGACAACCCGTTTTCATCCGTCACTAGCGTCTTTCCTATATCTGTCAGCGAGTATCTGACAACAAACAAACAAACGTACTCAGTAAAATCTCATTTTGTTATATTCAATTTTGTCGTTTCAATAAAATAAAAAGTTACCTTTTCACCAGTATGACTGGCTAAACCAGAACTTTTTAGTCAGAAGACAGACTGGTTAACATAAAGTCATAAAGATGCTCTAATTAATTTTATTTTTTTGGCTTTAAACGAACTTGCTTTCATTAAAATAAAGAAATTAAATTACATAGGCGCGACTCTCTTTTAAATAGCAAATTCAATTCTAGTGATGATTGATATTATTGACATACCTTCTTTCGCCAGAGGCGATGTGCTCGTGAAAAACACCATAACTGGTGAGCATGCGGAGAATACGCTGAAGGTTTTCAGGATCTGCGGAAGGGAGAATACGAGAGAGAATCTCGGAGGCAGTGAGTGGCGTGTTTGAGCCGTTTTGCCATATAGAGTCGGCGACGTTGAGGCGAACAACGGCATTGAGCGACATAGGGACACTGATCATGTTCGCCAGCTCCATGATCGCTAGCCGGGCATCTTTGCTGTGCGTCTGCGTTTCTCCGTTTCGGCTGTCCATTGTAGACCAGTGCATTCAGAGGTAGGTATGTTCAATGGTCACCATATATAGGGATGGATGGTGGGGATACACATGTCTTTTCACTCAGTACCATACATTTTCTATCTATTATTGTATCCGATAACGTAATCGTATCCGATAATGTATTGTAATCTAATGTAATATAATTTCAACATAAATGCACTACTGGCTTGAGATAAATACGAATGAATGTGCAAATACAACAACTAAATTTATATAGGTTAGGAATAGTAGCAATTGATAACGGTTTTACCAATACCTATGTTTTTATGTCGGAATCGGACGAGTTCATCATGACACCAATAGGAACGCCAAGAAAAGCAACAAAGCGAATACCAATACCGATGTTGTTCGTATGGTATTGGTTCAGTAAAAATTATATGAATCAACTCACAAACACAAGACAACAGAAGAAATAGCGACAAAACAGGTGACAAAATCTTATTAACCAACCCAAAATGATTTGCCCCCCAAATACCCAGAAGATCTTACAAAAGTAAGCAGTGGCGAAGCTTGAAAAAAAAGTTCGGGGGGTCGGAAAGTAACGGACCTAAAATTTTTTTTCTATCGTGTGGTTTCGAGGTGTATGTTCGGGTCGGACGTCGGTGATTCGATTTGGGTCGGGTCGGGTCAAACATTAATATCAAATAAAAAACGTTCTCAAACATTAAAAAAGAAGTTATCATTTTATTCTTCCACATAGCCGATGTGCTGGTTTTTGGATGGTCCGGGGGTAACATGCTTGCATTGATCTCACGGGGGTGTCGCCTCTTGCCGGTTTCAGGGGCAATGGTTTTGTTTCAGGGCAAGCGACGCGGAAGGCTGAGGCGGGGAAAATATCCAAGCACGAGCAGGCCTGCATAGATAATCAACATGCCTTCCTTCCTTTCGCGTTCGATACCTTTGGTTGTCTGGCCCCTGTGGCGTCCGGTTTCTTGAAGCGGGTTCAAAAGGCAGCACTTGCGCATGCGACAGTGTCTGTAGGCCATAGTTATGTGTTTAGCTGAGTAGGATTTGCAATTCAAAAGGGGGTGGCGGCGCAGCTTGTTGCCCGTCTACCAACCCATGATTTGTAATTTGCTCTAACCTTCTAAAAGTTAAATAAGATTAAACAAATAAAATTAGACATAGTTACAGAAAGATTCAACAAGTTTAGGACAAAAATTCGGACCAATTTCACCCATAATTTCAACATAAATCACATAAATTGCAGCCCTAAATTAAACCTAAAGAGAAAAAACACAAACCTTTAACCTTATGAAGATTGGATAGGGTGGGCTTTTAAGTTGGGCTATATAATGATTTGATTTGGTTTATATAATATACATTCTAGTATTCTACCAAATAATATGATTTGGGCTATAATATTTGGACTAATTAAATTTTTTATTTGGGCTATATAAATAAAAAAATTAAAACCGGGGGGTCGAAAACGTATATACCTACAAAATCCTATACGAAACGTACATGTATAACACTACTGACCGAAAAGTTCGGGGGGGCGGGCGCCCCTCCCCGCCCCTTAAATCCTTCGCCCTTGAAAGTAAGATCAAATGATACAAACAGTACAAAGATGATCATCGACTGATGATCATCAACACCAAAATACAACTGAAACTACAGAATAATCTCTCAGATACAGATGAGAGATTATTCGTACAAAATCTCTAGATCCAAACCCTAGCAGAGATCAATAACAAGAGAGAGAGAGTTACAACTGAACTACTAAACCAATAATGAAAGATACAAAGCTTTTTATAACATGAAACTTTATAAGTTGCACTTTAGTCCCAAAGCTTCACACAAAGGCAATCACAGTCCTCCACTTTACACTAAGCCCCCTCTAGATTTTATATCTGTTGAGCCTGTTACAACAACCCAACAACTAACAACCACATTAGCCCATTTAGAAAATAGTTCAGTTCAGCCCAACTATTATAACAATCAAATAACCAGCCAATCAATTAATCAGCCCAATAATACATAAACCAAGTGAATGAACAGAACATAAATCCAAACATTTTTAACATCCCCCCCCCCCTTCATTCAATTGGTTTAAACAGATCTACTAAGCCTAGTTTGTTACAAAAATCTTCATGTTGAACAACACCAAGACCTTTTGTAAAAACATCTGTAAGTTGACTTTCTGAGTCAACTTTAGTAGGATTAATAATATCATTTGCAACTTTTTCTCTAAAAAAATGTAAATCCAACTCAAAATGCTTGGTTCTTTCATGAAATACTGGGTTAGCTGCTATTGACATAGCAGCTTGACTATCACATTTTAATATCATAGGTAAAGAACAATCAACATTTAATTATGATAACAAATTTTTTAACCACATAAGCTCACAAGTAGCAGAACACATAGCACGATATTCGGCCTCTGCAGTGGATCTTGAAACAGTGCTTTGTTTCTTGCTTTTCCAAGAAACAAGACATTATCCCAAGAAAATACAAAAACCAGTAATTGATTTCCGAGTAGACAAACACTTTGCCCAGTCAGAATCAGCAAAACCACACAAGTCCAGCTTGACACTTTTCTTAAAAGTCAGTCCTTTACCAGGACTTTGCTTTAAATACCTTAACAATCTCAAAGCTAAACTTAAATGAACTTCTTTTGGACTGTGCATGAATTGACTTAAGAACTGAACAGTGTAACCTATATCAGGTCTTGTTAGAGACAAATATATAAGTTTACCTATAAGTTTTTGAAACCCAGTTATGTTTTTAAGCACTTGTTGATTTTTGTCAATTTTAGAAGTAACCAAGTAATTTTGTTCAATTGGTGTACTAACAGGTTTACACCCTAAGTAGCCAAATTCATTCAAAAGTTCTAAACAATATTTTCTTTGACTAAGACAAACAGATTTTTTATCATATAAACTTCAATACCAAGAAAATATTTTAATATTCCTAAGTCTTTAATTCTAAACGTTTCATGTAAAACATGTTTAATTTTTTTCTCTCATCAACAGGATTGCCTGTTACAACAATATCATCAACATATACTAACAAAAACACAGTTATCTTGGTTTTGGACATAATAAATAAAGAGTGATCACATTTGCTTTGTATAAAGCCATTTTTTAACAAAACATCAGTTAGTCTCTTATTCCACTTTCTAGGAGCTTGTTTAAGACCATACAAGGACTTAACAAGCTTGCATACTTTAGATTCATTCTTAGAATAATACCCTTGAGGTAACTTCATATAGACATCTTCAGTAATTGTGCCATGCAGAAAAGCATTATCAACATCAAGTTGGTACAAAGACCAATCAAAAAACACAGCTAAAGTAATAATGGTTCTAACAGTTACCATTTTAACAACAGGTGAGAAGGTCTCTCCAAAATCAAGACCTTCTCTTTGATTAAAGCCTTTAGCAACTAATCTAGCTTTAAACCTTCTATTTCTCCATTTGATTTATACTTAACTCTATACACCCATTTACACCCAATAGCCTTTCGATCTTGAGGAAGATCAGTTAGAACCCAGGTATTATTTCTGAACAAAGCATCCATTTCTTTGTTCATAGCCTCTATCCACTTGGGATCTTTGGCTGCTTCCTCATAACAAGAGGGTTCGATTTTTTTATTTAGAGATGTAGTGAAACAAAAATTATCATTAGACAAGCAAGAATAGTTAACAACTTTATCTAAACTGTACTTAGCTTTAGTATTCAGCACAAAATTTTCAAAACGTTTTGGCAAAACAACTTTCCTATTTGACCTCCTAAAAGAACTTGTTCCCTCAGATGGGCTGATCTCATCATTTGAGGTACTAGTGTCCTCTGCCCTACCAGATCCTTCACTACTACTACTTTCAACTCCAGTTGTTGAATGTTGATGTTCAACATTACTTGGAGTGGCAGATGTAAAGGGAATTGGTTGCTGATCATCACCAGTAACCTCATGAGATTCATGACTCCCCTCTTCATCATTGGGACTTATAGGATTAGTTGTTAATACCTCAACACTATCAAAAAAATTTAAATGATTCAAACTATTAGTTAAAGTTTTATCTTGATTGGTTAATTGATGTGACTTATAAGGAAAAACAGTTTCATAAAATTTAACATCTCTGGAATAAAATTCTTTTTTATTGTCTAAACTCCACAACTTGTAACCTTTTTTAACATTTGAATAACCAATCAAGATACACTTTTCAGCATTAAAAGACAACTTATCTAAATCATTTATAATAGTGCTAAAGCATAAACAACCAAATATCCTAAGATGTGCAAGAGAGGGTTTAAAACCAAACATTAACTCATATGGACTTTTTCCTAAAAGCACAGATAATGGTAACCTGTTAATAAGATAAACAGCAGTCAACACACAATCAAACCAAAAACTTAATGGAACACCACTTTGGAATAACAGAGATCTTGCCAAGTTTAAAAGATGTCGATGTTTTCATTCAACCACACCATTTTGTTGTGGTGTGTATGAACAAGATGTTTGATGCAAAATGCCTTTTGATTTACAAAAATTTTCCATTTTATTATTTATAAACTCAGTTCCATTATCACTTCTAAATATCTTAATCTTTTTCTTAAACTGAGTTAAAACCAGCTCATAAAAACTTTCAATATTTCCAAATACTTCCATTTTGTTTTTTTAACAAATAACACCAAACAGCTCTAGAGTAATCATCAACAACAGTTAGGAAATATTTAAAACCATCTCTACTAGTTACTTTATATGGACCCCAAACATCTAAATGAACAATATCACCTACATTTTTTGTTTTATGTTCACTCAAAGGAAAAGGAACTCTAACTTGTTTAGCCCTATGACAAGTTTCACATGGATGTTTGGCAACATCAACAACACCTAAATCATCTTTTAATATTGACAAGATCTGATCAGCAGGATGTCCTAGCCTACTATGCCATAAATTGCTGTTATTCAAACTATTAAAGCACAAATTGACAGAATTACCACCTTTTGTTAAAAAATATAGCCCATTATCATGTTTACCAGTCACCAGGATTCTCCCTGATTTCGAATCCTGAAGTAAACAAGTGTTCTCATTAAAAATAACAGTAATTTGATTATCTTTTGACAACTTATATACAGATAGAAGATTAACACTATAAGTAGGCACAAAGAACACATCATTTAAAACAACATTTTCAGCAAGTTTTATACTACCGATTTTTGGCACTTTAGCTTTAGTTCCATTTGGGTGAGACACAGTTAAGTCAAATTCAGACACATCAATACAATCAAACATATCTTTATCAGATTTGACCATGTGCTGGTTGGCACCAGAATCACAAATCCAATTACAATCAAAACCAAAGTTAATTAAACTAGAACAACACATAAATTCTCCTAAAGAATTAAAACCACACTTAGACTCACCTCCCATATTAGAAGGCTGTGATTCATTACTTGTTTTTTCATTCACAAAGCTCAAAAGTTTAGCAACCTCCTCTGGAGAAAAAGGTGACACAGATGGAACAGAAGACACATTTGATCTAGTATTTGAAAAGTTTTTCCCACCTTGACCTCCAGATTTCTTTTTGAAACATGAAGGGTACCCAACTAACTCAAAACATCTATCAACTGTATGACCAATTTTATTACAATGAGTACATTTAAGGTTAGGATTAGGACCTCTAAATTCTTTTCTTTTCTGCTCAAAAGACTGAGTTGTTTTAGAAATCAAAGAAACATTTTGACTTTTAGATCCTACACTTGTATTTCTATGTGATTCTTCTCTGGACACAATTGAAAAAGCAACTTTGACTGAAGGTAATGGCTCTCTAGTTAACATATTAGTTCTTACAGGTTGATAGACATCATCAAGACCCATAAGAAATTGCATAAGTTTGATTAAAGTAGAGAAGTCATTATAGTCCTTAGCTGCTTGACATGAACATGTAGGCAGTTGAAGCACAGCATCAAACTGCTTCCATATTGTGTTTAGTTTATGATAATATTCAGAAACTGAACTGCCACTTTGAGTAATACAGTTGATTTTTTTTATAAAGATCATACACTATAGAGCCATCAACTTTATCATAAGTTTCTTTCAAATCTGTCCAGACATCAGAAGCTAACTTTGAAAAAACTTGTCCTAAATACAACTCTTCTGAAACAGAATTTAGCAACCAACTTAAGACAACAGAGTTACATCTGTCCCACTGACTACTCAAGACATCATCATCAGTGTTTTTCTTACATTTACCATATATAAAACCAAATTTTTTTTAGCTTCTAAAGCTAATTTCATAGCACTAGACCAAACCTTATAATTGTCAGTATCCTTTAATGTTATACCAACAATAGTTAAAGAACTTGAGTCACTAGGATGTAAAAATAAAGGGTCACCTATATCTAACTTGCTAATCAAGGTCTGAGAAGAACTAGCATTATCATCTTTACCAGTCATGATCACAAATCAACAGAACAACAAACACAAACAACTAATAGAACACAGTAAAAACAAGAATACAAAAACCCTAAGGCGAAGCTGTATCAGTGTCCAGATTCCAGGTTCGTCACTTATAGTGCCTGGACAGGTCTTAATACAGGAGCCAAACACCTAAAAAACAACAATCTAAAAGAACAAGATACAAAACCGATACAACCAAATAAGAGTGTCGGTCCTCACTACCCCGACTTCAACTAATCCAACCAACAGAAATTAAAAAGAGGAGAGATAGAACAATCTCACAGTGGGTGCTAGCAACTCTAAATCACCAGATCTGAAGTTCACAAGAACTTGCAGATCCAATAACACCAAGCAATAAGAACAACACTACTGGTCAGTTTGCCCTAAATCTTCGAGGATTTAGAGACCAACACAGCGTGTAGAACCACCAACAGAGAGGAGATTTCCTTCACAACCAAGAAACTAGTTAGGGTTTATAGTACTCCCAAGATCTAGCCGATCTACCAAATACCAGACAACAAATCTGCAAACTTGAAGCCGACCTAACACAGAAAATAACGAAAAAGATCAGATCAACAACGGAAATACAACTGGATCAAGAGCATAAGCTCTGATACCATGTAAAAATTATATGAATCAACTCACAAACACAAGACAACAGAAGAAATAGCGACAAAACAGGTGACAAAATCTTATTAACCAACCCAAAATGATTTGCCCCCAAATACCCAGAAGATCTTACAAAAGTAAGATCAAATGATACAAACAGTACAAAGATGATCATCGACTGATGATCATCAACACCAGAATACAACTGAAACTACAGAATAATCTCTCAGATACAGATGAGAGATTATTCGTACAAAATCTCTAGATCCAAACCCTAGCAGAGATCAATAACAAGAGAGAGAGAGAGTTACAACTGAACTACTAAACCAATAATGAAGGATACAAAGCTTTCTATAACATGAAACTTGATAAGTTGCACTTTAGTCCCAAAGCTTCACACAAAGGAAATAAGCCCCCTCTAGATATTTATATCTGTTGAGCCTGTTAGAACAACCCAACAACTAACAACCACATTAGCCCATTTAGAAAAGAGTTCAGTTCAGCCAAACTATTATAACAATCAAATAACCAGCCAATCAATTAATCAGTGTAACACCCCATGTTTTCGAATGTCAAAGTCAAAGTCAAAGTCCAAGTCTATAACAATCAAATAACCAGCCAATCAATTAATCAGTGTAACACCCCGTGTTTTCGAATGTCAAAGTCAAAGTCAAAGTCCAAGTCAACTTTGACTGTAAATAGTCTATTTTATGTCTTATTTGTATTATGTGGAATAAGTGTTGTTAATCAGAATAAATCGAGTAAACGAATGTTTAATCAACGCGAACCGACTTACGACAGTGAATAGTAGGAAGTAACAATGCGATAAAGTTAATCAATCAATAATCAAGCTAATCGAATCATCAATCGAACTCGAGACTCGAACTATGCGAATTTGGTGTTATATTATTTGTGTGTGTGCCTTATGTGTTACCTGTGCGTGTTTACTTTATGATTTGTGTGGTGATCAATCGAATCAATCGAAACTCGAATCGAAACTCGAAACTCAAATCGAATCCAATCGAAATCGAATTATGACGAATGGTAACGTAAGGATAGTATGAAATATAGATGATTGTATGTTAGATATAGTGATTGGGACTGAAAGTAATTTGAATAGGAAACACTATTGTACTCGTATCGTCTTCAATCGAAATCGAAATATCAGAAATCGTCGTACCGAACACTCGAACCAGGCTGTTGATCGATCAGGCTGTCAGCCGATCGAACAGCCCAGCCGATCGGACGGACTGTCCGATCGAGCAGGCTGTCCGATCGGGATGCCTGGCCGATCGGCCAGCCCTTTCCTCTTTTGGAGCCTATAAATAGGGCTGTCATTGTCATTCTTTCCACTTTTGGAAACTCTCTGACCGACCAGCTCGTGCTCCTCATCTTTTCTCAGATTTCTTCCGATTCCGGTAAGTTTTCATCCTAAATCTGGTACTTTCTTGATCAATACACACTCCTATACCTTTCTATCTTTCAAATCTTGAGTTCTAACCGTGAAATCATCAAGATCTAAGCATTCTAGGATGATGTCATCATGGTGTTCTTCAAGAACATCATGTTTTGGCCTCAATCCACCATGAATAGCTCGGATCTAACCGATTTCCACATAAACAAGCTAAGATCTATCACAGATCTGAACAATTACATGGTGTGAAGGTTTGAAAGAAGGATTTCCAACTTTCTTTCAACTCTTATACACTCAATGCCTTCAAACCGGTAGAAACGGAGCTTGAGTCGACTCACCAATCATTCCAATGGATGAGTGGTTCAAGATTCGGATTCTAACTACGAGGTCTACCGATTTCGGGTAAACGTTGAACTAACCGTTTCGAACAATTCACCGGCCGGACTTGGGTGATTCCTGTCCGAGCAGGGGAAACCAGTAAGAACGAAAGTTCCATGGTTCAGCTCGTTGTCAAACTACCTCGAAATATCGTCAAATAATCAGAACAACCAAGTGTTAGACGAACAGGCCGACCAGGTCAGGATGCTGACCGAATGGTTAGGCTGTCCGAACGGACAGGCCAACCGATCGGACATGTCAACCGATCGACCAGGCTAGCCGATCGGCTAGCATATGGCCCCACGATTTGACAATTTCATGAGGTATGGTATTGAACGAAGTAATGTCTGATCGAACGACTGATTGGTAAACATTACTCTTTGGATCATGAGATACTATGCTTCAACACTTAATCGATTTTCAACTAGTTCGACGTATTGGAGTGCCATCCGATCGAACATAATGTCCGATCAGGTGACATCCTACTGAGAACTAACTACTGAAGTGTCTAACCGATCGGTTAAGCCGACCGATCGAACGACCCGTTCGATCGATCGACCTGAAAGGTAAGAACACTTCAATGTTCTCAAATACTACAACGAAAACCTCAAAAGGTCAAACCATCATACACAAATACATCCTTCCCAAAGGAAGAAACAATCCACTCGAACAGTCCATCCGATCGGTCCGACCAACCGACCGGACAGACTGTCCGAACGGACTGGTTCTCCGAACGAACAACCCGACCGATCGAACCTATAGTCCGATCGACCAAGCTGTTCGACCCACCATCCCTTGTTTCCATTTTACGTGTATTAATCGTTATGCTATCGAACTGTTCAGGCTAATCCTACTCTCAAGCGCTCCCTTCAATCCATCAATCAATCGCTGTGAGTATACTCAATCCCTTTTTGCTTTTAGCACTTTTGGGTGTTACATACGTTACTTATATCAAAACATAATCGATCACACTACTCAATTATTTGAACGCTAACCGATTCGCATGTATTACGTGACTAAATGAATGCTTGTTGTTATGTTACACATGGAATGCTGTCTACCTGCCTTAACGACGTAGTACTATAGTTTGGACTCAGCACCCATTCACACGGGGGTTGTTAAGGACAATTACTTGCATGGATTACGATGGTAATCATGTATTGCGAACTGTCTCGGACAGTCAACCCGCAGTCATTGGTATCGATAGATCCGTGTCGATAATTAACATGCTTCGTTTTCCTCTGTGTACGTGCTGGTTATGCGTAAACTATTCGAACTCTACTATGCTATTATCAAACTTGTATACTCACCTTTACATTATATGTATTGACTTTATTTTAACGTATGTGACAGGTGTTTAAGATGTTTGCTTGCTAGGAAAGCGAGGCTAGAATAAAGCTCTAGAGCCCCCCAACAAATAGTTGTCTGTCAGGAACAAGCGTCTAGAGCATAGTTGTCTGTAGATCTTGTCCGACCGGGTCTTTAGGAGCACTTGAACAATATTTATATTATTCATTTAAATCTGAGTTGTCGGAACAGAATATTTGACTGGTTGTTATCTGTAATAATTTGTTTTATTATTTGGGACACGGTATGGGACGTGTTATTTAAACAAAATAGTGATGATAGTTGTTATGAAAACTTCTGGACAATCTGTTTTGCTCAGTGCCATGCCCCGATGATTCCGCCATCGGTTGGGGTGTGACAGAATGGTATCAGAGCCATAACTATAGGGAATTAGGCTAGACACGACCTAGTCCGGGTCGCTGTCTTAGAGACCTAGACTATAGTTAGGAACCAACAGACCAAGCGTATACGCTAAACCCTGCTATTCTATACTATCACTACACTCGAAATTTTCAATAACGAGGAGGCGATTTGGTCAGGATTAGGTGTGAAAACCGTAAAACTCCTGACTAAATTGCTGGATCAATGCTGTTTTATCCACCTATCGAAGGATTCTTCATTACTTTTTCAATAACGAACGAGGAGAATTATACTAAATCAGGAGGGAAATCCATATTTTGATGAATAATCTCCTCAATTTTACTAAAACAAGGAAGAAATTGCTAAGCCAGGGGTGAAACCTGAACCTTGGCAACTTATTCCAACTTTTACTCATCTCACCAAAGCCTCGACGGACTCCAACGACCTGAACTCACAAGTATGACCTAGGGAATACATGCTGGATGCCCAAGAATCGAGGCAAAAGCACGATCCCAAAGGTCGAAAAGTGACGACAAGTCCATTTGAGAATATTCGAACCGCTTTGGGTAGTTAATGTCGAGTAGCCGCAGACAATCTATCTCTCGATTTTCATGTGTTTTCGATTCTGAGCCCGCAGTTACGACTCTGATGATTCGTTGCTTTTATGCGTTATATGTGTTTAACTGTTTATATGTTTAAAATTTGAGGTTTATTCGATTTTGCTATCACTTCGATCAACACACACGATTCGCATTGCTCTTCTATCTCAATACGCTAATAAATCGTTACAAAGCTAGGCGACACTATTCTATGATATACGCTATACTGTACTCAACATGCTATACGATTATACGATACTATTCGATATACTATACGCGATCAATATTTACGAACGACTCGCGAGCTTTGAATGATAGGTTTCTGTATTCTGACTGCCTTTGTGATTAAATATGTATGTGCTTATGTGCTTATGTGTCTCTGTGCTCTACGTGCCTACGTGCTTATGTGCTTCCGTGATTATTTGGAATCTGTGGTTATGTGCCTATGTGTTTTATGTGATGCGTGTTTCGACGTATTTCTAAGCTTTAGTAAGTAGTAGACGTGTGAGGTGAGATTCAATCATGTTGTGTTGAGTCCTGTGACGACGTCTGTTGCAGACAATGTCGTCTGGATCCCGACACCATCTTACTCGCCAAGAGAAGAGAAACAAGCGTCTCGCTGCTATCATTGCCAAGAGTGTGGCGAAAGCTGTAAGCGAGGTGTATGAAAATGTCAGCAAGTCGTCTGAGGAGTCGCAAACTGAAGCTCCTAAAGACGCCAACAAGACTGTTTTCAGCTTCAAACAGTTTAAAGCATGCGGACCCAAAGAATTCACCGGAGAAGATGGCCCTACTGCCATGTTTCAATGGTTTGATTCGGTTGAAGTCACTCAGCGCCAAAGCGGTTGTCCTGAAAATCTCCGCACCCTCAATGCTACAGGCGTCTTCCAGTCCCGAGCACTAGACTGGTGGACGGCCGAACGAAACAAGCGCGGAAATGATGCAGCTTATGAGCTGACTTGGGAGGAGTTGAAGGCCATCATGATGGACGAATTGTAACACCCCTAAAATATAAACCCTTATATTATAAAGTTCAAAGAATTGATAAACAAGAATTTACCAACTAGGAATTTAACCTAGTTAAATTCAAGTCTTGAACTAATACATATTATGGTTAAAACACATTAACTTAAGAACAAAACAAGGTTGGGGGACTAAACTTGTCAAATTTGAAAAGCTAGTTACTAATAGTAACAAAAACCAAACCAAACACACCAAATTTGGTGTGTCTGGTCGATCAAGAGAGGGAGGGCGACAGGGGTTCTCCAAAACCCTAAGCTTCACACCAAATCCCTTCAATTGAAGCCCCAAATCTGTTCCAAATCGAGTTTTAATCACATATTAGTGAACTCCTCGTTGTAAGGATCAAAAGGTATGTGAAATTTAGTAATTTTGTTGCATCACAAATTCTAGGTTAAATGTGAAACATGAAAAATTCAGCTTAATCACTGATGCATGGGTGAAATTAGAAGGGTTATGAGGATTAGGAACAAGCCCTAGATGATTTCATGACATGACCTTGTATAGGACTTGTAGGATTTCACAATCACCATTGTAGGTGATTAGTGAACTTCAAGAAACTTGTTAAATGCTGAAATTATAACTCTTGTTCTAGCATAATCTGAAATTAGGAAATAAGTTCTGAAAAGATGATGTCAAGATGCATGCAAAAATTACTATTATAGTGAAATTAGATGTTGAATCGCAAGTCATGAACTTGTTTATGAATGTAGAAAAATCTGACCCACTAGGTGTTTGTTGAAATGCCTAAGTGAGGATTTAAATGTGAAATTTGGATAAAAACGCAGATTTGATGATGGTCCATAATGATGTGATTGTGGTCATAAAAAGAGTTCTAAACATGTTGTAAAAACTGAATTTTCTAGGCAAAGAGTCCGGTTCATCTAGCGGACAAGCCGGAGGGAATTCACGAGGAAAAGGCGCGCTCTAAAGGTACGAAATTTATTGTTTCGTTACATTATATCTAATTGTTAGTTTTATGTAGTCAATTCTGAAACATGATAACCAAGATTTACCAATATGTCACGAATATGACTAGTGTCTTAAACAAGTGAAATGGGTCAAAACAAGTGACAAACAAGGATACTTGCATGCCCTGAATGGTGCTTACTTCAGCACCCAAATGGGTCAAAACAAATCTTGTAATAAACATGAAGCTAGACACCATCACTTAATGCATGGTTATAATCATTGCGTATGTTATAAATTTGACAAGCTATGTTAGTTGTGAAGTTTAAACTCCTAGTATAGGAGTTATGATCTTGATTTGGTAAATATGACTAGTAGTATAGACGACAAACACGAAATCTTGGATTTAATCATATAGATTAATACGTGAGCGATCCCTTATGGGAAAGCAAAACGTGATAACGAGTAATAGTCCCAAACATGGGTAATTAGCCTTGGGTGGGTGATAAATCTGTTCAAGGTCATTTCTCTGCAAAACGGAACTTGAATGCTCAAGCTCATAAAGCAAGAAAACAAATGCAGGGCCCACCGTAAATTACGGTGACACCGTAATTTACGGTGGCCAACAAAATGCTACGGTGGGGATCTACTGATTTACGGTAGGTTCCAAAATGCCCAGAAGCCACCGTAATTTACGGTGACACCGTAAACTACGGTGGAGCCCAACTTGATGAAATTTTTATTCCATTTTCTTGAATAAGTTTTCGGACCTAATCCGAATACGTGAATTCCCATCATTAATAACACTAATGCTTGTTTAAAACATTTAGTTTTCAGGTACTCAAGAAAAAGGATGGTGATCAAGCAAACGAGTCGAACCGAACACACATTTTTAGAACGCTTCCGCATCCGATCTTTTGTTCTAGAAACTATGTAAACTAATGGTAGTTACCGTCTTGAATATGGTTTTGTAACAACAATACATGTATGATGTGTCTCGACATGGTTAAAACGTTAAAAGTTTTTGTAAAGTCTAAATATTAGGTATCAAATGCATGTCTTTATGTCCTGATTATAGTATTATATAGAGGGTGTTACAAGTTGGTAATCAGAGCCCAAGGTTGCCAATAAGTGTTCGGTTCAAGCTTGATCAAGCATCCGGTAAGAGTTAATCGTTTAAGTAGAAATTAGAGAATATAGAAATAAATCATGAACAAATATGCATGAAAAGAGAGTGTAAACACACTCAAACACAAGAAAAACATGAAACAAGAACAATAGAATCAAGAGTGTGTAAACACACTCAAACACAAGAAAAGCATGAAACAAGAATGATTGAGTCAAGTCACGAACTTGATTAAATCAAAACAAGTAAAACATGTGTTACAAATGAAATGTTTAACAATGTGTGTAAACATTTCAGTATCAAAGATGACGGATGGAGATGATGATACGGTGCCAAGAGTCACCGAACAAATGAGGATAGTGATTGCCGAAGAGGTTGGAAAGGCGATCGAAAACAGTTTGTCAAACTTCATTGATAAAATTCAAAACACTGTTTTATCAGTGGTAGAAGAGAGAATCAAGAATCTAGAGGATAATTCGAAACTAGCAAAGGAAAAATCTGGAGGACGAAAGCCTTGTTCATACAAGGAATTCATGGCTTGTAAACCACCCATATTTAATGGGGAGGTTGATCCAATTGTGTGCCAACGATGGATTGGTGATATCGAAGGAGTGTTCGAAAGAACTCATTGTGATGAAAACGATTACGTGGCTTATGGCACGGGTCAATTAAGAGGCCAAGCAAAAGACTGGTGGGATAACAAGAAGAAGGAGATTGGAAGTGAAGCGGCTAAGACCATGACATGGGAGGAGTTTAAGACGCCGTTTCTTAAACACCATAGTCCCAAAGCGGTCATAAACAAGATCAAGGAAGAGTTCATGCAACTCAGACACAAGGGTGAATCCATAGACAAGATCACGGGGATGTTTATGGACAAAATGAAGTTCTGTGACGATCTGATAACGAACGAAGAGCAAAAGGTTTATTACTACCATAACATGCTAAGCGCAGAATATAGGGAGTTCATAACCCCTTCAAAGTACGAGACCCTTACCGAGATTGTCAATGCCGCTCGGGAAAGGGAGATCGAGCTGAAAAAGAGTATAGAGCGGGGTGAACGAAGGGCACAAGACGTAAATCCAAGCCCTTCCAAGAAAGCAAGAACGAATGAAACAACGATGAAATCAGATGCAAAGGGCGGTACACCAAGTTGCAAAATCTGTGGCAAGAATCATAAGGGCGAATGTCGCTTCAAAGATAAGCCTTGTCCCATATGTCGAAAAACGGGACATATGGCTATATCATGCCCGGAGAAAGTGACCGTTTGTTACAACTGTTACCGAACGGGTCACAAAAGATCGGAATGCCCGGAATTGGTTGGAAAGAAAGAAGGGCAAGACTCGAAGGGTGAAGCCTCGAAAGCCAAAGCAAGATCTTTCCAACTGACCGCTGCTGAAGCAAAGGTCGAACCTGACGTGGTCTCAGGTATATTTATTGTAAACTCAATTCCCGCACGTGTGTTATTTTATACTGGTGCGAATAAATCCTTTGTTTCATATGGGTTTATTCGGCACCCTTCATTTGTTCTAACAAAATTACCTATGCCCTTAGAAGTAGAGGTAAGTAATAACAAAAGCTTTATTGTTTGTGATGTATGTGAAAACTGTACAATGAACATTGATGACGAGGAATACGCAATAGACTTGATCCCGATGTCGATGGGAGAATTTCAAGTGGTAGTGGGAATGGATTGGCTATCCCGTTACCACGCGAAAGTGGTTTGTTTCCGAAAGGAAATAAAACTAACGTCTCCTAGCGGAAAACAAGTTACGATATATGGAGAAAAGGGAGGTAACCCAGTGATATGCACAATGCTAGAAGCTCATAAACTCATGAAACATGGATGCAAGGCCTTTATGGTATACGCAAGCGAAACGGAAAAAGAGCTCCTCAAAATTGGGGATGTACCGGTCGTGCGGGATTATGAAGACGTGTTCCCGGAACAACTACCGGGGATACCGCCGGAACGGGAGGTAGAGTTCGGAATCGAGTTGATTCCGGGCGCGAAACCCGTGGCCAAGGCGCCATACCGACTTGCACCGTCGGAGTTACAAGATTTGATGTCTCAAATTCAGGAATTTCTTGACAAGGGGTTTATCCGACCGAGTGTGTCCCCGTGGGGCGCACCAGTCTTATTCGTGAAAAAGAAGGATGGCAGTATGCGCATGTGTATCGATTACCGGGAGTTAAACAAACTCACAGTGAAGAATCGATACCCACTTCCAAGAATTGATGATTTATTTGACCAACTACAAGGAGCAAGTTGGTTCTCCAAAATCGATCTCCAATCTGGTTATCACCAATTGAAAGTCAAGGAGGAGGACGTACCAAAGACGGCTTTTCGTACGAGGTACGGGTATTATAAATTCCTTGTAATGCCCTTCGGATTGACCAATGCACCCGCGGCTTTCATGGACCTCATGAACCGGGTTTGCAAACCCATGCTAGATAAGTCGGTAATTGTATTTATCGACGACATTTTGGTATATTCAAAGAGTGAAGCCGAGCACGTGTGTCACTTGCGGGAAATATTAGACACACTCAGACGAGAGAAGCTGTATGCAAAATTCACGAAGTGTGCTTTCTGGTTACGGGAGGTACAGTTTCTTGGGCATCTCATTAGTGCTGATGGAGTACTAGTAGATCCGTCAAAGATAGAAGCTGTGTCGAAATGGAGCCCTCCAAGAAATCCCTCGGAAATCCGAAGCTTTTTAGGGCTTGCGGGATATTATCGGAGATTCATACAGGATTTCTCCAAAATTGCCATGCCATTGACCAAATTAACTCGTAAGGAGGAAAAGTTCGTGTGGGGCATTAAGCAAGAGGAAGCTTTCCAAACACTCAAGGAAAAGTTGACCCACGCTCCGGTACTGACATTACCGGAAGGGACTGATGACATGGTGGTTTACTTGGACGCTTCTCAATTGGGGCTCGGGTGTGTGTTAATGCAACGAGGCAAGGTCATCGCCTATGCCTCGAGGCAATTGAAGATTCATGAAAATAAATATCCGGTTCACGACTTAGAATTAGCGGCGGTGGTGTTTGCCTTAAAGATATGGAGACATTACTTGTACGGAGTAAAGTTTACAATCTTTACCGACCATAAAAGTTTGAAATATTTCTTCGACCAGAAGGAATTAAACATGCGGCAAAGACGGTGGTTGGAACCGTCAAAGACTTCGATTGCGAAATACATTACCACCCCGGTAAGGCCAATGTAGTGGCCGATGCGTTGAGTCGCAAAACAGATTATACCCCGATACGGGTACGATCAATGCAACTGGTTGTGACTTCAAGTTTACTAGAACGAATTCGAGAAGCACAGGATGAAGCTGTAAAGGCGGAAAACTGGAAAAAGGAAAGAATTATCGGCCAAGTTAAAGAACTGGAGATAGGCAGTCACGGCCTAAAAACTCGTTTTAGTAGAATCTGGGTCCCTAACACATGTGGGGTTAAGAAGCTTCTACTTGATGAAGCTCATAAATCCCGTTATTCCATTCACCCGGGAGCGACCAAGATGTATCATGACTTGAAGCAAAACTATTGGTGGCCCGGAATGAAGCGGGACACTGTGAAATACGTGGAAAAGTGTTTGACGTGCCTACAAGTCAAGGCGGAACACCAAAAGCCATATGGTAAACTTCAACCGTTAGAAATCCCGGTTTGGAAATGGGAGCAAATTACGATGGACCTATTGACCAAACTGCCTAAAACAAGTCGTGGTTTTGATGCTATTTGGGTAGTCGTGGATAGGTTAACTAAAAGCGCTCACTTTATTCCGATTCGTGAGACTTATACATCTGAGAAAATGTCGGAGGTTTACACCAATGAAATCATAGCAAGGCATGGGGTACCGATATCCATTGTGTCAGACAGAGATACTCGGTTTACTTCGAAATTCTGGCGTGAATTCCAAGAACAGATGGGAACTAAATTGTTCCATAGCACTGCTTACCATCCACAAACGGATGGGCAGAGCGAAAGAACAATACAAACGTTGGGAGATATGCTGCGGGCTTGCATTATTGACTTTGGAGGTAGTTGGGATGTCCATTTACCCTTGGTCGAATTTGCATATAACAATAGCTATCACGCGAGTATCAAAATGGCCCCGTATGAGCTATTATATGGCAGAAAATGTCGGACCCCGGTATGTTGGGGAGAAGTGGGTCCGCGGGGGCTAGCACCTGCCGATATAATCCGAACTACAAATGCGAAAATCGACATAGTTCGGGCACACTTGAAAGCGGCTCAAGACCGGAAAAAGGCATATGCGGATAAAAGGAATAGGCCAATTGAATTTCAGGTTGGCGACATGGTTATGCTAAAAGTTTCCCCATGGAAGGGCATTATTAGATTCAGAAAAAGGGGAAAACTAAGCCCAAGACTTATTGGGCCATTTAGAATCATTGAACGGGTTGGTAAAGTAGCTTATCGACTTGAATTAGCCGAAGAGTTGAGTGGGATTCATAACACATTCAACGTGTCACATCTCCGAAAATGTTTGGCCGACGAAACCGCTTATATCCACTACGATGATATCGAGGTAGATAATAGCCTCAACTATCCAGTAAAACCGATTGCGATTTTAGATCGTAAAGAGAAAAGCTTGAGGAACAAAGTGATAAATCAAGTCAAGGTCAAATGGGACCACAGAAAAGGGTCAGACACGACATGGGAGTCCGAGGAGGAGATGCGACGTCTACACCCTACATTATTTGGTACGTAATTCGGTTTCGGGGACGAAACCCTTTTTAAGGGGGGTGGACTTGTAGCACCCCTAAAATATAAACCCTTATATTATAAAGTTCAAAGAATTGATAAACAAGAATTTACCAACTAGGAATTTAACCTAGTTAAATTCAAGTCTTGAACTAATACATATTATGGTTAAAACACATTAACTTAAGAACAAAACAAGGTTGGGGGACTAAACTTGTCATATTTGAAAAGCTAGTTACTAATAGTAACAAAAACCAAACCAAACACACCAAATTTGGTGTGTCTGGTCGATCAAGAGAGGGAGGGCGACAGGGGTTCTCCAAAACCCTAAGCTTCACACCAAATCCCTTCAATTGAAGCCCCAAATCTGTTCCAAATCGAGTTTTAATCACATATTAGTGAACTCCTCGTTGTAAGGATCAAAAGGTATGTGAAATTTAGTAATTTTGTTGCATCACAAATTCTAGGTTAAATGTGAAACATGAAAAATTCAGCTTAATCACTGATGCATGGGTGAAATTAGAAGGGTTATGAGGATTAGGAACAAGCCCTAGATGATTTCATGACATGACCTTGTATAGGACTTGTAGGATTTCACAATCACCATTGTAGGTGATTAGTGAACTTCAAGAAACTTGTTAAATGCTGAAATTATAACTCTTGTTCTAGCATAATCTGAAATTAGGAAACAAGTTCTGAAAAGATGATGTCAAGATGCATGCAAAAATTACTATTATAGTGAAATTAGATGTTGAATCGCAAGTCATGAACTTGTTTATGAATGTAGAAAAATCTGACCCACTAGGTGTTTGTTGAAATGCCTAAGTGAGGATTTAAATGTGAAATTTGGATAAAAACGCAGATTTGATGATGGTCCATAATGATGTGATTGTGGTCATAAAAAGAGTTCTAAACATGTTGTAAAAACTGAATTTTCTAGGCAAAGAGTCCGGTTCATCTAGCGGACAAGCCGGAGGGAATTCACGAGGAAAAGGCGCGCTCTAAAGGTACGAAATTTATTGTTTCGTTACATTATATCTAATTGTTAGTTTTATGTAGTCAATTCTGAAACATGATAACCAAGATTTACCAATATGTCACGAATATGACTAGTGTCTTAAACAAGTGAAATGGGTCAAAACAAGTGACAAACAAGGATACTTGCATGCCCTGAATGGTGCTTACTTCAGCACCCAAACGGGTCACAACAAGTCTTGTAATAAACATGAACCTAGACACCATCACTTAATGCATGGTTATAATCATTGCGTATGTTGTAAATTTGACAAGCTATGTTAGTTGTGAAGTTTAAACTCCTAGTATAGGAGTTATGATCTTGATTTGGTAAATATGACTAGTAGTATAGACGACAAACACGAAATCTTGGATTTAATCATATAGATTAATACGTGAGCGATCCCTTATGGGAAAGCAAAACGTGATAACGAGTAATAGTCCCAAACATGGGTAATTAGCCTTGGGTGGGTGATAAATCTGTTCAAGGTCATTTCTCTGCAAAACGGAACTTGAATGCTCAAGCTCATAAAGCAAGAAAACAAATGCAGGGCCCACCGTAAATTACGGTGACACCGTAATTTACGGTGGCCAACAAAATGCTACGGTGGGGATCTACTGATTTACGGTAGGTTCCAAAATGCCCAAAAGCCACCGTAATTTACGGTGACACCGTAAACTACGGTGGAGCCCAGCTTGATGAAATTTTTATTCCATTTTCTTGAATAAGTTTTCGGACCTAATCCGAATACGTGAATTCCCATCATTAATAACACTAATGCTTGTTTAAAAAATTTAGTTTTCAGGTACTCAAGAAAAAGGATGGTGATCAAGCAAACGAGTCGAACCGAACACACATTTTTAGAACGCTTCCGCATCCGATCTTTTGTTCTAGAAACTATGTAAACTAATGGTAGTTACCGTCTTGAATATGGTTTTGTAACAACAATACATGTATGATGTCTCTCGACATGGTTAAAACGTTAAAAGTTTTTGTAAAGTCTAAATATTAGGTATCAAATGCATGTCTTTATGTCCTGATTATAGTATTATATAGAGGGTGTTACACGAATTCTGCCCTCCCCATGAACGCCAAAAGCTAGAGGACGAGTTTTGGAACATCAAGCAGAAGGATGGAGACAACGCTGCTTTAACTGCTCGCTTCAAGCAGCTTAGCATCATCTGTCCCGACCAAGTCAAGACGCCAGACATGGCCATCAAGAAGTATATTCGAGCTCTACCCGATTGTGTTGCCGATTTTGTTCATGTTGCCAAGACATCATCGATTGAAGAGACCTACTTGCTTGTCGCTGAGATCAATGACAAGCGGGTAAAGTCTAGTTTCTGGGATAAGCATACCAAGTCTCTGCATCAAGTCACCACCGCATCGACCATCGACACCACCACTGCTCAACCCTCCAAGTCATCAAGAAGAAAGAAGAAGCACAACAACAACAGCTCCAGCAACAAGAGCTATGCTGTAACAACGACTGCTGCTCCTCTGCAAGCCGTACAGGCTCAGAAGCAGTCTCACCATCGACAAGCTCCAGTGATCAATGCGCCGCTAGCCAAGCGCGCTTACACAGGTCCCCACCCGCTCTGCCCGACATGCTCATACCATCATCCGGTGGGAATCGCCTGTCATTTCTGCGCCCACTGCAACCTCTACGGGCATTTCACTGCGAATTGTCGCTATGGTCCCCGTCAAGCCCCAGTTCAAGCCGCCGCTCATCAAGCTCTACTCCCAGCCCCTCAAGGCCAACCTGCAGCTCAAGCACCCGTGGTCAATGCTCGAGTCTGCTTTGCATGTGGTGATCCTAACCACTTTGCAAACATGTGCCCGAACAGGGTGGTGAAACAAGAGCCCCAACAGCAACAGCAGCAACCTCAGCAGCAACAGCAAGCAGCCCGTGCCAGAACCTTTAACATCAACGCCCGTCAAGCCCAGGCTGACAACAACATGGTTAATGGTACGTTCCTTGTGAATGGTATTTATGCATCATGTTTGTTTGATACTAGAGCCGATAACTGCTTTGTATCGTTTGAATTCGAGAAGCTATCTTCCCTCGTCATTCGAAGCCGAAGTTGCTACTGGAAGAACCGTTGCCGTTAATTCAGTTCTTCGTGATTGTACCCTCGAGCTCAACAATCACATCTTCCCAATCGATCTCATTCCGATGCAACTCGGAAGTTTTGACGTCATAGTAGGCATGGACTTTCTTCGCGAAAACCATGCTGAAGTTGTGTGTTTTGAAAAGATGATTCGATTCTCGCTCGCAAATGGTGATCTCTTATGTGTATACGGTGAAACAACTTCAAAAGGTCTCAAGCTCATGTCATGCGTCCAAGCTAGCAAGTATCTCCGCAAGGAATACAGCGCTTTCTTGGCCAACATTGTAATAGCGGAGAAGGAAAAGAAAAAGAAGGCCGAAGTCAAAGACGTCCCAGTGGTTCGTGAATTTCCTCAGGTGTTCCCTGATGACCTTCCCGGACTACCGCCAAGTCGTGATATCGACTTTCGTATCGACCTTATTCCTGGAGCTAACCCTGTTGCCAAAGCCCCTTACCGACTCGCGCCATCCGAAATGAGGGAACTCTCAAACCAACTCCAGGAGCTACTTGAAAAATGCTTTATTCGCCCGAGCACCACTCCTTGGGGCGCACCAGTCCTTTTCGTCAAGAAGAAGGATGGGTCGTTCAGGATGTGCCTTGACTATCTGGAATTGAATAATTTGACCGTCAAGAACTGTTATCCCCTACCTCGAATCGACGATTTGTTTGATCAGCTACAAGGTGCCTCGTGTTTCTCGAAGATCGATTTACGCTCAGGTTATCATCAGCTACGCATACAAGAGGAGGATATACCCAAAACCGCCTTTCGCACTCGATACGGCCACTATGAGTTCGTTGTTATGCCTTTTGGTCTAACCAACGCACCCGCGGTTTTTATGGATTTGATGAATCGCGTGTGTAAGCCTTATCTTGACCGGTTCGTCATCGTATTCATCAATGATGTCTTGATTTACTCCAAATCGAAAGCCGAACACGCGCAACATCTCCGTTTGGTTCTCGAGTTACTCCAGGGGAACCAACTCTATGCTAAGTTCTCCAAGTGCGAATTCTGGTTGGAGGAGGTTCAGTTTCTGGGTCACATCGTGAATAGTCAGGGTATTCATGTCGATCCCGCGAAGATTGAAGCAGTTAAGAGCTGGATTACGCCAAAGAACCCGTCAGAAGTCCGATCTTTTCTTGGATCAGCGGGCTATTATCGACGATTTATCGAAGGATTCTCTAAGATCGCTGTGCCGCTTACCGCTCTTACTCATAAAGACAGGTCCTTTATTTGGGGAACTGAACAAGAATCTGCTTTTCAAACCCTTAAGCGCAAGCTCTGCAATGCTCCTGTTCTCACATTGCCAGACGGAAACAACGATTTCATTGTCTACTGTGATGCTTCCAACCTTGGTCTTGGCTGTGTTCTCATGCAACGGGACAAGGTTATAGCTTACGCATCTTGTAACGCCCTGTGTTTTGTACTTTCTATTTATAGCTTGTCTTACTCGTGTTGCTAATTTTGGAAGCTTTGTATCATTGTACTCGTTCCTTCTAGTACTCGTTGTAAACTCGAGATTTTGATCATGAATGAAAACTTGCATTTCCTTGTTACATACTATACATACACCATAATACGATTAATCATGAGATTATTTGATACTTCTTTGTGATACTTACAAACATATGTTGAACTTGTAAATATGTGACATATACTTGTTACTTACAAACATGTTACATACTTGTACATTACACTTTTTGCCTAGTTAAATCATGTTTTATTTCATATTTCACCTTGTTACAAGTTAGGGGAAACATTGTTGCATATTATTACACAACTTAACTAACAAAATTACTCATTATAATGTTTTAAAAAAATAAAAAAATAAAGAAACATGGCAGCCCAAATTCAGCAAAATTCAGCCCCATATAGTTGGGTTTTGTGGGCTAGTTTCAAGGTGTAACCCCTTCTAAACACTTCCAAAGCCCAACCCATTGAAACCCTAATCCTTCCCCCTATAAATACCACTTATAACCAGCCTCCCTACCACTTTTGCAACACTAAAAACTCTCAAAACATCCTCCAAACCGTAGCTGAAAGCAAAGGTTCGAGTAGATTGACACCCCTTCACGAAAATGAGCATAACTCACTCAATTCTTATCCGATTCACTCGATTCTTTTTCCTACTTGCTTGTATAATCATGGGGTTCGATTCCTAGACTTCTCCTTGGAGAAATCAGACCTGGAAATGCCCCGAAATAGTCCATAAACTTTCTGTTTGTTTTTATGTTCATCAAAAACTTGTTTAAATCTATGCAACTTGTGTCCAACACATCTCATACCTATGTCCTAATGCTTACAACTTATCCCATGGTTGGTTAAGCTTAAAAAAAAGGTTGAGACATCTAAATCAGAGGTTAAAACCTCATAAACTTTCTGTTTTTAATTAGGGTTTTACCCACAAGTAATGTTCAAGTGTGAAACTTGTTGAATGTGTGATGGTTGGATTAGCTTGGGCTATCCTTCATAAGAATCCACTCATTACTTGATGTTTTGCTATAGATTAGTTGTTGTTAATACCTTGATACTTGTATGTTCATGACCCTCCTTGTTGTTTATAACAACAAGTGTAGTGGTGAACAATAGAGGTGCCTAAATGGAAGCTTGTTCTTCCTACCTCATGTATGTATTCTATGACACAAAGAGGTACCTAAATGGAGACATTAATCTCCTACCTCATGCTTGAATCATAAGACTTGTAAACTATATAATATCTAAGTTATTCTATATGTATACATCTAAGTAACTAAGACTTGATGATGACTTAATAGTTATTTGTTAAGTGGACGTTACATCATCTATGACCATGCCCTTGTTACGACTCTAATGGATCTTAGAATCCATGAAATCATACCAACTCTTTTGAGTTTCAATAGTGTCAAGAACAAGAGTTATGCGTACAAGATGATTATTTTCACCTATGTTACTTTCTATATATTAAAAACTCCGAATCTATAATCTTCCGTTATACGCCAAACTCACACACCTACGTTTCCTTGTGTAGAAGGACAAGGTGCTCCGAACTAATTCATCTACAAACTTGCTCTCGGAATTTCAAGTCACCACTTGTAAACCGTGAGTATACTCGTATTTCCCCCTTTTTACTTTTACCACTTTTGGGGTGTAACATGTTTACCTATTAACTTACACATGAACACTTTATTAAACACATGAACGTTCCTATAACATGCTTGTATACGTGATGACTTGATACTTTAAACTTGGGTTATTCTTATGTGTTGAACTTATCATTAACTTCGTACGAGCCAAACCTTGACATATGTAGCGCTATAGGATTAACGACCCGCCCGTAAACTTGAGGTTATGTCTTGAGCATATTGCGTTTTCTTGGTTTGATATGTTAGACACATGCCATATTTAAGGTTTATCTTGAATCATATGCTTGCCATGAGGAATTGATCACACTTTTTAACTTATGCTATGTACGTACCAAACTTGTATACTCGCCTTTGCTTTTGCATTGAATTGTATTTTTAAACATGTTACAGGTTGATGATGATGAAATGAAAACGGATAGCAAAGATGCCTAAATACTCACTTAGACGTTTAGGTTTAAAGTGTTGTATCAATTTTGTTTATGTTATGTTGAACAATGTTGTTATTTGCTTTTCTTGTAATGTTTTGACATTTATTTTGGAAATGAAATTTGGATTATTAAATTATTGTCACAAATAGCGTTATGATGTCTCGAGCAATCTTCACACTTCGTCTCATCCCGATGTTTCCGCCATTGGTTGGGGTGTGACAGATTGGTATCAGAGCCATAACTATAGGGAATTAGGAAAATTGCCATGCTTTTGCCCTAGTCTATAGTTTTAGGAACTTTGTCTCTTATTTGTTGTTTAAAACATTTGTGCTCTATCTTACATGCTTCCTAGCTACACTTCTTGTTAATAAATTTATGTGCCTTTCCTAAGGCTAACACGAATACACTTTTGCTATTTTATACTCTTGTAACATCAACGAGACAACTTTACCAAAATAGGCGTGAAACCCACAATTTGGTAAATGACTCTCACTCTACCTTTAATCTATTTTTGCACGAAATTTCACCATTAAGCTAGGAGTGACATCCACAACTTAATGGTAATTTCCATTTCAACTCTAGTGGACCCTTGTCAAAGTGTCAAAATTTTATTTTGGCCGACAAGTACCAACCACATTTAGGGTACGAAATCGTCAAGTTAGGGGTGAAACCCGCATCTTGTCGATTAAGTCCCATTCCTTGATTTTTTTTATTCTCGCCAAAGTCCCGAATGTTCCAATCATTTAGAGATGTGTAGTAACCGGAAGGGTAAGATACCGTTAATCGCTTCTCGACGAGAGTATCTTACTTATAGGCCAAAGCACAATATCTCTAAATCGAAAGGACTTTCGACCCACTTTGGAATTGTCGACGTTTCTCTACCCGAAACATTCCTATGTTTTATTGAGCCTCTCTTTTATGTATCTCAATTTATATGTGATTTTATACTTGAACGTTCATTCATTTCGAAATGTCGTTTTAATCATGTCGCACATTATCGCAATCACAAACAATAATAATTCTCATGAACCAACTAAATTTATATTTTCCTATTCGCAACTTATGTGCTATACATGTTGAATGTGTGTTGGAAACTTATGCTTTATGTGAACTTTACTTGGTACTTGAACATCTACTTGCTTTGCATACACAAACCTTGTTTTCAATTAATGATCAAAGTCTCATCCTTTCCCTTCTCTTTCAAATCTTTTAGATGTCTTCTAGTTCATCCAAGAAACTCAAGTCAAAGAAGGGTTCGACCTCCTCCGCCATGTCCCAAAAGGATTGTATGAAGTTTATGGCTAAACAATTTGCAAAGGTCCTACCCGACATTGTTAGCAAGATCCAAACCGATTCACCCCATGGTTCGATCGACTCAAAGGCCGACAAACCCAAATCGACCTTCCAATTTAAGCACTTCATGGCTTGTAAACCCTTAGAATTTACCGGCAAGAATGGCGCTACCGCCATGATGAACTGGTTTGATGCCATCGAGCTTACCTTCTTGCAAAGTGGTTGCCCTGACGAACTAAGAACCTTGAATGCAACCGGTGTGTTTCGTGAAAAGGCACTTGAGTGGTGGACAACTGAGCGTAACAAGAGAGGAAACGAGGTCGCACACGCTATGCCATGGGACGATCTCAAACAACTTATGAAGGATCACTTTTGTCCCCCTCACGAACTCCAAAAGTTGGAAAATGAATTCTGGAACCTCACGCAAAAAGGGAGTGACATGGATGGTTTGATTACACGCTTCAAGCAGCTTAGTGTTCTATGCCCTGGTCAAGTAGAAACCGCCCCCAAAACCGTGGCCAAATTCATTCGTTGTGTTGCACCTTCTTTAACAAACCATCTTGCATCTGCCAACCCTCAAACCATTGAAGACGCGTACCGCATAGCTACCGAACTTAACAACAATTGTGTTCTTCATGGAACCTTTGACAAGGTTTCAACAAAGAATGCGCACCAAGCCACCATTGACTCCCCTAATGAGTCTAAACCCTCCCAGCAATCTAAGAGAAACCAAGGCAAGAAGCGGAAGGCTTCAAGCCAAAACTGCGCGGTCGTCACTCCGCCAAACCCACAACCCCTTCAAACTGTGCCTGCTTTCGATGGTGAACGCAAGGTTTATACTGGAACGCACCCAAAGTGCGACAAATGCCGATATCATCACCCCCCAAACGCTCATTGTCGAAAGTGTGACAAGTGTGGCCGGTATGGGCATCTCTCGCCATACTGTCGTATCCCCCCACAGGCCTACCAAAACCAAGCTCTTTTGGCTCCAAATCAAGTCGCCCCTGTGCGAGCATGCTTCACGTGTGGTGATACCAACCACATGGCCAATGTGTGTCCTCAACGATATCAACCACAACAACCTCGACAGCAACAACCACAGCCACAACCCCAACAACAACAACAGGTTCAAGAACCCGCTAGGGGTCGAGCTTTCCTTCTCACCACAGCTCAGGCTCAAAATGCAAACGACGTCATCACTGGTACGTTTCTCATTAACCATGTCTATGCTTCATGCCTATTTGATACTGGTGCCGATAAAAGTTTTGTGTCGTTAGAATTCGAGTCTTTGCTCAAGTGTAAACGCTCTAAGTTGCCAAAATCTTTCGCTGTCGAAGTTGCTAATGGTAAAACCGTCAAAGTCAATTCTGTTCTCTCCAATTGTTCACTAATCCTTAACGATCATACGTTCTCAATCGATCTCATACCTATGCAAATGGGTAGTTTCGACGTCATAGTAGGTATGGACTGGCTTAGGCGAGTTCGTGCTGAAGTTGTCTGTTCTGAGAAGTTTATTCGCTTGCCTCTTCCAAATGGTGATTCTCTACACGTCTATGGTGAAAAGCCTTCTCAAGGCCTTAAGCTTATGTCATGCATCAAGGCAAACAAGTGCTTACGCAAGGGTACCTTCGCCTTTCTCGCCCACATCGTGGAAAAGAAGGATAAAGGCCCAAGCATAAGTGACGTTCCTGTTGTACGTGACTTTCCGGATGTATTTCCCGAAGACCTTCCTGGTCCTCCTCCTGCTCGTTCTGTCGATTTTCGCATCGATTTAGTGCCTGGCGCTACGCCTGTCGCTAAGTCCCCCTATCGTTTAGCACCCTCTGAGATGCAAGAGCTCTCGAGTCAACTTCAAGAGCTTCTTAACAAAGGCTTCATACGCCCTAGTACTTCTCCTTGGGGCGCTCCCGTTTTATTCGTCAAGAAGAAAGATGGGTCCTTTCGTATGTGTATTGACTATCGTGAGCTCAACAAGCTTACTATCAAGAATCGATACCCTCTTCCTCGCATTGATGACCTCTTCGATCAATTGCAAGGCGCAACCTGCTTTTCAAAGATCGATCTTCGTTCTGGGTATCATCAACTTCGAGTACTCGAAGAAGATGTGCCTAAAACCGCCTTTCGTACGCGTTATGGTCATTATGAGTTCGTGGTCATGCCCTTTGGTTTGACCAACGCACCTGCTGTCTTTATGGACTTAATGAACCGCGTGTGCAAAGCATACTTGGACCGTTTTGTGATCGTCTTCATCGACGATATCCTCATCTATTCCAAGACGCAAGCAGAGCATGAGCAACACTTGCGCCTTATTCTTGAACTCCTTCGTACTGAACACCTATATGCCAAATTCTCCAAGTGTGAATTTTGGTTACAAGAAGTTCAATTCCTTGGTCACACTGTCAACAAACTTGGTATTCACGTTGATCCCGCAAAAATCGAAGCTGTGAAAAATTGGGTCGCACCTAAATCTCCGTTCGAAATCCGTTCGTTTCTTGGTCTTGCTGGTTACTACCGTCGTTTTATCTCCAACTTTTCGAAAATCGCTGTTCCCTTGACCTCCTTGACTCAAAAAGAGAGACCTTTTGTTTGGGGTCCCGAACAAGAAGAGTCTTTTCAAACGCTCAAGGACATGCTTTGCAATGCTCCTATCCTAACGCTTCCTGATGGTAACGATGATTTTGTCGTGTATTGCGACGCTTCAAACCTTGGTCTTGGTTGTGTCCTTATGCAACGTGACAAAGTTATCGCTTACGCATCGAGGCAACTCAAAATTCATGAGAAAAACTATACTACTCACGACCTTGAACTTGGTGCGGTCGTTTTTGCATTGAAGATTTGGCGACACTACCTTTATGGTACTAAATGTGTAGTCTTCACCGACCATAAGAGCCTTCAACACATCTTCAATCAAAAAGAACTAAACATGCGTCAACGTCGTTGGGTGGAATTGTTAAACGACTATGACTGCGAAATCAAATACCACCCGGGTAAGGCGAATGTAGTAGCCGACGCCCTGAGTCGTAAAACTCACGTCCAAAGTATCCGTTGTTTCCAACTCGTCCACGATCTTCAAAATCGCATACGTAACGCCCAGTATACATCCGTTAATGAGGGTAACCTCTACAACGAAATGCAATGTGGTGCTGAGAATAGTCTTGTGTCCAAACCCGATGGTATTCTATACTATCTCAATCGCATCTGGATTCCCAATCGTGACGATCTTCGCAATTTCCTGATGAAGGAGGCCCATAACACGAAATATTCTATTCACCCTGGTGCCGATAAGATGTACCATGATATGCGTACTTCCTATTGGTGGCCTGGAATGAAGAAGGATATAGCCACCTTCGTTTCTAAATGTCTTACGTGTTCCAAAGTAAAAGCCGAACATCAACGTCCCTCTGGCTTGCTCGAACAACCAATAATTCCCGTTTGGAAGTGGGAGAGCATTGCCATGGATTTCATCACTAAGCTTCCTCGCACTACAGCTGGTCATGACAGCATATGGGTCGTCGTTGACCGATTGACCAAATCAGCTCACTTCCTCCCCATTCGTGAAGACTTCAAAGTCGAGAAATTGGCTAAGGTCTACATGAAGGAAATCATCTGTCGTCATGGGACGCCCATTGATATCATTTCTGACCGTGATGCTCGTTTTACGTCTCGTCTTTGGGAAACTTTTCAATCTGCTATGGGTACTAAGCTTAACCTTAGCACCGCCTTCCATCCTCAGACTGACGGTCAAACCGAGCGTACTATCCAAACCTTAGAGGATATGCTTCGTTCATGCGTAATAGATTTTGGTGGCAACTGGGATTCATACTTGCCCTTGGCTGAATTCTCGTACAATAACAGCTATCACACGAGTATCCAAATGGCTCCTTTCGAAGCATTGTATGGTCGCAAGTGCCGTTCGCCTATTTCTTGGCACGAGATTGGTCAAGCCCAAATCACCGGTCCCGAGCTTATACAAGAGGCTACGGACAAGATTTTACAGGTTCGAGACAACTTATTGAAAGCCAGGAACCGACAGAAGAGTTACGCTGACAAAGGACGCAAACCTATGGAATTCGAGACAGGTGACAACGTGCTTCTCAAGGTATCCCCTTGGAAAGGCGTGGTTCGATTTGGCAAGAAAGGGAAACTCGCACCTCGCTACGTTGGTCCTTTCAAGATTCTCGAAAGGATTGGCAAGGTTGCGTATAGACTGGACCTGCCTGAAGGACTCAGCAATGTACACCCTGTCTTCCATGTGTCCAACTTAAAGAAATGCCTAGCTGACGAAGGACTCCACGTTCCTCTCGAAGACTTGCAAGTCAACGAAACACTTCACTTTGTAGAAAAACCGGTCGAAATCATGGACCAAGGAACCAAGCAATTGAGGCGCAGTCGAATTCCTATTGTCAAAGTTCGATGGGAAGGAAAACGTGGCGCTGAATTTACTTGGGAGCTCGAAAGCGAAATGAAATCGAAATATCCTCATCTTTTCCCTGAGTCTTCCTAAATTTCGGGACGAAATTTCCTAAAGGAGGGGAGACTGTAACGCCCTGTGTTTTGTACTTTCTATTTATAGCTTGTCTTACTCGTGTTGCTAATTTTGGAAGCTTTGTATCATTGTACTCGTTCCTTCTAGTACTCGTTGTAAACTCGAGATTTTGATCATGAATGAAAACTTGCATTTCCTTGTTACATACTATACATACACCATAATACGATTAATCATGAGATCATTTGATACTTCTTTGTGATACTTACAAACATATGTTGAACTTGTAAATATGTGACATATACTTGTTACTTACAAACATGTTACATACTTGTACATTACACTTTTTGCCTAGTTAAATCATGTTTTATTTCATATTTCACCTTGTTACAAGTTAGGGGAAACATTGTTGCATATTATTACACAACTTAACTAACAAAATTACTCATTATAATGTTTTAAAAAAATAAAAAAATAAAGAAACATGGCAGCCCAAATTCAGCAAAATTCAGCCCCATATAGTTGGGTTTTGTGGGCTAGTTTCAAGGTGTAACCCCTTCTAAACACTTCCAAAGCCCAACCCATTGAAACCCTAATCCTTCCCCCTATAAATACCACTTATAACCAGCCTCCCTACCACTTTTGCAACACTAAAAACTCTCAAAACATCCTCCAAACCGTAGCTGAAAGCAAAGGTTCGAGTAGATTGACACCCCTTCACGAAAATGAGCATAACTCACTCAATTCTTATCCGATTCACTCGATTCTTTTTCCTACTTGCTTGTATAATCATGGGGTTCGATTCCTAGACTTCTCCTTGGAGAAATCAGACCTGGAAATGCCCCGAAATAGTCCATAAACTTTCTGTTTGTTTTTATGTTCATCAAAAACTTGTTTAAATCTATGCAACTTGTGTCCAACACATCTCATACCTATGTCCTAATGCTTACAACTTATCCCATGGTTGGTTAAGCTTAAAAACAAGGTTGAGACATCTAAATCAGAGGTTAAAACCTCATAAACTTTCTGTTTTTAATTAGGGTTTTACCCACAAGTAATGTTCAAGTGTGAAACTTGTTGAATGTGTGATGGTTGGATTAGCTTGGGCTATCCTTCATAAGAATCCACTCATTACTTGATGTTTTGCTATAGATTAGTTGTTGTTAATACCTTGATACTTGTATGTTCATGACCCTCCTTGTTGTTTATAACAACAAGTGTAGTGGTGAACAATAGAGGTGCCTAAATGGAAGCTTGTTCTTCCTACCTCATGTATGTATTCTATGACACAAAGAGGTACCTAAATGGAGACATTAATCTCCTACCTCATGCTTGAATCATAAGACTTGTAAACTATATAATATCTAAGTTATTCTATATGTATACATCTAAGTAACTAAGACTTGATGATGACTTAATAGTTATTTGTTAAGTGAACGTTACATCATCTATGACCATGCCCTTGTTACGACTCTAATGGATCTTAGAATCCATGAAATCATACCAACTCTTTTGAGTTTCAATAGTGTCAAGAACAAGAGTTATGCGTACAAGATGATTATTTTCACCTATGTTACTTTCTATATATTAAAAACTCCGAATCTATAATCTTCCGTTATACGCCAAACTCACACACCTACGTTTCCTTGTGTAGAAGGACAAGGTGCT
The DNA here is from genome assembly GCF_002127325.2 of Helianthus annuus. NCBI lineage: Eukaryota > Viridiplantae > Streptophyta > Magnoliopsida > Asterales > Asteraceae > Helianthus > Helianthus annuus. The sequence continues at coordinate 40,372,580 of NC_035447.2, read as the reverse complement.
CCGAACTAATTCATCTACAAACTTGCTCTCGGAATTTCAAGTCACCACTTGTAAACCGTGAGTATACTCGTATTTCCCCCTTTTTACTTTTACCACTTTTGGGGTGTAACATGTTTACCTATTAACTTACACATGAACACTTTATTAAACACATGAACGTTCCTATAACATGCTTGTATACGTGATGACTTGATACTTTAAACTTGGGTTATTCTTATGTGTTGAACTTATCATTAACTTCGTACGAGCCAAACCTTGACATATGTAGCGCTATAGGATTAACGACCCGCCCGTAAACTTGAGGTTATGTCTTGAGCATATTGCGTTTTCTTGGTTTGATATGTTAGACACATGCCATATTTAAGGTTTATCTTGAATCATATGCTTGCCATGAGGAATTGATCACACTTTTTAACTTATGCTATGTACGTACCAAACTTGTATACTCGCCTTTGCTTTTGCATTGAATTGTATTTTTAAACATGTTACAGGTTGATGATGATGAAATGAAAACGGATAGCAAAGATGCCTAAATACTCACTTAGACGTTTAGGTTTAAAGTGTTGTATCAATTTTGTTTATGTTATGTTGAACAATGTTGTTATTTGCTTTTCTTGTAATGTTTTGACATTTATTTTGGAAATGAAATTTGGATTATTAAATTATTGTCACAAATAGCGTTATGATGTCTCGAGCAATCTTCACACTTCGTCTCATCCCGATGTTTCCGCCATTGGTTGGGGTGTGACACATCTCGTCAGCTCAAAATCCACGAGAAGAACTATACAACCCACGATCTCGAGCTAGGTGTAGTTGTTTTTGCATTGAAGATTTGGCGACACTACCTGTATGGTACCAAGTGTACGATCTTCACCGATCACAGGAGTTTACCACACATCTTTAATCAGAAAGAACTTAACATGCGTCAACGCCGACGGGTAGAACTTCTTAACGATTACGACTGTGAGATTCGTTATCACCCGGGCAAGGCAAATGTTGTTGCCGACGCACTCAGCAGACGGAGTTATTTGCTCAGTATTCGCAATACCCAAACCCAGCACATCCTCGGAACTCTCATCTGCGAAGCCCAACATGCTTGCTTTAACGAACGCACTTTGAAGAGAGAGAGGATCTACCACGATGGAGCTCAACTGGTAAGCAAGGCAGATGGGATTTTCTATTATCTGGACCGAATTTGGATCCCTAAGCGGATCGATTTGCGAAAGATTATAATGAACAAAGCCCACAAATCCCGCTATTCTATTCATCCCGGTGCCGATAAAATGTACCAGGATCTTCGTTACAAGTACTGGTGGCCGGGTATGAAATATGTTGGAAGTTGCCTGACTTGTGCGAGAGTTAAGGCTGAACATTAGCGACCTTCTGGCTTACTCGAACAACCTCCGATCCCCATATAGAAGTGGGAGAGTATAGCTATGGATTTCATAAGCAAATTACCGCCCACGCCCTCAGGTCACGACAGCATTTGGGTTATAGTTGATCGTCTGACCAAATCAGCCCACTTTTTGCCAATACGGGAAGACTACAAGGTAGAACGACTAGCCCGAATCTACACCGACGAGATCATTTGTAATCATGGTACGCCTCGTGACATCATTTCAGACCGTGATGCTCGGTTTACTTCGCGATTGTGGGAAACATTTCAAGCGGCCCTTGGTACGTCGCTTAACCTGAGTACTACATTCCATCCTCAAACTGACGGCCAGACTGAAAGAACGATCCGTACTCTTGAAGACATGCTCCGCGTGTGTGTAATAGACTTCGGTGGTAGTTGGAACAAATACCTACAGTTAGTCGAATTCTCGTACAACAACAGCTATCATGCCAGCATACAAATGGCACCATTCGAGGCTTTATATGGAAGAAGATGTCATTCGCCTATTGTGTGGCACGAGATCGGTCATTCGCAACTAACTGGCCCCGAGCTATTACAAGAAACGACTGACAAAATCCTCCAGATTCGCGACAACTTGTCGAAAGCCCGGGATAGACAGAAAATTTACGTCGATAGGAGACGCAAACCCTTTGAATTTGACGTTGGCGACTACGTACTCCTAAAGGTATCACCTTGGAAGGGTGTGGTCAGATTCGGCAAGAAAGGGAAACTAGCGCCTCGATATGTTGGACCTTTTAAGATTCTGGAAAGGATCGGAAAAGTCGCCTACAGACTCGAACTACCGGAGGAACTTAGTAACGTCCACCCAACTTTCCATGTGTCAAACCTCCGAAAGTGTCTAGCTGATCATGATCTGATTGTACCGCTCGACGACCTTCAAGTAAACGAAACGCTACACTTCATGGAAAAGCCTGTCGAAATCATGGATCGCCAAACCAAGCAACTCAGATGCTTGCGCATCCCTATCGTGAAGGTCCGATGGGAAGGCAAACGAGGCGCAGAGTTCACTTGGGAACTCGAAAGCGACATGAAGGCTAAGTACCCGCAGTTGTTTAAATGAAGATCTGAAGCGAGAAATTGGTAAGAACGTACAATTTAACGTGATTCACGGTGCTGTGCAGCTTCAAGCCTAATTTCGGGACGAAGTTCCCTGAACAAGGGGAGGCTGTGACACCCCGTGTTTTCGAATGTCAAAGTCAAAGTCAAAGTCCAAGTCAACTTTGACTTCTTTGACTGTAAATAGTCTATTTTATGTCTTATTTGTATTATGTGGAATAAGTGTTGTTAATCAGAATAAATCGAGTAAACGAATGTTTAATCAACGCGAACCGATTTATGACTGAGAATAGTAGGAAGTAACAATGCGATAAAGTTAATTAATCAATAATCAAGCTAATCGAATCATCAATCGAACTCGAGACTCGAACTATGCGAATTTGGTGTTATATTATTTGTGTGTGTGCCTTATGTGTTACCTGTGCGTGTTTACTTTATGATTTGTGTGGTGATCAATCGAATCAATCGAAACTCGAATCGAAACTCGAAACTCAAATCGAATGCAATCGAAATCGAATTATGACGAATGGTAACGTAAGGATAGTGTTAAATATAGATGATTGTATGTTAGATATAGTGATTGGGACTGAAAGTAATTTGAATAGGAAACACTATCGTACTCGTATCGTCTTCAATCGAAATCGAAATATCAGAAATCGTCGCACCTAACACTCGAACCAGGCTGTTGATCGATCAGGCTGTCAGCCGATCGAACAGCCCAGCCGATCGGACGGACTGTTCGATCAAGCAGGCTGTCCGATCGGGATGCCTGGCTGATCGGCCAGCCCTTTCCTCTTTTGGAGCCTATAAATAGGGCTGTCATTGTCATTCTTTCCACTTTTGGAAACTCACTGACCGACCAGCTCGTGCTCCTCATCTTTTCTCAGATTTCTTTCGATTCCGGTAAGTTTTCATCCTAAATCTGGTACTTTCTTGATCAATATACACTCCTACACCTTTCTATCTTTCAAATCTTGAGTTCTAACCGTGAAATCCTCAAGATCTAAGCATTCTAGGATGATGTCATCATGATGTTCTTCAAGAACATCATGTTTTGGCCTCAATCCACCATGAATAGCTCGGATCTAACCGATTTCCACATAAACAAGCTAAGATCTATCACAGATCTGAACAATTACATGGTGTGGAGGATTGAAAGAAGGATTTCCAACTTTCTTTCAACTCTTTTACACTCAATGCCTTCAAACCGGTAGAAACGGAGCTTGAGTCGACTCACCAATCATTCCAATGGATGAGTGGTTCAAGATTCGGATTCTAACTACGAGGTCCACCGATTTCGGGTAAACGTTGAACTAACCGTTCCGAACAGTTCACCACCGGCCGGACTTGGGTGATTCCTGTCCGAGCAGGGGAAACCAGTAAGAACGAAAGTTCCATGGTTCAGCTCGTTGTCAAACTACCTCGAAATATCATCAAATAATCAGAACAGCCAAGTGTTAGACGAACAGGCCTACCAGGTCAGGATGCTGACCGAACGGTTAGGCTGTCCGAACGGAGAGCCCAACCGATCGGACATGTCAGCCGATCGATCAGGCCAGCCGATCGGCTAGCATATGGCCCCACGATTTGACAATTTCATGAGGTATGGTATTGAACGAAGTAATGTTCGATCGAACGACTGATTGGTAAACATTACTCTTCGGATCATGAGATACTATGCTTCAACACTAAATAGTGATGATAGTTGTTATGGAAACTTCTGGACAATCTGTTTCGCTCAGTGCCATGCCCCGATGATTCCGCCATCGGTTGGGGTGTGACAATCAGCCCAATAATACATAAACCAAGTGAATGAACAGAACATAAATCCAAACATTTTGAACAGTTCGGTTCGTCACAGTAAAAACAAAAAAAAATAATTATATTTGACCTGTTTGTTATTTAATAAAAGTTTTAAAAACTTTGATAAAAATAAGCATGTCACATGCAACTGTGAAATAGTAAAAACAACCATGGTAAACCACATCAATTGCACAATACTATTTGCAACTCGGTTTTGCGTAAAATTTGTGTCGAGACATAAATAAAAATAAGCACGACGCAACAGTGTTCTCAAAATTGTATAAAACATCGATCATATATTAAAAGTTATAAAAGAAAAAAAATAAGGAAAATGGTAAACAAAGTCACTTGTATAACACTTTTTGCAACTTGATTTCAAATAGAATTTATATCGCGGCGTGGATAAATTAAGCACAATGAAGTGGCAAACTCAAAATTTTATAAAACATGGTAACTTAAAAGCTTAAAAGGTGTAAAAAAAAATATACTAAAAGGGAATTAATAATAAGACACATTAACAATTGTAAAAACTAAAATTGAGTTATCGTTTACGAACCTTTTAAATTCATATAATATCCATATCTATTTATACACATATGGGGGCATTTGTTATTCATTGAAGTAATCTATTTTTTTTATATTCCCGCTTTCCAATATTAATATTAACTATGTTATAGACTCATGTATACATGGGTTTAAAGATAGAAAACGAAAGGCCTTTAGAAAATGAAAGGTCGTACCGATGTCGTGACGAACCGAATTGATTTCGAACGAAGATCGGTGTTGGTATCGGTATTATCGAAACCAATACTCGTTTCTATGGTTTTTAATTGATGTAAATCACGTGTCAATATGCTTATCGATTATTTAGGTTTTATCTTTTAGTTGTTATACAGGGTGCTAATATTATACGTATACCGAACCAATATCGATCAAATTTCAGTTGCTAATTCATGAGAAAATTCACTTGTAAATAACAAGCGAAGCATAAAGTATATAAACCTAACAAGTTGTAACACTCTTTCCCGTTTATACCAAATATCTTAAATATTCGGACGATTAGGTCCCAGATTTCTATATTAATTTTTTTTAAATTACATAGAACTTACTAGTCTGGGTTAATTGATAACCCATACAAACCGACATAATGAATTGTTACCCATATATTACAGTCTGAAAACAAGAAAACTTCATCACACATGATCATGTTGTAACTATCCCGAAAGGATGTTCATTGTTCCTGAGCAAATGGCGGTTTAGGAGTGTTCGGTTCTTCGCATGATTGGTCGTCCGTTCGTCCGGTTCCCGCCTTACTGAAAGCCTATCATAAACACTAAAACAATTACAGTTTAAGTTAAACGGTCAAACGCGCTTAAAAGCAATAAACAAGAACAATTTCGCTAAAATACGGTGCCCATGCGCGTCGCGGAGAGGCAACCCAGATCCTTCGCGTGGTGCGAGGAAGCAAAATGTTGACTTTCTTGACTGTTCTCCTTCGTGCGTCACGGAGGAGCAAGTTCTCTCCCCCGTGTGGCGTGGGGGAGACACTTTTCCAAAACGTTGCCAGCATCCGCTGACTTCTCCCACACTTAACCAATTTTTCCAATTCTTGCTTAGTTTCTGCCCAAATTGACCCAACCCCAAATTATTTCACTTTCGACTTTTCCCTTCAAATTTTAAACCCGTAATCCATTACCCGGACCAGTTAGGAAGGCATTGAGCATTTTAGCTCAATGCTTCTGTTTCTTTTTCTTTATTCTCATCCTTATTTTCTTTTCTTCAACTACAATTATACGCGAATATCAAAAAGTTTTTCGGTTTGAAGATTTACCCAACCGACCCGATAAGAAGGCATTGAGCTTTCTAGCTTAAAACTTCTATACTTCTTATCATTGTTTACCCCACTAACCCCCAACCATAACCGAGTTTATGATGGGTTTCATTGGACAATACCTTAGCATTCCAAGGCCTTCTTTCGGTTAGGCATTTTATCCAAACCCAATATCCGAGGGTGTTTTAGTCAAATTTAAGCATTTTTTTCCAAATCGCAGAACTTTTAGAAGTTTAAATGAAAACTAGAGAACAAGTTTAGCTCGTTATCCAATTAAGATTAATTATGTCCCTAAGAACATAAAGAATTCTAATGTCCTCTTACTTCAAAACTCATTTTAGCCATGTTTCATATTACAGACGTATTTTTGCCTCTTAGGACCATTTCACTTGATTACTATCATACCACTCATGAGGTGGTTTGTTATCCGAAGGGTAGCTTAATCAATTTTCATTATAAAGTGACCCGTTACCAATACTTTGCGATTCCATTTGCTAATTCGTGGCAATGCATGCCCTTACTATTGTGCTTATCTGTAGGTTTAGACCTCAACAAGACAAGCATTAAATATAAAAATTCAAATGGTGATAACACCACCATTTGACTCGTATAACCCGGTTATCCATTTGATCCATGTAATCCGGTTGTCCATTTGACCCATTCTTGATTTACCACTTTAGGTGTCTCAACCTAACCATTTATTGTTTATCACTAAAATGTGATTCAACATAGTTTTTACCCATTATGGTTTACACCATAGGGCCTTATCTCTACAATTTTTTATTTAATCACCAACATGTGATTACTTTTCATTTTACCCATTTGACCCGTTATGGTTTATACCATAGGCTCTTATTTCTACAAATCTTTATTTGATCACCAAAATGTGATTACTACCATTTTACCTGTTATGGTGTACACCATATGGTCTTATCCCTACAAATTTTTATTTGATCACCAAAATGTGATTACTTATCATTTTACCTGTTATGATTTACACCATTGAGCCTTATATCTACAAATCTTTATTTGATCACCGAAAAGTGATTATTTGGTCACCAATATGTGATTACTTACCATATTACACATTTGACCCGTTATGGTTAACACCATAGGGTCTTATCTCTAAAATTCTTTATTTAATCACCAACGTGTGATTATTTACTATTTTACTCATTTGACCCGTTATAGTTTACACCAGAGGGTCTTATTTCTACAAATCTTTATTTGATCACCAGAATGTGAATACATACCATTTGACATGTTATGGTTTACACCACGTAGTCTTATTTCTACAAATCTTTATTTGATCACCAAAATTTGACCTGTTATGGTTTACACCCTTATTTCTACAAATCTTTATTTGATCATCAAAATGCGATTTAGCATAGTTTTACCCATTTTGGCCCGTTTCATGCTTTACACAATGGGGTCTCATCTTAACAAATTCATCCGTCTAATCGCATCAGGTTCTTTTTTAAACTTGTTATTAACCAAATACTTCCCAATTCATAAGTAGTGGTTTTATTCTAGGAGGTGTAAGCTTTACTTACCTTGCGTCCGTTCAAGCTTCTTCACGCCTTTAAGCCGTTTGACTCATTCCTTTCCAAGCTCCCATCTAGCTTGTCAAGAGTCAAACTATCACATAATATCCACAAAATGATTAAATTGGTCATCCAATATCATGACCATCACACCTTATGGAATTTCATAGCATAATTATCTTTTAGTTCTGCCAATTGACATGTATAAATGCACTAACAATTTGATAAAACTCACTTAGGCATTTTGTAAAATACTTGGTGGGCACTACTTTTAATCCTCACCAAATATGTCAAAACTCTAGCAAATTATTTTGTATTCACTAGTATTCACACTTCATGTTTTTCAGCTACATTTCATCATCCAAATTTCATATCATTAGACTAGTATTTACAATTCAACCTAAAAAGGCTAATTTCTCATAGTCATGTCAAAACCCACTTCAACATTCATGGGTTTTTTAATCTAGAATAACCTCATATGAAGTTTTCTATACATATATAATCCATATCATAGTTACAACCTAGTTTCATACATCTCTAGGTTAAAACCCACTTCATGACATGTATGAACACTTGATCGAATCTTTTAATCGTTCAAGTATTTTACACATACAAGCAAGTATGATGATTATGAACATCAATACATCATCAATTTCATCATGTCATTAAAACCCATTTAACATAAAAACTCATCATACATAAATTCATCACATACCTTTGCTTTAGATGATGTTAGAGGGTTAAAATCTTCAAACATGCAAGGAAATCCCTTGGATTTCACCTTTGGTTTACTGATTTTATGACTTGAATTCTAGAGAGGATTTTTCCCTCTCTCTTTCTCTCTAGAACATGCCACACACACACACACACACACACCCCTCTTGGATTTCGATTTTCCCTTCTTTCACAAAACATCTTTCATACTTAACCAATTTTAGTCCCTTAGGTTTGGTTGGTATTTTATTTGCTTAAAACTCACTTAACCTTCATTAATAAACAACAATGTTAACTAGGTTAATATTCCTATTTGTATACTCCGTGTCAATTATCAAATGAACATGATAATTCAATTTACTAAGTTCAGGGATGTTACAACTAGACTTAAATTAAGTCTCGTCGGCCCGAGTCTTTTATAACTTTAGCTTATAAAAAGCGTTTATTCACCTTTTATTTAACACTAGATTTATTTATTTAAATCCTAATGTTTATCGGGTTAACTTTTACCACTAATGGTATTTTCCCCGCTCATCCCTAGTTAATTTGGTTTAATTACAAAATCTGTTTTTGGGATGTTACACAAACAAAAACTATTAAACATTAGTGATAATCGACTTACATAATATGTTATAATATGATATGACACATTACATAATCTGATATAATATAAACTAGGTTAGAACCCCGTGTATTACACGGGTTGAATAAATGTAATTTTATATATTGAAGAATAAAAAGTTATATTTTTATGAGCCCAGTATATTGTACGGGTTAAATAAATTTAATTTTATATATCAAATAATAAAAAATAGTTATATCTTTAAAAACCACGTGTCTTACACATATTAAATAAATGTAATTTTGTATACTGAATACCAAAAACGTTGTATCTTTAAAAAAATCCATGTATGATCGGGTTGAATAAATCTACCAAATAATAAAAATATTACATCTTTAAAAACCCCGTATGTTACACATGTTGAATAGATCTAAAAAAGAGTTATATTTTTAACAACCATGTGTATTACACATATTAAATAAATGTATTTTTGTATATTAAATACTAAAAAACGTCGTATCTTTAAAAAACCAGTGTATAGTCGGGTTGAAAAATCTACCAAATAATAAAAAAAAATTGGCTCCGTAAAAACCCCGTGTATTACACGTGTTGAATAAATCTAATTTTACATAACATATGATAAAAAGTTATATCTTTAAAAACTTCGTGTACTACACGTGTTATATAAATGTAACTTTGTATAGTAAATAATAAAAAAAAGTTATATTTTTAAAAACCCCGCGTTTTACACATGTTGAATAAATATAATTTTGTATTCCAATTAATAAAAAAGTTATTTTTTTAATAAATTAGGATAACATTTAATATTAATTTATTATTTACATATTCAATATAAGATAAGTAGGAAAGAGATGTATTTGTTTTAAGGATATATTAAATTAACAATTTAGATTTGAGGATAATATTTTATTAAAGTATGATAACATTTAATATTAATATAAAATTTATTTATTTAGTTAATATAAGATAAATATAAATTTGAGGATACATTCTATCAATGACACGTGTCCAAAATTTGATTTCTTTTATTATAGTAGATAGATATATTTTTTTTGTATTGTTTAGTAAATATTTAAAAATCGATATTATTAATATTTCTTATGTACGTTCAGTTGTTACAACCCTAGTGCATGGTATTATCCTTTAATATGTTTTTGTATTGTTTAGTAAATATTTTAAAAATGATATAAGTATATTATTAATATTAATATAAAATTTATTTATTTAATTAATATAAGATAAATATAAATTTGAGGATACATTCTATGAGTGACACGTGTCCAAAACTTGATTTCTTTTATTATAGTAGATAGATAGATTAATATAGCATTAGATACAATGTGATATACATTAATATAATATTTTCTTTTATTTGTCTCACTAATGGGATTCTCCTGTGTGTTGGGAAGCGAATTCGGTTGGTATGGTTCAGGTTGTTATGTGGTTGATTTGACGGTATGATACCCAAACATCGTATAGTACCCGAAAGAGAAAATGAACACGGTACCGACATCGATGTTGTTCAAACGATATCGATTGGTTCAGATCGTCAAGGTATTGGTAACGACATTCATTTATCATTGCAGACAGTCACATAAATGAAAAATTATCGATGCCAGAAACCATAAAAATGAATACATGTACGGTACCGATATTATTCAGCACGATACTGTAGCGATATGGAGTCAGCTTGTTGAAAGCAAAAAAATAAATAAAAATAAATTCCGGTACAATGTAACATTCCCTAAATTTTTATTTATAAAATATAAAGTATCTAAAAACTTATGTTATTGAACAGATAGTTTATGGGTAAGTTGACTTTTAAAAATATGAGGTATTTTGGCAAACATAGGAACCGTTTACTAATTAAATTATAAAAATACATTATATTTGAACATACTCCGTTTTGTTTTTAATGAAACTTGGTTCAAAATGTAGATAAGATTATTCTCGTTCTAATAACATATTCATTGTTTTATAAAACATCATATTTTAGAAATTATATACGCCAAAGCTTCCTGGTATAATCTTGGGTATAACTCCAGAGCTATTTAATAAATATATATATTTGCACTCGTGTTAAGTATAGTAACCCTAATTCAACCTTATCCCTATGTCACGAGACAGAACCCCAACGAACTTAGTCGGGTAGAGCCTTGACATGCGTTATGAGGCTCCAGATCAATCGAAAAGGGTATCAGTGATCGGGAGTTAAAACACTTAAAACAGGGAGGACCTTATTATTATGGGTGAAAAAAAATAAATAAAATTTTAGAGAGAGGGAAAGTTTAGCGAGAGTTTGAAAGGAATGAACAACTTCTCTTGAAACTGATACTCACATTTATAGTCTAAAATGGGACTTGGAGTGTACGCTTCCTTGTCCACATATAGCTTTGAATTAGATTCCTACTAATCTATAGCACATGTACACACACTATTCTTTATTTAATTGAATGAAATTTTTAAATTCTTTTATTATATTGTGATCGCGTACACTCCAAGTCCTATTTTAGACTATAAATGTGAGTATCAGTTTCAAGAGAAGTTGTTCATTCCTTTCAAACTCTCGCTAAACTTTCCCTCTCTCTAAAATTTTATTTTTTTTTATTTTTTTTTTATTTTTTTTCACCCATTATAATAAGGTCCTCCCTGTTTTAAGTGTTTTAACTCCCGATCACTGATACCCTTTCTGATTGATCTGGAGCCCCATAACGCATGTCAAGGCTCTACCCGACTAAGTTCGTTAGGGTTCTGTCTCGTGACATAGGGATAAGGTTGAATTAGGGTTACTATACTTAACAGGAGTGCAAATATATATATTTATTAAATAGCTCTGGAGTTATACCCAAGATTATACCAGGAAACTTTCTAGTTGAACTCTAAAGTTACAAATTGAGTCATTCTCTTTTTTTTCAATTTGTTTTACAAAACCCTAAATGTTTTCCAGTTATACTTTACAGTGATTAAGTCTTTGCTAATTGCTAATCTTTAATTACTGGCAGTATGTGGGGGTTTTGTGCACATTACTACTAACGATTTATCACTTTAGGTGGGCTAGCCTAATTAGTGATATGTCCACAGTCATAGATCCGGTCGAGTGACAACTGAACCAGCTAATTATAAGATAGGGGCAAATATAAAAACCCTTAATGCTGTGAATTATAACAAATGTGTTTTTGTACAAAATGAATGAACTCACCAGTATTTCCTGCTGACCAAAACCTTTTTAAAACGCATTTCAGGTTTACAGTAGATTGGAACAAGAGTGGCGAGACGGCACCGAAAGGCTTAAAGAAGTGGCTTATTTTATCAAATAAATTAAATTAAATTAAACGTTGTTTAACGTATTCGGGTATATCTCATATTAAAGCTACCTTTCAAAACATGATTTTATCCCAACTATTTAATAAATAAAATCCGGTGTTTTCTAAACTCTGATATTTTTACTAACTCACGGTCCTGATGAAAATTTCCGCTGCCAAATTAATAAACACCGATACCATCTGACTGGCTCGCGGCTCCCGCTCCCAGGGGAGGGGTCAGGGGCTGTGACAAAAGGTGGTATCAGAGCCACTGGTTTAAGCCATTTAGGTGTTCTTTTAAAAGCCTAAAACTTAAACTTTATGTTAGGAAATTAATATTGTGTTATTCTGGGTAGATAAATATTAATGTTCATATTATAATAATTATGTTTTCAGTCCACAGTATGAGTAACCAATATGATTAAATGTAACTATAGGCTACCCAGGAAAACATATTATATTTCTAGCACGTGCCTTATATTTTAACTAGGCAGACAATTTTCTAGTTAGACTTACACTTTATGGTCTATAGTTTTATAGCATAGGTTTATATTAACGAAAGTTTATATATTATAAAACACAGCCCTATATTAATTCCATAAATTCCATAAGATTAAATAAAAATGAGGATTTCTAGAAATTAAATCACAAAGTTGAAAAAAAAAAGAAAAAAAAGAAGAAGAAAATTTCATTAAGCAACACTAGCCTCGATCTATTACATCAATATATTTTATTGCTAATAACACTTTGATGATAACCGTGTATAACTAGGTTATAAAATTTGACTTCTTGTATCACAAATGATTTTAAATGCCCAAAATGAAAAGAATTTATCTCTACAATCTAACTTATAATAAAAGATTTCAAGTAATGTCACGTGTCATTTTCTCCATATTTAAACGTGTCATTTTCTCCATATTTAAAAATATATGATAATAGATAATTATGATATAGATCTTTTCTATGGAATTTTTTTTATATTTAATATATTATGATATCTTGGTATACTAATTTTAAGAATATGATAATAGATATGATATATATATCTTTTTACATGGAATATATTTTTTACATATTTAATATATTTTACGGAAAAGTATCGGAGTTCAGTTGATTTATAACCTAAAAAAACGAAAAACAAAGATAAATGTTATAGTAAGTAAATACTATATCATTTTATTAAAGACTGTCTTAACGATTGTATGTGTTAACCGATTATATTATATCTATTCAATTTGTGTAATACACGGGCTTATTCAACTCGTGTAATACATAGTTTTTCATAAATAAAACTTTTTATATTACGTAATATATAAAATTATATTTATTTAACACGTGTACTATACAAGGTTCTAACCTAGTATGGTAATAATTCATTATATATGTAATTCTGTCTCCTTACTTGTCGTACGATACCCCTTGAACACAACCATCATCATGTTTTCAATTAAATATAGAAAGTAGTTTACTCAAATAAAAAAAAAATTACTCACTGTGCAAAATCATATGAAAAGTATACGATGGCATATTTGTAAATATATTTTAATTTAAGTTTTACTGTAGCTAAGATCTACCTCAAATTGTATATATGTATATAATAATTATAACCGGAATGTAATTTTAGGTAACATAATACCTAAAATTTGTATCACCAAAGAACAGTATATAGTACAACTGTTTAAACTAAAATGTTATAGATTAATATACAGTGTTTATAAGTACATATTTATATATACCTAAAAAAATTTAAACAGAATAAATATTTATATATATGTACCCCTTCAACTATTTATATTATTAATATATTTGACTACAAAAGGTACGAATATCTAAATATATGTATTTTTTTAAACCAATATGGACAAGACAATATATGCCAATGATAAATTGAATAAATTTATCCTAATAAATACTTGTACTATATAATAAAATAAATATAAAATTTTATACATTTAATTCTATAACCTGGATCGAAGAAAGTATAGATTCAAAAGATTTTTGTATATATTATAATAATCATATATATAAATATTCGTGTTTTTAGAATACTAAATTTTCATTTTCTTTTAAAAGAAGAAAAAAATGGGTCTGATGGTTTATACAGTCAGTACACAGAAGAGAGATTAGATAATTAAATTCTAAAAACAAAGTTATTACAAATTGAAAACATCTTTTCTTACCCGACTTAAATTAATAATTTAGTATTTATTTAATTATTTATCTTTACCTAGCACGTTAAATTTTTCTAAACGTTCTAGTTATTATTTCATTTTCAACTAAATTTTAAAATGGATGCCCCACATGAAAATAATTGACTCAAATGTGTGTTTAATATGTGTGTCCTTTATATAGCTTATTTAAAAATCAAATTACAATTTTAATATTGTAATATCTTTATACAAATTACTATTACTATTGTTTGAGATATACATACATATTCTAATACATGTATATTACTTCATTATCTAATATATTTAGAATCAATTTTAGAAAACTCAAACTTTGTATTACTTACTATAATACTTCTTTGAATAGATAATATAATATACAATAAATTAAGAGTTAAATTTTAATATTTTAAACTAATATGGTTCGCCCCACTAGTTAAAAATGAAATTGTTCCTATAAGTCAAGAAAGTTCATATTTTGATTAATTTATTTCTTTAAAATTTTATTTATCCATCCAAAATATTATATTCAATAAATTTAACAGAACTTTATTTCAAAATATTATTACCATCATAAAAAGGATAAATAAAGTTATGGGAATAAGCTTGATGATTGGCACTATCGGATATATATAGTTGTATTTTTATAAATTACAAAATAATTTAGTATTATATATATGTGTGTGTGTATACATATATACTATGTAAGTTTTAATATTAACTAGAGATTTGAAATTTTATGTCTCTAAAAAAAATACACATATATGCATATACATAATAGAATTTCTTGATGATATATACAATATAATAATCAAAGATCTTCTGTAGATAAACATCAGAGAAAATATCCCTAGTGATTCATATGAAAATATGAAGTTATTAGAAGAATAAATCACGAAACATATTATGTTTTAAAATGTCTCCTGTCTCAATAAAATATTCCTTGCGACGGAATCTAATAATATATAAACTTGAATAGAGTTAGTTGTAAGCATACTAATCACATTGAACCTAGCCATAATGTCAATAGAGACAATGATATTTTTGTCGAAACTCCATTTTTCAAACAAAAGAAAGTCACAACCATCAATACCTATGCTTAAACAAAAGCGTTGTGATATAAATATTTATTGGTAACACTTAGGATAATATTTAGAATTGAACCTAAGAAAAACGCCTTAGTATAAGCTTCGAAATAAGCTAAATTACTTGTGTAGATAAGTGTAATGGATGTTAGTATGCCGTGAGGATGATGACTAGAACAGTGCAAGTATTATAAATAAGCGATAACACCTGGCCACTGTTATTTCTTGTTTATTAGTACTACTCGGTTCTAGAATATGATCCATCATGAGAATACTAATTTCCTTGTTTCTTGCCATAATAAATGATGCACTTTCAAAAATCATGATGTGAGAAAAATTCTATTTAAAGGGAAATACAACGATAAATTACCTCTCCGGCAAGACTGGGTATGGTGTAGTAGACTCTCCAGTTTGTCCGGGTAAGATGGGGGTACCTCTCCGGTAAGACCGGGTAAGATAGGGTATATGTTATGTTAATGGAATTTCCTAAATAGTACCATGACCTGATGTCTGGCCTGTTTTTGGAAATATGAATCTGTTAAATACATTGACCTTATGAATGGAGTATATATTACAATATGTGAAATATATGATTATATAGACATGTATGTCTATGAGGAAATCCAAAGACCATATTGATTAACAATTAGGAATAAATCACGAACAAGTATGTTAATAATTTTAGATTTATTTATTAGGAATCTCCCGTATACGTCTATAATTTCGATATCAAACATTATTTCGTTTGATCATCCGTCTCGTAGTTCGTGCGACAAGATAAACAACAGGAACTCTATAAGTTGGGACGCCATCAAAATTAAAAAAAAAAAAATTCTCTTGTGTTATCTTAGATTATTGATGCATTAGAAAACCTGTAACTAAAAGTTGTGTGAAAGCTTACGCTAACAGTAAATGTTACCTTCATTAAGAACTCTTGAGGAAATAAGAGTCTCAAAACATAGAAAATAGTTCTGATCAAAGTAAAGTGGGATTCAAAGCAAGGACCAGAATATACTTAAAAACTAGGATCAGTGTCAAACTAAAGGTATTCCTCCACATTTCAGTGAATCTCAAGGACGAGATTTAAAACAAGGTGGGGAGGATGTAACATTCCTAAAAATTTTATTTATAAAATATAAAGTATATAAAAACTAATGTTATTGAACAGATAGTTTATGGGTAAGTTGACTGTTAAAAATATGAGGCATTTTGGCAAACGTAGGAACTGTTTACTAATTAAATTATAAAAATACATTATATTTGAACCTACTCCGTTTTTAATGAAACTTGGTTCAAAATATAGATAAGATTATTCTCGTTCTAATAACATATTCATTGTTTTATAAAACATCATATTTTAGAAATTATATACGCCAAATAAGTGAAGTAGTTGAATAATTATAGAGTTAATTACACAAATGGGTCCTGTGGTTTATACCTAATTTCGCCTTTGGGTACTAACTTTTTTTTTTAACATGTTTAGGTTCTATGGTTTCAATTTTGTAACATCTTTGGGTACTAACACCAAAATTAGTTAATTAATGACTAAAATACCCTTGCATTTTTTTAAGTTTATCAATGTAACACATTTGGGTACTAACACCTAATTTTATTAAAGTTTAAATCAATTTTACAAAATCTATTTATTTTTTTTATTTTCATCTTTTTATTATATATCTTAATTAACATAAACTCTATTTATTTTTTTTATTTTCATATTTTTATTAAATTTCTTATTTAACATAAAATCTAATTGTTACACCAGTATTTTTTTAAATAGTTTTTTTAAATAAAATCTACTAGCTATATAGTTTTATGTAAATTAAATTTCTTACACGTTTTAAATAATGTAAACTTTACTCGTTTTCAATTTGGGATTGAAATGATCGATAATAATAAATATCTTTCATGTAAAAAAAATTAAGCCTTTTTTTAACTCGTTTTTTTGTTCATTTACATTTTACTATTTTAGAAAGATATTTAATTTACGTAAAACTATATAGCTAGGTATTTTAGATAAAACTATATAGCTAGGTATTTTAGATAAAACTAAAAAAATTTAAGCCTTTTTTAACTCGTTTTTTTGTAAAAAAGATATTTAATTTACATAAAACTATATAGCTAGTATATTTTACTAGTGCAACTAGTAGATTTTATGTAAATTAAATATCTTTCTAAAATAGTAAAATGTAAATGAACAAAAAAACGAGTTAAAAAAGGCTTAATTTTTTTACATGAAAGATATTTATTATTATCAATCATTTCAATCCAAAATTGAAAACGAGTAAGGTTTACATTACTTAAAACGAGTAAGAAATTTAATTTACATAAAACTATATAGCTAGTAGATTTTATTTAAAAAATCTATTTAAAAAAATATTGGTGTAACAAGTAGATTTTATGTTAAATAAGAAATTTAATAAAAATATGAAAATAAAAAAAATAAATAGACTTTATGTTAATTAAGAGATATAATAAAAATATGAAAATAAAAAAATAAATAGATTTTGTAAAATTGATTTAAACTTAAATAAAATTAGGTGTTAGTACCCAAATGTGTTACATTGATAAACTTAAAAAAATGCAAGGGTATTTTAGTCATTAATTAACTAATTTTGGTGTTAGTACCCAAAGGTGTTACAAAATTGAAACCATAGAACCTAAACATGTTAAAAAAAGTTAGTACCCAAAGACGAAATTAGGTATAAACCACAGGACCCATTTGTGTAATTAACTCTTAATTATATTTAAAATAATAATAATAATAATACTATATAATAACTTATGTATGATCACAATATAATAAAAGAAATTAAAAATTTCTTTCAATTAAATAAATAACTAGAAGCGCATCCCGCCGCGATGCGGCGGGGCTTGAAGATGTGTTGCGAAACCGAGTCAATGTAGCGGTGTTAAAATATATTAACAGATCCTTTTTTCCGGCAAGTTAGATTAGGGTGATCTATAAAGTATATTTACTAAGCATAATCATTAAGATAGTAAACCCGCTTTGAGTATAGATTATTGCACCATAAACCATCATTGTCCATTTACCCTTGACCATACCCATACGTTTGAGAATCAAGGTTTGTATACGTTTTGTTTCTAAACATGTGTATGTGGTTGTCGGCTCCCATGCAACTTCACAGATTTTAGATATATGTAACTATGTTAAATGTTTTTTCAATGGTAGACCACAACCACCAAAAACATCACAACAATAGCCACCACAACATCGCATTCGTCAACACCACAACCGTAAAAAATAAAACCACCACCAACCATATATAAAGATTTTTTGTTACTCATATAGGCACACCTAGAGCCGTATTTAAAAGCCCAAATACAACGGCCAGTCTTTGACTACGGCCACATAAAGCATCTGCTTTTGAATGATCAAATTACGTGATTTCTTCCATCTTTTCATAGAAGCCATTCAAAATTGAATTTATTTCTTTTCCTTAAGGATGGTTCTTATCAGCAGTAAGAAATGCATGAATGCTCCCCTTCACTTCCACCCAACCACACCCAAGATCAACTATAACCCCTTTTTCTCTCATTGTCATTTTCAACTTTGCAACTTCATCCCATTTACCATTATCAACATAAAAATTACACAAAAGTGTGTAATACCCGGCATTTATCCATTCATATTGATCAATCTAATTTTATAGGCATTTCTCTAATAAACATGTAAGCTTCTTCCCATGTACGCAAAAGTAAATCAACTACACAAGCATAATGTTTGAGGTCAGGGACAATACCATAATCTTCTGTTATACCCTTTACCCAAAAAAATCTTCTGTCATAATCTTGTTATAGTCATTAAAATAGTAAATTATATAAACATCAAAGTAAAAATTGCACATTTGTCCCAACGGGTATTTTTAAGAAATTAACGGGTATGCCCGATACCCGTGGGTATGCCCGATAATCGACGGGTAATTACCCGACAAATACCCGACGGGTAACGGGCCGGGTATGGGACAAAGAATTACAACCGGGTACGGACTTGGGATTACCAATACCCGGCCTAAGCCCCACCCATTGCCATTCCTAAAAAGAGTGAAGCCCTTCTAAAGTGGTACAACAAATGAAACACATGGTATAAGTTCTATTGCATAAAAATGTTGCAAATTAGAGTATATATAAATAGTGTGTGTGCATGTGCTATAGATTAGTAGGAATCTAATTCAAAGCTATACGTGGACAAGGAAGCGTACACTCCAAGTCCCATTTTCAACTATAAATGTAAGTATCAGTTTCAAGAGAAGTTGTTCATTCCTTTCAAACTCTCGCTAAACTTTCCCTCTCTCTAAAATTTTATTTTTTTTATTTTTTTTCACCCATAATAATAATAAGGTCCTACCCTGTTTTAAGTGTTTTAACTCCCGATCACTGATACCCTTTCCGATTGACCTGGAGCCCTATAACGCATGTCAAGGCTCTGCCCGACTAAGTTCGTTGGGGTTCTGTCTCGTGACATAGGGATAAGGTTGAACTAGGGTTACTATACTTAACACGAGTGCAAATATATATATATATATATATATATATATATATATATATATATATATATATTAAATAGCTTTGGAGTTATACCCAAGATTATACCAGGAAGCTTTCTAGTTGAACCCTAAAGTTACAAAGTGAGTCATTCTCTTTTTTTTTTCAATTTGTTTTACAAAACCCTAAATGTTTTCCAGTTATACTTTACAGTGATTAAGTCTTTGCTAATCTTTAATTACTGGCAGTATGTGGGGGTTTTGTGCACATTACTACTAACGATTTATCACTTTAGGTGGGTGAGCCTAATTAGTTATATGTCCACAGTCATAGATCCGGTCGAGTGACAACTGAACCAGCTAATTATAAGATAGGGGCAAATATAAAAACCCTTAATGCTGTGAATTATAACAAATGTGTTTTTGTACAAAATGAATGAACTCACCACTATTTCCTGCTGACCAAAACCTTTTTAAAACGCGTTTCAAGTAATTACAGTAGATTGGAACAAGAGTGGCGAGACGGTACCGAAAGGCTTAAAGAAGTGGCTTATTTTATCAAATAAATTAAATTAAATTAAATTAAACGTTGTTTTACGTATTCGGGTATATCCCATATTAAAGCTACCTTTCAAAACATGATTTTATCCCATCTATTTAATAAATAAAATCCGGTGTTTTCTAAACTCTGATAAATTTACTAACTCACGGTCCTGATGAAAATTTCCGCTGCCAAATTAATAAACACCGATACCATCTGACTGGCTCACGGCTCCCGCTCACAGGGGAGGGGTCGGGGGCTGTGACATACAAATACCGATGTTCGGGTGATTTCGATTCGTTTCTCTACGGTAGCAGCACAATGCCTGTTATCAAATAATAAACCATAAAAACGAATACATGCACATGTACCGATGTTGTTCGGTACGGTATGGTATGGTATGATACCGATACAGTGTCAGTTTTTCAAAAGCAAAAATAGTAAAAATAAATACCGACATCGAGAAATATTTTGTTCAGATGGTTTTGGTTCGTTTGGTATGATAGCAACACAATATCCATTTTCAATAAAATTTATATCGTAATGTTGAAAATAAAATAGCAAATTATTTGAAAAAAAATCAAACTATACGATGAATAAAATGTTATTAAAAAATTACACAATTACTTAAAAAACAAAATTACTTTTGATGCCCATTCACCATTCATATATATATGCAAGGGTAAGGTTAGTGTTCAAAAAAGACATTTTTCCTATAAAGTGTAAGAAGTTTATGTATCCATGGTGTTTTAAATTTTAGGTATGGTATTTTATATTCTTTTGTTATGGTGTAATATAGTAAAACACCAAACACAACAATTTATAACACAATCATATGTATTCTAGACATTTAACTTAAAACATATTGATTTAGTTCTTCGCATGGTATTTTAGATTTCATGCCTATAATACATTTAATTGTGTTTTAAATTGTTACGTTTGGTGTTTTTCTATATCGTATCATGCCAAAAGAATATAAAATATTACACCTAAAATTTAAAACACCATGCCTACATAGACTTCTTACACTTTGTAGGAAAAATGCACTTTCTACATGAACCTTTACCTATATATACGTATATATAACACTATAATTTCCTAAAAATTCATAAAACACTATAGTTTCATACATAAAACGCACCTAAAATTCATAGATAACAGAGTGAAGATTACTAAAACACCATACTCAAACCCTAATAGTCCATAAAACTTTAAACACACCATTGTAAAAACATAAAACACCATAATGTTTGTCATTCCGTAATCAGAGCCTTATCATTCACGAGTTGGAGATAAGCGAACTCGAACCGCTGACATCTGGCACAGGGTAAACCACCGCCTCTCTGGTCCCCCGACTGATTCTACCTAGGAAGAAATGTAAAGAACAAGAGTTGTTGAAACTAGCATATTGGAAGATCAATCGGCCAAAATAACCATGAGCGGCTACGATATTATAAGTTTCTTCTTCTTGACCGAATCTGTAACCTTCATTAGCAGATTTATTTTCTGTGGTTTCCCTAATCAAACTAGAGGTTACCAAGGAACCACGCTATCCAAAACACAACATAAAACTCACACTTATGATGTTTAGTAATCTTCATTATGTTATTTGTAGGTTTTTGGTTTGTTTTATGATTGACATTATGGTGTTTTATGTTTTTTTTTTTTTACACTTTTTAGGAAATTTGGAGTTTGTAGCCAACTCTTAGCCTATATATATGTGTGTGTGTGTGTGTGTGTGTGTTTGTGTTTGTGAAAAAGATAAAATGAGAACCACCTTGAGTTGTAAAAACCGTGAAAACTAGGCCTTGCAAAAGTTTTTATTAAATCCTAATAAATAAAAAAAAACAATTGTTTCAGGAAAAAAATATACATTGCCTTCAATTGTTTACCTCATCGTAAAAAAATTACCGGTGATGTAATCGTTTAGTAAAACAAATTTACATCAGCGTAAATGGAGAATAAATACCGGCTCGGCAATTTTTTTTACAAGTGTGTTTGTAACATTTTCATCTGTTTGTAAAAAAAATGGTGGCAAAACTCGCGCGAGAAGTAGAAGTTCTCACAACTCAAAGTAGTTCTTAATTGAACAGGATCTTATATATCTGTGTGTGTACTAGTGAGAATGTCCCCGCATTGTGACGGATGCATCTGTTTTGTCACCTCTTTGTTTGGCCCAATAAACACAATGGAATAGTTCTTAAAACTCGTTACCAAACATGCATCTTTATTTTTTTATAACTAAAATGAAATAGTTATTTTACAACAATGAAAATGGCCACACAATGAAAGAATCTAACAATATGGAGACTTTAGATTCAACAACAGATACAGGAATATAAATTTTAGAACCCGTCATGATCTAATTGTGCTTAATATGTATATTAATGAATCAAAATCAAAACCCATTGCCAACTCACCATGCTCATCTTGCAATGACACGCCAATGGATGCCAAATCTAGATTTTTGTAGGAATTATATGATCATTTTGATAAACTGAGAGCTAGATAATCTAATTCCTAGAGTACCAATAATGCAGAAAACAAGTCGAGATCACCAAGCATATTAAAGAACACCACAATAGCTACAACTTTAGAAGTGTGTAAGCATATACGACTATATAAGTACCCAATTTCAGTATAGCTTAATTAGAAAGAACGTTCCATGTATACTTATATAAAACCTTATAACAATCTAAATCGATTAGGTACCCACAGTTCTAGGTTAGAACTGGCCAGCTGTAAACCAAATACACGCTTGGGGTTTTAGAGTTTATATATAAAACGACGTTTCCGGTTTCAAAAAAAATTTGATGATACACCAAGAAACTGGAGCAGATATAGCGGGTACCGATCAATTTTGAGTTGTCATGAAAAAACGCTCCCTTACTTGTCTTACAATAAAAACAAAAGCATAGTAAATATTCACAAGTTGTTCACATACCAACATATTTGCACATCAGCACATCAACAGACCTTAATAAAAGTGAAACATGTCAATCATGCAAAACACAATCCAAAGTCGCACAATTTTAAATATAAACCAAAGAAACCTGCAAAAGACTCACCTTTTTTGTTGAATCCAATTGATATGCTCAACCAACTCATCTGGTCAAACACTATTTCATCTAAGAGTAACCATAAATTCAATTTAGTTACACGTTACAACCGACTACAAACCAGATAATAACAAGCAGCGTTACAAAGGTATATATACATCTATACATATATCTAGACACATGTGTGTGTGAATTTGTTTGCATGATTATTAAAATCAAATCCAGCTAGTAGGGGGTATACTAAATTACCAATAAACCCACAACAAAAAGAAAGATATTTATTAGCAGAAAATATAGCGGAAATGGATCCAGAATCATTGGATTTGGAAACGACGTCTAATCTGATGATTGTATTGAGAGAAATGATGGCGAGTGATGCTAGAGAAGACATTACATGAGGTGGATCAATATGTCTTTTCAGGTTGGGTTAACCCAAAGTTAGACCAAAACAAAATATGATCCTTTTTAATGCTAAGATGTTCGATATGTTTCATACGAAACTCAAAAACTAACGGTAAATCCCAGGATAAAGACAAGGCAAACATAATTTACATGCTTCCATACATAACCTATCACAAAGTCTAAAGTGTTTTAGATTTACCTAAACCAAACCCAAATTCACCCCAAGAGAACCAAACGTGAATTCACCCTAAAACCAAAATCGAAACTGAATACGCCTAACCGGTCAGTCATGGGTTCCACATAGTCTAACCCAAATTCTGCTCATATTTAATCTTGACCAACTTTAACAACTTTTGAACTTGCATCACGTACTAGAAAAAAATAATTAATTCGATCCATGACATGACAAAGAGAACTAAACAAAAAAAGCAGATGAAAATTTGTGGACATAAAGATCCCTCAACTAATACATCCTCATCAATCATATCATGTTTACTTACTTCAGTTACATCCATACCGAATGTCACACCCCAACCGATGACGGAAACATCGGGGCGTGGCACTGAACGAAACAAATTGTCTAGGAGAAATCCATAACAATTAAATTACCAGATATTTAAATATTATGTCCCATACCATAACATACCAAAGCAAATAGTTGTTACAGACTAAATATCTCAAAGACAAATATCATGTTCCGACAAATCAGATTTAAATTGTTTGTTTCTAGACTCTCACTCCTACTTGATTCCACAAAGCAGGTAAAGCACAGCATCCTAAACACCTGTCACATACGTTAAAATAGAAATCAATACACATAGTGTAAAGGTGAGCATACAAGTTTAATAGTAGAGGGGGCAATCTTGACCCAAAGCCTTCCAAGTGGGTCAATTTGGGTTGCTTTTAAAATTATATGGGTTGGTTTGGGTAAGATATTTTAACTAAATGGGTCATAATGGGTCACTTGAAATTCCATCTTGTTATTTTCGGGTCAAAGCGGGTTGACAACATTAAAGAAATGGGTCGATGTGGGTTAGTGTCTTAAAGAAACGGGGCAGGTTTCGGATCGGAATGGGTTTCGAGCCGGCACAAGTATCCGCACGAGACGGGTTACAGCACGAAACGGGTTTTGGATCGAAACGGGTTCAGATCAAATTGAGTTTCGGGCCGAGTCGGGTTTCGGCACGACGCAGGTTTCGGATCGGAACGGGGTTGGTTCGGGTCGGGTTTCTGGCCGGCACGAGTTTCCGCATGAGACGAGTTTCGATTCGGGACGAGTTTCATACCGTTTCGACCAGTACTGTTTCGAATCAAACCATTTCGACTCGTACCGTTTCGACAAGAACCGTTTCGACGTGTACCGTTTCGACGCGTACCGTTTCGACGCGTACCGTTTCGACACGCACCGTTTCAACGCGTACCGTTTCGAAGCGAACCGTTTCGACGCGAACAGTTTCGACGCGAACCGTTTCGACGCGAACCGTTTCGACGCGAACCGTTTCGACGCGTACCGTTTCGACCAGTACCGTTTCGACCCGTACCGTTTCGACAGGAACCGTTTCGACGCGTACCGTTTCGACGCGAACCGTTTCAGCCCCTTACCGTTTCGAAGATAGGAGTTTGATACGAAGAGACTTTTATACGAAGCCAATTCGATACGAAGTAACATTGGTACGAATCCAGCTGATTGTTTGGTACTCAGTCATTATACGAACCCCGAAATCAGACTTCGTACAAAGCAGGGATACACAATCTGCAGTTCAATATACACAGAAGTTCGAATTGGATATTCAGTGTATCTGTGAATCAGTCACTTCAGTGTTTGTCCGCTTCAGTTGATACGAATCTAGAACGATTATGAATCTGTTACTGCAAACCTGGATTCCATTTGTTACGATTTAAGTTCATCACGAATTTGCAGTTGATCCTAACCCAACAGTGTTTTACGAACTTGAAGTAACAATTCAGTTTGATACGGATCCAGAACGATTACGAATCTGTTATTGCAAACCTGGATTCCATTTGTTACGATTTAAGTTCATCACGAATTTGCAGTTGTTATTTGCTGAAATTTGCAGCTGTTATTCGCTGAAATTTGGACAGATTTTAGTTCGGTTGCAGAATTAAAGGTTGATTTGTTGCAGTTCACTGCAGAATTTGACGCAAAAACACGTTCACAAAACCACGATCACGAAACCACGATTTAAATACCGGTGTAGAATTTGTTGAAGTTGATTGGTTATATTCGGAAAATAGTGGGGACAGTCACGATCACGAAACCATAGTTTAAATCGGTTTTATAGATCTGCATGTGTTTAATAAAATCCATCCGCAGAATTTTTCGCTTAGAATTTTGTCGTTTAGTCGCTGCAGATTGGTTATATACAGATCTGATTGGTTGTTATACGAATCAGGAGAGTACAAGTTATACGAATCGAGATTTTGCACATCCGGTACAAAGTTATTCGCAGAAATTATAAACCGAAAAAAAAACTGAAATACTGACCCGAAAAAAACTGACTCGATCCGACCCGAAACCCGTTCTAACCTGGACCCGACCTGACCCGAAACCCATCCTGACCTGAAACCCATCCTGACATGGACCCGTTCTGACCCGGACCCGTTTCGACCCGAACCAAAACAATCCTTTTTTATAATTGACCCGTTTTGACCCGAACCCGTTTTGACCCATGACCCGACCTGACCCGACCCGTTTGCCAGGTCTATTTAATAGCATAATAGTATTCTAAATCGTTTACGCATAACCAGCATGTAACATGTAGCAAAGTGAAGGCTAGTAGGTTATCGACAATGAAATATGCACAGACGTGACTGCGAGTTGTAGAATGCGCAACACATATCTCCACCGGGACACGTGAAGTAAGGCCCTTAACAACCCCTGTCCACGACAGGTGCTGAGTCCAAACTATAGTACTATCGTTGCTAAGGTGTCAGGCAACAATCACTGTGTTAACAAAACATACAAGCATTCATCGAATAACACGTAACATGCAAGAATGGTCAAGCCAACCTGTAGCTCAAGCACCCGCGGTCAATGCTCGAGTATGCTTTGCATGTGGTGACCCTAACCACTTTGCAAATATGTGCCCGAACCGGGTTGTGAAGCAAGAACCCCAGCAGCAGCAACAGCAGCCTCAGCAGCAACAGCAAGCAGCCCGTGCCAGAACCTTTAACATCAATGCCTGTCAAGCCCAGGCTGACAACAACGTGGTTAATGGTACGTTCCTTGTGAATGGTATTTATACATCATGTTTGTTTGATACCGGAGCCGATAACTGCTTTGTGTCGTTTGAATTCGAGAAGCTCCTTAGTCGTAAGCGTTCTTATCTCCCCTCGTCTTTCAAAGTCGAAGTCGCTACTGGAAGAACTTTCGCCGTTAACTCTATTCTTCGTGATTGTACTCTCGAGCTCAACAATCACCTCTTTCCAATCGACCTTATTCCAATGCAACTCGGAAGTTTTGACGTCATAGTAGGCATGGACTTTCTTCGCGAAAACCATGCTGAAGTTGTATGCTTCGAAAAGATGATTCGATTCTCGCTCGCGAATGGAGATTTATTGTGTGTGTACGGTGAGACAGCTTCGAAAGGTCTTAAACTTATGTCGTGTGTTCAAGCTAGCAAGTATCTCCGCAAGGAATACAGCGCTTTCTTGGCCAACATTGTAGTAGCGGAGAAGGAAAAGAAAAAGAAGGTTGAAGTCAAAGACGTTCCAGTGGTTCGCGAATTTCCTCAGGTGTTCCCTGATGATCTTCCTGGACTACCGCCAAGTCGTGATATCGACTTTCGTATCGACCTCATTCCTGGAGCTAACCCTGTTGCCAAAGCCCCTTACCGACTCGCGCCATCCGAAATGAGGGAACTCTCGAACCAACTCCAGGAGTTACTTGAAAAAGGCTTTATTCGCCCGAGCACCTCTCCTTGGGGCGCGCCATTCCTTTTCGTCAAAAAGAAGGACGGGTCGTTCAGGATGTGCATCGACTATCGGAAATTGAATAAACTGACCATCAAGAACCGTTACCCTTTGCCTCGAACCGATGACTTATTTGATCAGCTGCAAGGTGCCAAGTGTTTCTCAAAGATCGATTTACGTTCAGGCTATCATCAGTTGCGCATTCAAGAAGAAGATGTACCTAAAACAGCCTTTCGCACACGCTACGGCGACTATGAGTTCGTTGTTATGCCTTTTGGTCTAACCAACGCACCCGCGGTTTATATGGATCTGATGAATCGCGTGTGTAAGCCTTATATTGACCGTTTCGTCATTGTGTTCATCGACGATGTCCTGATTTATTCCAGATCAAAAACCGAACACGCGCAACATCTACGTTTGGTCCTCGAGTTACTCCAGGGGAACAAACTCTATGCCAAATTCTCTAAGTGCGAATTCTGGTTGGAGGAGGTTCAGTTTCTGGGTCACATCATGAATAGTCAGGGTATCCATGTCGATCCCGCGAAGATTGAAGCAGTTAAAAGCTGGATTACGCCAAAGAACTCGTCTGAAGTCCGATCATTTCTCGGATTAGCGGGTTATTACCGACGGTTTATCGAAGGATTCTCTAAGATCGCTGTGCCGCTTACCGCTCTTACCCATAAAGACAGGTCTTTTGTTTGGGGTACTGAACAAGAGTCTGCTTTTCAAACCCTTAAGCGCAAGCTCTGCAATGCTCCCGCTCTCACGTTGCCGGACGGAAACGACGATTTCATTGTCTACTTTGATGTTTCTAACCTAGGTCTCGGCTGTGTCCTCATGCAACGAGACAAGGTTATAGCTTACGCATCTCGTCAGCTCAAAATCCACGAGAAGAACTATACAACCCACGATCTCGAGCTAGGCGCAGTTGTTTTTGCGTTGAAGATTTGGCGACACTACCTGTATGGTACTAAGTGTACGATCTTCACCGATCACAGGAGTTTACAACACATCTTCAATCAGAAAGAACTTAACATGCGTCAACGCCGATGGGTAGAACTTCTTAACAATTACGACTGTGAGATTCGTTATCACCCAGGCAAGGCAAATGTTGTTGCCGACGCACTCAGCAGACGAAGTTATTTGCTTAGTATTCGCAATACCCAAGCCCAGCACAACCTCGAAGCTCTTATCCGCGAAGCTTAGCATGCGTGTTTTAACGAACGCACTTTGAAGAAGGAAAGAATCTATCACGATGGAGCTCAGCTTATAAGCAAAGCAGATGGGATTTTTATTACCTGGACCGAATCTGGATCCCCAAGCGGACTGAATTGCGAAAGACTATAATGAATGAAGCCCACAAGTCCCTATACTCCATTCATCCCGGTGCCCTTAAAATGTACCAGGACATTCGTTACAAGTACAGGTGGCCGGGTATAAAACTGGATATCGCTCTTTATGTTGGAGGTTGCCTGACTTGTGCAAGAGTCAAGGCTGAACATCAACGACCTTCCGGCTTACTCGAACAACCTCCAATCCCTATATGGAAGTGGGAGAGTATAGCTATGGATTTCGTAACCAAACTTCCGCCCACGCCATCAGGTCACGACAGCATTTGGGTTATAGTAGATCGTCTGACCAAATCAGCCCATTTTATGCCAATACGGGAAGACTACAAGGTGGAACGACTAGCCCAAATCTACACCTATGAGATCATTTGTAATCATGGTATGCCTCGTGATATCATTTCAGACCGTGACGCTCGGTTTACTTCACGACTGTGGGAAACGTTTCAAGCGGCCCTTGGTACGTCGCTTAATCTGAGTACTGCGTTCCATCCTCAAACTGACGGACAGACTGAAAGAACGATCCGTACTCTTGAAGACATGCTCCGCGCGTGTGTTATAGATTTCGGTGGTAGTTGGAACAAACACCTGCCGCTAGTCGAATTCTCATACAACAACAGTTGTCATGCCAGCATACAAATGGCACCATTCGAGGCCCTGTATGGAAGAAGATGTCGTTCGCCTATTGTGTGGCACGAGATCGGTCATTCACAATTAACCGGTCCCGAGATACTACAAGAAACGACTGACAAAATCCTCCAGATCCGCGACAACTTGGCAAAGGCCGGGGATAGACAGAAAAGTTACGCCGATAGAAGACGCAAGCCCCTTGAATTTGACGTTGGCGACTACGTACTCCTAAAGGTATCCCCTTGGAAGGGTGTAGTCAGATTCGGCAAGAAAGGGAAACTGGCGCCTCGATATGTTGGACCTTTTAAGATTCTGGAAAGGATCGGAAAAGTCGCCTACAAACTCGAACTACCGGAGGAACTCAGTAACGTCCACCTGACTTTCCATGTGTCAAACCTCCGAAAGTGCCTAGTTGATCATGATTTGATTGTACCTCTCGACGATCTTCAGGTCAACAAAACACTACACTTCGTGGAAAAGCCTGTCGAAATCATGGATCGCCAAACCAAGCAACTCAGACGCTCTCGCATCCCTATCGTGAAAGTTCGATGGGAAGGCAAACGAGGCGCGGAGTTCACTTGGGAACTCGAAAGTGACATGAAGGCCAAGTACCCGCAGTTGTTCAAATAAAGATCTGAAGCATCAAATTGGTAATTCACGGTGCTGTGCAGTTCGAGCCTAATTTCGGGACGAAATTCCCTAAACAAGGGGAGGCTGTAACACCCCGTGTTTTCGAATGTCAAAGTCAAAGTCAAAGTCCAAGTCAACTTTGACTTTCTTCGACTATAGATAGTCTATTTTCAGTTTTATTTGTATTATGTGGAGTAAGTGTTGTAATCAGGAAGAATCGAAGTAATCGAATGTTTGATCGACGCAAACCGATTTACGACTGTGAATAGTAGGAAGTAACAATGCGATAAAGTTAACTAATCTATAATCAAACCGATCTAACTATCATCGAACTCGAATCTCGAATGATGCGAACTTTGGTTGTTGTATACGTGTATGTGTGCCTTAAGTGTTACCTGTGCGTGCTTACTTTATGATTTGTGTGGTATTCAATCAAATCGATCGAAACTCGCATCGAAACTCGAAACTCAAATCGAATACAATCTAAATTGAACTACGACGAATGGTAACGTAAGGATAGGGTGAATCATAGGAGATTGTATGTTAGATATAGTAGTTGGGACTGAAAGTAATTTGAATAGGAAACTCTATCGTGCTCGTCTCGTCTTCAATCGAAATCGAAATATCAAAAATCGTCGCACCGAACACTCGAACCATGCAGTTGATCGATCAGGCTGTCAGCCGATCGAACAGCCCAGCCGATCGGACAGACTGTCCGATCGAGCAGGCTGTCCGATCGGGATACCTGGCCGATCGGCCAGCCCTTTCCTCTTTTGGAGCCTATAAATAGGGCTGTCATCGTCATCCTTTCCACTTTTGGAAAGCTCTGACCGACCAGCTCGTGCTCCTCCTCTTTTCCTCAGATTTCTTCCGATTTCGGTAAGTTTCCAACCTAAATCTTGTACTTTCTTGATCAATACACACTTCTACACCTTTCTATCTTTCAAATCTTGATTCTAACCGTGAAATCCTCAAGATCTAAGCCTTCAAGGATGATGTCATCATGGTGTTCTTCAAGAACACCATGTGTTGACCTCAATCCACCATGAATAGCTCGGATCTAACCGATTTCCACATAAACAAGTCAAGATCTATCGAAGATCGGAACATTTACATGATGTAAAGGACGAAAGAAGGATTTCCAACTTTCTTTCAACTCTTTTACACTCAATGCCTTCAAACCGGTAGAAACGGAGCTTGAGCCAACTCACCGATCATTCCAATGGTTGGGTGGTTCAAGATTCGGGTTCTATCTACGAGGTTCACCGACTACGGGTTAAACGTTAAACTGACGATTCGAACCATTCACTGGCCGGACTTGGGTGATTCCTGTCCGAGCAGGAGAAACCAGTAAGAACGACAGTGACATAGTTCAACTTGTTGTCAAACTACCTCAACATAACGTCAATTAAGCGGAACAGCCAAGTGTTAGACGAATAGGCCAACCAGGTCAGGATGCTGACCGAACGGATATGCTGCTCGATCGAGTGACAACCTAATGAGGGCTACTACTGAAGTTCCTAACCGATCGGATAAGCCGACCGATCGAACAGACTGTTCGATCGATCGACCTGAAAGGTAAGAACACTTCAGTGTTCTCAAATGCTACAACGAAAACTTCAAAAGTTCAAATCCTCACACACAAACACATCAAAGGAAGAAACAATCCACTCGAACAGTCCAACCGATCGAGCCTACCGGCCGATCGGGCAGGCTGTCCGAACGGATTGTCCAGCCGAACGAACAACCCACCCGATCGAACCTGCCGTTCGATCGACTAAGTTGTTCGACCCGTGTACACTTGCTTTCATTCTATGTGTATTCATCGTTATGCTATCAAACTGTTCAGGCTAACGCTACTCTCAAGCGCTCCCTTCAATCCATCAACCAATCGCTGTGAGTATACTCGATCCCTTTTTGCTTTTAGCACTTTTGGGTGTTACGTACGTTACTTATCAAAATCACTATCGAACACACTACTCAATTATTTGAACGCTAACCGATTCGCATGTATTACGTGATTGAATGAATGCTTGTTGATTGTGTTTACACGTGGAATGCTGTCTACCTGCCTTAACGACGTAGTACTATAGTTTGGACTCAGCACCCGTTCACACGGGGGTTGTTAAGGACAATTACTTGCATGGATTACAGTGGTAATCATGTATTGTGAACCGTCTCGGACGGTCAACCCGCAGTCATTGGTATCGATAGATCCATGTCGATAATTAACATGCTTCGTTTTCCTCTGTGTACGTGCTGGTTATGCGTAAACTATTCGAACTCTATATGCTATATCAAACTTGTATGCTCACCATTACATTTATGTATTGACTGTATTTTAACGTATGTGACAGGTGTTTAAGATGTTTTCTTGCTAGGAAAGCGAGGCTAGAATAAAGCTCTAGAGGCCCCAACAAATAGTTGTCTGTAGATCTTGTCAGGCTGGGTCTTTAGGAGCATTTGAACAATATTTATGTTTTGTATTAAATTAAATCTGAGTTGTCGGAACAGAATTACTTGTTTGGATGTTATCTGTAATAAGGTATTTTTTATTCGGGATACGGTATGGGACATATCTTTAACTGAATTATATAGATAGTTGTTATGGAAACTTCTGGACAATCTGTTTCGCTCAGTGCCATGCCCCGATGATTCCGCCATCGGTTGGGGTGTGACAGATTGGTATCAGAGCCATAACTATAGGGAATTATGCAAGACACGACCAAGTCCGGGTCGCTGTCTTAGAGACCTAGACTATAGTTAGGAACCAGCAAGACTCAGTTAGGTGTTGTAACTAGGTACCCTCGCTAGCACTGCACTCGAATTTGTGACTAAGGTCGAGCGATTTAGTCAGGAATAGGTGTGAAAGCCGCAAACTCCCGGCGAGATTACTGGACTAATGTCGATTTCATCAATTTACCTATGATTTTCTCGCAATTTTCGAACAACAAACGAGGAGAATTATACCAAATCAGGAGTGAAATCCATATTTTGATGCATAATCTCCTCAAATTTTACTAAAACAAGGAAGAAATTGCTAAGCTAGGGGTGAAACCCGAACCTTGGCAACTTATTCCAACTTTTACTCATCTCACCAAAGCCTCGACGGACTCCAACGACCTGAACTCACCAGTATGACTTAAGGAAAACGTGTTGAATGCCCAAGAATCGAGGCAGGAACGCGATCCCGAAAGTCGAAAAGTGACGGCAAGTCTATTGTGAATAGTCGAATCGCTTTGGGTAGTCAATGTCTAGTAGCCGCAGACAATCCATTACCTCGATTTTTATGTGTTTTATGTGTATTTGCCTGTTTATGTGTTTAATTTTGATGTTCGTTCGATTTTTGCTATCACTTCAACCAACACACACGACTCGTATTGCTATCCTACCTCAAAACACTAACAAGTCGTTGCAATTCTATACAGTACTATAATGTGATATATGCTATACTATCCTCGACATGCTATACGATTATACGAAAACTACTCGATGTGCCATATACGAACAACACGCGAGCTTTGAATGATAGGATCTTGAGGCAGTCAGAATACTCTGTGTGCTTATAGGAGAACTGCGTGCTTAACTGCTTCTGTGTTTAAATGTATGTGTGCTTCCGTGTTTATGTGACTCTGTGCTCTACGTACCTATATGCTTCTGTGATAACGTGAATCTGTAGTTATGTGCCTACGTGTTTGTGTAATGCATGTTCCGGCGTGTTTCTAAGCTTTAGCAAGTAGTAGACGTGTGAGGTGAGATTCAATTACGTTGTGTTGAGTCCTGTGACGATGCCTGTTGCAGACCATGTCGTCGTCTGGATCCCGACACCATCTGACTCGCCAAGAGAAGAGAGACAAGCGTCTCGCTACTCTCATCGCCAAGAGTGTGGCAAAAGCTGTAAGCGATGCCTATGAAAACGCTAGCAAGTCTTCTGAAGAGTCGCGAACCAACGCTCCCAAAGATGCTAGCAAGACTGGTTTCAGCTTCAAACAGTTTAAAGCATGCGGACCCAAAGAATTCACCGGAGAAGATGGCCCTACCGCCATGTTTCAATGGTTCGATTCAGTTGAAGTCACTCTGCGCCAAAGCGGTTGTCCTGAGAATCTCTGCACCCTCAATGCTACCGGCGTCTTCCAGTCTCGAGCTCTAGACTGGTGGACGGCCGAACGAAACAAGCGCGGAAATGATGCAGCTTATGAGCTGACTTGGGAGGAGTTAAAGGCAATTATGATGGACGAATTTTGCCCTCCCCATGAACGCCAAAAGCTGGAGGACGAGTTTTGGAACATCAAGCAGAAGGATGGAGACAACGCTGCTTTAACTACACGCTTTAAGCAGCTCAGCATCATCTGTCCCGATCAAGTCAAGACTCCAGACATGGCCATCAAGAAGTATATTCGAGCTCTACCTGATTGTGTAGCCGACTTTGTTCACGCCGCCAAGACATCGTCAATTGAGGAGACCTACTTGCTTGCCGCCGAGATCAATGACAAGCGAGTAAAATCTGGTTTCTGGGATAAGCCATCCAAGTCTCTGCACCAAGCCACCGCCACGTCAACCGTCGACACCCCCACTGCTCAACCCTCCAAGTCGTCAAGAAGAAGAAAGAAGCACAACAACAACAGCTCCAGCAACAAGAACTGTGCTGTGACAGCAACTGCTGCCCCTCTGCAAGCCATACCGGCTCAGCAGCAGTCTCACCACCGACAAGCTCCAGTGATCAATGCGCCGCCAGCTAAGCGCGCCTACACAGGTCCCCACCCGCTCTGCCCGACATGCTCATACCATCATCCGGTGGGAGCCGCCTGTCGTTTCTGCGCCCACTGCAACCTCTACGGCCATTTCACTGCGAACTGCCGCTATGGTCCCCGTCAAGCCCCAGTTCAAGCCGCCGCTCATCAAGCTCTACTTCTAGCCCCTCAAGGCCAACCTGTAGCTCAAGCACCCGCGGGTCAATGCTCGAGTCTGCTTTGCATGTGGTGACCCTAACCACTTTGCAAATATGTTCCCGAACCGGGTTGTGAAGCAAGAACCCCAGCAGCAGCAGCAGCCTCAGCAGCAACAGCAAGCAGCCCGTGCCAGAACCTTTAACATCAATGCCCGTCAAGCCCAGGCTGACAACAATGTGGTTAATGGTACGTTCCTTGTGAATGGTATTTATGCATCATGTTTGTTTGATACTGGAGCCGATAACTGCTTTGTGTCGTTTGAATTTGAGAAGCTCCTTAGTCGTAATCGTTCTTATCTCCCCTCGTCTTTCAAAGTCGAAGTCGCTACTGGAAGAACTTTCGCCGTTAACTCTATTCTTCGTGATTGTACTCTCGAGCTCAACAATCACCTCTTTCCAATCGACCTTATTCCAATGCAACTCGGGAGTTTTGACGTCATAGTAGGCATGGACTTTCTTCGCGAAAACCATGCTGAAGTTGTATGCGTCGAAAAGATGATTCGATTCTCGCTTGCGAATGGAGATTTATTGTGTGTGTACGGTGAGACAGCTTCGAAAGGTCTTAAACTTATGTCGTGTGTCCAATCTAGCAAGTATCTCCGCAAGGAATACAGCGCTTTCTTGGCCAACATCGACTAAGCTGTTCGACCCGCGTACACTTGCTTTCATTCTATGTGTATTCATCGTTATGTTATCGAACTGTTCAGGCTAACCGTACTCTCAAGCGCTCCCTTCAATCCATCAACCAATCACTGTGAGTATACTCGATCCCTTCTTGCTTTTAGCACTTTTGGGTGTTACATACGTTACTTATCAAAATCACTATCGAACACACTACTCAATTATTTGAATGCTAACCGATTCGCATGTATTACGTGATTGAATGAATGCTTGTTGATTGTGTTTACACGTGGAATGCTGTCTACCTGCCTTAACGACGTAGTACTATAGTTTGGACTCAGCACCCGTTCACACGGGGGTTGTTAAGGACAATTACTCGCATGGATTACGGGGTAATCATGTATTGCGAACCGTCTCGGACAGTCAACCCGCAGTCATTGGTATCGATAGATCCATGTCGATAATTAACATGCTTCGTTTTCCTCTGTGTACGTGCTGGTTATGCGTAAACTATTCGAACTCTATATGCTATATCAAACTTGTATGCTCACCATTACATTTATGTATTGACTGTATTTTAACGTATGTGACAGGTGTTTAAGATGTTTGCTTGCTAGGAAAGCGAGTCTAGAATAAAGCTCTAGAGGCCCCAACAAATAGTTGTCTGTAGATCTTGTCAGGCTGGGTCTTTAGGAGCATTTGAACAATATTTATGTTTTGTATTAAATTAAATCTGAGTTGTCGGAACAGAATTACTTGTTTGGATGTTATCTGTAATAAGGTATTTGTTTATTCGGGATACGGTATGGGACGTATCTTTAACTGAATTATATAGATAGTTGTTATGGAAACTTCTGGACAATCTGTTTCGCTCAGTGCCATGCCCCGATGATTCCGCCATCGGTTGGGGTGTGACAATAGATGTGTTTGTGTATGATGGTTTTGAAGTTTTCGTTGTAGCATTTTAAAATCAGAGAAGCATCTCTACCTTTCAGGTCGTCGATTGTTCGGTCGTTCGATCGGATAGCGATCCGATTGGCAGGACACTTAGTGAGAACAAGTTCACAGCATGATTGTCATTCGATCGGATGGTCTTCCAATCGGATGGCAATCCGTTAGAAACTGATGATCTTTGAAAATTACAAAAATGTTAAGTGTTGAAGTCCAAGTGCAATCCAATTGGATTGTCGTTCGATCAGATGGCAATTCCGAACCTCGTCAACTCCCAAGTCGTCCGATCGAACAGGATCACCCTAATCCGATCAGTAGGTTTTTTCTCGATGGTTGTTCATGTTCAACCCGAAATCGGTTGTCTCCTTGACAGAAATCAGACCTCAGACCGACACTTTTACTAAGGAATGAGTAGAAGGCCTGAACAGCCTCCGATTCTATCGGTTTTGAGTGCATTGAGTGTAAAAGAGTTGAAAGAAAGTTATAAAACCATATTTCAATTCTTTTAACCTTGAAAATGTTTAGATCCAAGTGAAAACAATGTTAAATCATGTGGAATGCCTTCAGATCTGAGTTGTTCTTGGTGGAATGAGGTCAAAACTTGAAGTTCATAAGAGCTCCATGATGACATCATCCTAGAACACCTCAAACCCACTGATTTCACGGTTAAAAGTTAAGATTCAAAGGTGAAGATGATGAAGAAGTGCGTGTAGATCATAGAAGTACAAGATTTGAGTTGAAAACTTACAAGAATTGTGAGAAATCAAAGGAAAAGTGGGCTTCAGCGTGCTAGTCGAATGAGGGAGCTGTCACATCACTGTTATGATGTGACATGGGGGTATTTATAGGTTGTCGAAAGAGGAAAGAGGAGCTGGTGTGCGGATCAGATGTCACTCCGATCGGATGGCCATCTGATCGGATGGTCATCCGTTCGGATGACCATTCAATCGAATGGTCATTCGATCCAGTGGCTCCGACGAGTTGGTTTTCGGCGTTTCATTTCGTGCGTTGCGATGCGTCTGAGCGTGTGTCGATTAAGCAAAGCGATGGGTTAATAATAGTCACACAAATACTATATCTAACATACAATCATCCTAAATAACTTTCGTTTAGCGTTTGCGATTTAAATTGCGTTGCGATAGAGTTGCGATGGCGTTTTCGAATAATCACCACAAAACATAAATAAACATGCACAAATAACAGATAAACAACACACACACGTAAAACAATTTCCAGAACGCATAATTCGAGTTGCAAGTGCGATTGCGATGCGATTAGCGATAAAGCGATTAAACCTCGATTGTTAATAGATACTCCACATAATACAACTAAAGCAAACAAATAAAAGAATTCGATTAGAAGTCAAGGTGTACAATCTATAGTTAGGCAAGAAGTGACAGATCGCAATTAGCAATCTTTTATTCCTTTGACTTTGACTTTGACTTGTACTTTGACTTCCGTAACACGGGGTGTTACAACCTCCCCTTCTTAAGGGAATTTCGTCCCGAAATTAAGGCGCAGGTGTAACAAAAAGTTGTGGGTACCGCGTTTGCCTTCCCAGCGAACCTTCACAATGGGAATGCGGGAGCGCCTGAGCTTCTTGGTCTCTCGATCCATGATCTCGACAGGCTTCTCCATGAAGTGTAATGTTTCGTGCACTTGTAGATCTTTAAGTGGCACTTGTAAATCTTGCTTGGCCAGGCACTTTCTGAGGTTCGAAACATGGAAATTCGGATGGACGTTGCTAAGTTCCTCCGGTAGTTCGAGTCTGTAGGCCACTTTGCCGATCCTTTCCAGAATCTTAAAGGGTCCAACATATCGAGGCGCGAGCTTTCCCTTCTTGCCGAATCTGATCACACCCTTCCAAGGTGATACCTTTAGGAGTACGTGATTGCCAACATCAAATTCAAGGGGCTTGCAGCGTCTATCGGCGTAACTTTTCTGACGACTCCGAGCTTTCAGCAGATTGTCTCGAATTTGGAGGATCTTGTCAGTCGTTTCTTGCAACAGCTCAGGACCGGTTATTTGCGCATCTCCGATCTCGTGCCATACAATAGGCGATCGACATTTTCTTCCATATAATGCCTCAAATGGTGCCATTTGGATGCTAGAATGATAACTGTTATTGTACGAGAATTTGACTAAAGGTAAGTGCGCGTCCCAATTACCACTGAAATCTATGACACACGAGCGAAGCATGTCTTCAAGGGTACGAATCGTTCTTTCAGTCTGACCGTCGGTTTGGGGATGGAAAACGGTACTTAGATTAAGCGTAGTAATGAGAGCAGATTGAAACGTTTCCCAAAGACGCGAGGTAAACTGACCATCGCGGTCAGAGATGATATCACGAGGTATCCCATGTCGACAAATGATTTCATCGGTGTAGATTCGGGCTAAATTTTCTACCTTAAAGTCTTCTCGTATCGGCAGGAAATGAGCAGATTTAGTCAAACGATCAACGACAACCCAGATGTTGTCGTGACCTGATGGCGTGCGCGAAAGTTTCGTTATAAAGTCCATAGCTATACTCTCCCATTTCCACATCGGGATCTCGGGTTGGACGAGCAAGCAGAGGGTCTTTGGTGCTCGGCCTTGACTTTCGAGCAAGTCAGGCACTTCGAAACATAGAGAGCGATATCTTTCTTCATGCCCGGCCACCAGTACATATAGCGAAGGTCTTGGTACATTTTATCATCACCGGGATGAATAGAATATCGAGACTTGTGGGCTTCGTCCAGCTGAATTTGTCGTAAGTTGGTACGCTTAGGGATCCAAATTCGGTCCAGATAATGGAATATACCATTCGATTTATTCACTAACTGGGCACCATCGTTAAGAATCCTTTCCTTCTTCAAAGTGCATTCGGTGAAACAAGCATGCTGAGCGTCACGGATAAGAGTTTCGAGATGGTGCTGAGAGTGAACCTTACAAACGCTATGCAAATAGCTTCGTCGGCTTAGAGCGTCGGCCACGACATTTGCTTTACCAGGGTGATAACAAATCTCACAGTCGTAATCATTAAGAAGTTCAACCCATCGGCGTTGGCGCATATTCAGTTCCTTTTGACTCAAGATGTGTTGAAGGCTCTTATGGTCGGTGAAGACCGTACACTTGGTACCATAAAGGTAGTGTCGCTAAATCTTCAGTGCAAAAACAACTTCACCTAGCTCGAGGTCGTGGGTTGTATAGTTCTTCTCGTGGATCTTGAGCTGACGAGATGCATAAGCGATAACCTTGTCCCGTTGCATAAGAACACAACCAAGACCAAGGTTCGAGGCATCGCAATAGACAACGAAGTCATCATTTCCGTCAGGTAAAGAGAGTACAGGAGCATTGCAGAGCATATGCTTAAGAGTTTGAAAAGCAGTCTCTTGTTCAGTTCCCCAAACAAAAGGTTTGTCTTTATGCGTCAAAGAAGTAAGCGGGACAACGATTTTTGAAAAGTCAGCGATGAATCGATGGTAATAGCCCGCCAATCTGAGGAACGAACGAACATCGGATGGTGATTTTGGAGTAACCCAACTCTTAACAGCTTCGATCTTCGTGGGGTCGACGTGTATACCTTGACTATTGACAATGTGACCGAGGAATTGAACCTCCTCCAGCCAAAATTCACACTTGGAGAACTTCGCATAGAGTCGATTCCCTTGGAGCAATTTGAGAACCAAACATAGATGTTGCGCGTGTTCGGTTTTCGACTTCGAATAGATAAGGATGTCGTCGATGAATACAATGACAAAACGGTTAAGAAATGGTTTGCACACGTGGTTCATCAAATCCATGAAGACCGCAGGCGCATTGGTTAAACCAAAGGGCATTACGACGAATTCATAATGGCTGTATCGGGCGCAAAAAGCGGTTTTCGGTATATCTTCCTTCTGAATGTGTAACTAGTGATAGCCTGAGCGTATATCGATTTTCGAGAAACACGTACCACCTTGCAGTTGATCAAATAAATCATCGATTCGAGGCAGGGGATAGTGATTCTTGATAATCAGCTTATTCAACTCCCTATAGTCGATGCACATCCAGAACGACTCGTCCTTCTTTTTGACGAAAAGAACTGGCGCGCCCCAAGGAGAGGTGCTAGGGCAAATGAAGCCTTTGTCAAGCAATTCCTGGAGTTGACTCGAGAGTTCGCGCATTTCGGACGGAGCGAGTCGATAAGGAGCTCTAGCAACAGGATTGGCTCCAGGAATGAGGTCGATACGAAAGTCGATATCACGACTCGGAGGTAAACCAGGTAACTCATCAGGAAACATAAGAGGAAAATCACGAACCACAGGAACCTTTACTATTGCCTTAACTACAACGTGCGCCAAGTAAGCTTGGTATTCCTTGCGGAGATACTTGCTAGCCTGGACACACGACATGATTTGGAGTTTCTTCGATGCGACTTCACCGTAAACACACAATTGATCACCATTAGCGAGCGAGAAATGAATCATCTTATCGAAGCAAACAACTTCAGCACGATTCTCACAAAGAAAATCCATGCCTACTATGATGTCAAAACTACCGAGCTGCATCGGAATAAGGTCGATAGGAAAGATGTGGTTGTTGAGTTCAAGGGTACAATCACGAAGAACAGAATTGACAGCGATGGTTCTTCCAGTGGCAACTTCAACATCGAACGTCGAGTGGAGATAGGCGCGCTTACGATTAAGGAGCTTTTCGATTTCAAACGATACAAAACAGTTATCTGCTTCAGTATCAAACAAACACGAAGCATATATACCATTCACAAGGAACATACCATTAACCACATTGTTGTCTGCTTGAGCCTGGTGGGCGTTGATGTTAAAAGCACGTCCGCGGGCTGCTGGCTGTTGTTGCTGATGCTGCTACTGTTGTTGGGGCTGCCGCTGTTGTGGCTCTTGCTTCACCACTATATTGGGGCACATGTTTGCGAAGTGGTTGGGATCACCACACGCAAAGAAAGCTCTAGCGTGGATCGCGGGGACAGAAGCCGCTTGCTGGCCTTGAGGAGCAGGAAGTAGAGCTTGTTGAGCTGGAGCTTGACCTTGAGCTGGAGCTAGAGCTTGACGTGGACCAGTACGGCAGTTAGCGGTGAAGTGGCCGTACATGTTGCAGTGCACACAGTATCTGTAACAATCCCCACGGGATGATAATAAGTACTGGTAGGGCAAGTCGGGTGAGGACCAGTGTATGCACGCTTAGCCAGCGGTGCATTGGTGACCGGTGCCGCTACTTGGCGGTGTTGAGGCTGCGGTTGGGCAGAGATAGCATTCAAAGGTACGGCAGCAGTACCTGCTCCATTCTTGCTACTGTTGTTGTTGTTGTTGTTGTTGTTCTTTCTCTAGCGGCGGGAGGACTTCGAAGATTGTGGTGCGGTGGCGGTTTCAGCGGTGCGAGCAGTGGTGACTTGGTGAAGATTCTTGGAGGCTTTATCAAAGTAACCAGCCTTAACTTGCTTGTCGTTGATCTCGGCAGCGAGCAGGAAGGTTTCCTCGATAGTTGTCGTCTTCGCAACTTGAACGAAATCAGCCACGCAATCCGGTAGAGCACGAATATACTTCTTGTTGGTGATTTCGGGGGTAGTAACTTGGCCTGGACATATTATACTCAGCTGCTTAAAGCGGGCAGTTAAACCAGCGTTGTTGCCACCCTCTTGTTTGATGTGCTAGAACACGTCCTCCAGCTTTTGTAGCTCGTGGGGAGGGCAGAACTCCTTCATCATGATGTCCTTCAACTCGTCCCACGTAAGCCCGTAAGCTGCGTCATTTCCACGCTTGTTTCTTTCGGCAGTCCACCAGTCTAGAACCCTAGACTGGAAAACGTCGGTGGCGTTAACAGTGCAGAGATTATCAGTACAGCCGCTTTGGCGCAGGGTGACTTCAATAGAATCAAACCATTGAAACATGGCAGTGGGTCCATCTTCTCCGGTGAATTCTTTGGGTCCGCATGCTTTAAACTGCTTGAAGCTAAAAGTAGACTTAGGAGAATCAGTCCTGGTTTCTTCAGAGGACTTGCTAGCATTTTCATTCAGCTCGCTAACAATTTGCGGTATGACTTTCGCCATCTGCTTTGCAACGAGAGCAGCGATGCGTTTGTCTTCATGATACGACGAGCGGAGCGAGAGTGAAACGACCCAAATGACGACATTGTCTGCAATAGACATTGTCATAGGACTCAGACACAAATTTCGATTACTCCTCGAATAGACTCCCACACTGCTCTAACTACTTTGTATAAAGCTCAGGAACACATAAACCACAGAAGCACATAAGCACGTAGAGCACAAAAGCACATAGGGCACATAGAACACTGCAATCACGAGGACACACTATATTTTGCATGTATTCACCTACATATGTTGCACGTATTCACCTATCATTCAAGGTCCGTGAGTTCGAGAATATCGATTGCGATTAGCGAGTACACAGCGAGTAGCATAGCATGTAGTATAGCAAGCGATTTGTTAACGTTTTGAGGTAGATGTGCGCGTGTCGTGTATGTCGATTAAAGCGATAGCGAAAAGTGTTTAAATCACAAAAATCGAAACACATAAACAGGTAAAATCACATAAAACACGTAAAATCCACATAAAAGCGATAAATATCAGAGTCAGCAGCGGCGAAAACCATAATCGAAACACATAAAATCGAAAATGGATTGTCTCGGCTTGATAGACGTCGACTACCCAAAATGATTCGACTATTCACAAGAACTTCGAGTACACACTTTGGCCTTCTAGACTGTGATCTCGCCTCGATTTGGGCGAACGACACGCATCCTTCCAGTTACAGCATGACTCAATTTGTTGGAGTCCGTAGAGACTTTGGTGAGAGTTTTGTAAAACCAAAATTGAGAGCAGAACGAGTCATCAAGGTTCGGGTTTCACCCCTAACTTGGCGACTACATTCCTGTTTGTGTGATAGAATCACGAGATTAGCGAGGGGGAATTGCGTCGAAGTACGGATTTCACTCCTGATTCAACGTAAATTCTCTTGTTTATAGTAAAAAGGCACGTCGAACAAGTGATTCAATCGAGAGTTTGCGGTTTTCACACCTAATCTCGATCTAATCACTTATTCATTTTCGAAAATAGTGCAGTGCGAATACCTTAGGAAAGGCAGTGTGATAGC
Source organism: Helianthus annuus (assembly GCF_002127325.2). NCBI lineage: Eukaryota > Viridiplantae > Streptophyta > Magnoliopsida > Asterales > Asteraceae > Helianthus > Helianthus annuus. The sequence goes on along the minus strand of NC_035447.2, from coordinate 40,328,402 downwards.
ATAGCATGATTACGAGTCAATCGAGTAATAGAAATAAGCTCGTGCGGAACCCTTACCGGGTTTGCACAAGGCGGTCTGTTGATACTTAGACTATAGACTAGGTCGTTTCTAAGACATCGACCCGGACTAGGTCGTGTCTCGCCTAATTCCCTATAGTTATGGCTCTGATACCAATCTGTCACACACCAACCGATGACGGAAACATCGGGGCGCGGCACTGAGCGAAACAGATTGTCCAGGAGAAATCCATAACAACTAAATTACCAGATATTTAAATATTATGTCCCATACCATAACATACCAAAGCAAATAGTTATTACAGACTAAATATCTCAAAGACAAATATCATGTTCCGATAACTCAGATTTAAATTGTTTGTTTCTAGACTCTCACTCCTACTTGATTCCACAAAGCAGGTAAAGCACAACATCCTAAACACCTGACACATATGTTAAAATAGAAGTCAATACACATAGTGTAAAGGTGAGCATACAAGTTTAATAGCATAATAGTATTCGAAATCGTTTACGCATAACCAGCATGTAACATGTAGCAAAGTGAAGGCTAGTAGGTTACCGACAATGAAATATGCACAAACGTGACTGCGAGTTGTAGAATGCGCAACACATATCCCCACCGGGACACGTGAAGTAAGGCCATTAACAACCCCTGTCCACGACAGGTGCTGAGTCCAAACTATAGTACTATTGTTGCTAAGGTGTCAGGCAACAATCACTGTGTTATCATAACATACAAGCATTCATCGAATAACACGTAACATGCAATAATGGTCAACGTATAAATAGTGTTTGCGTTGTGTGTTGATTGTGATTTGAATAAGTAACGTATGTAACACCTAAAAATGCGTAAAGCAAAAAGGGTTCGAGTATACTCAAAGATAGTGCTTAATAAATAAACACTCTCTTGGATTGAAGGGAGCGCTGAGAGATTAGCCTGAACAGTTAACGATAGCATAAGCGAATGGACAGTGCGTTAAATGGTGCGAAAAGAACCAAGTGACGAATGGTAATCCGACCGTATGGCAATCCGATCGGGTGGTCATTCGATCGGATGACAATCCGTTCGGATGGTCATCTGATCGGATGGCCATTCAGTTGGATTGACATTCGTTTGGGATGGATTGTTTGTGTATGATGGTTTTGAAGTTTTCGTTGTAGCATTTTAAAATCAGAGAAGTATCTCTACCTTTCAGGTCGTCGATCGGATGGTCGTGCGATCGGATAGCGATCCGATTGGAAGGACACTTAGTGAGAACAAGTTAACAGCAGGATTGTCATTCGATCGGATGGTCTTCCGATCGGATGACAATCCGTTAGCAACTGATGATCTTTGAAAATTATAAAAATGTTAAGTGTTGAAGTCCAAGTGCAATCCGATCGGATTGTCGTTCGATCGGATGGCAATCCGAGCGGACGACAATCCGTCCAACGTTCTGATCGTTTTGCAACTTAGAACTTGTTAAGTTTTGAAAGTTTTGCGGTTTGATAGAAACGGTATGACAACGTGTTAAATAACGGAACCTCGTCAAGTCCCAAGTCGTCCGATCGAACAGGAATCATCCTAATCCGATCAGTCGACTGTTTCTCGATGGTTGTTCATGTTCAACCCGAAATCAGTTGTCTCCTTGACAGAAATCAGACCTTAGACCAACACTTTTACTAAGGAATGAGTAGAAGGCCTGAACAAGCTCCGATTCTATCGGTTTTGAGTGCATTGACTGTAAAAGAGTTGAAAGAAAGTTATAAAACCATCTTTCAATCCTTTTAACCTTGAAAATATTTAGATCCAAGTGAAAACAATGTTAAATCGTGTGGAAATCCTTCAGATCTGAGTTGTTCTTGGTGGAATGAGGTCAAAACTTGAAGTTCATAAGAGCTCCATGATGACATCATCCTAGAACACCTCAAATCTGCTGATTTCACGGTAAAAAGTTAAGATTCAAAGGTGAAAATGATGAAGAAGAAGTGCGTGTAGATCATAGAAGTACAAGATTTGAGTTGAAAACTTACAAGAATTGCGAGAAATCGAAGTAAAAGTGGGCTTGAGCGTGCTGGTCGAATGTGGGAGCTGTCACATTACTGTTGTGATGTGACAGGGGGGTATTTATAGGTTGCCAAAAGAGGAAAGAGGAGCTGGTGTGCGGATCGGATGTCACTCCGATCGGATGGTCATCCGTTCGGATGACCATTCAATCGAATGGTCATTCGATCGAGTGGCTCCGACGAGTTGGTTTTCGGCGTTTCGTTTCGTGCGTTGCGATGCGTCTGAGCGTGTGTCGATTAAGCAAAGCGATGGGTTAATAATAGTCACACAAATACTATATCTAACATACAATCATCCTAAATAACTTTCGTTTAGCGTTTGCGATTTAAATTGCGTTGCGATAGAGTTGCGATGGCGTTTTCGAATAATCACCACAAAACATAAATAAACATGCACAAATAATACATAAACAACACACATGTAAAACAATTTCCAGAACGCGTAATTCGAATTGCAAGTGCGATTGCGATGCGATTAGCGATAAAGCGAGTAAACCTCGATTGTTAATAGATACTCCACATAATACAACTAAAGCAAACAAATAAAAGAATTCGATTACAAGTCAAGGTGTACAATCCATAGTTAGGCAAGGAGTGACAGATCGCAATTAGCAATCTTTTCTTCCTTTGACTTTGACTTGACTTGACTTGTACTTTGACTTCCGTAACACGGGGTGTTACACCGAACCCGACCAAAAACAAAATTACTATCCATGCTCAATTACCTTGACTTCTTCCCAAAAGTGATTCATCCTATCTTGTCCCTTTGTGTTACATTAATAACTCTTGTCTTGACCTTTTGTCTTTGACTTGTGAGACTTTGACCTGCCTCGATCTTCATGCTTCTGAGTTGTCTTTGATTCATCCTATTTCTAGAGGCAGAGACGGAACTACAGGGAGATCAGAAGGGTCAGTTGACCCTCCGGTCACCCTCTAGCGAATTAAATTTCACATTGAACCAAGATTTAATTCTGATTATTGATACTTTATCACTCTAGTTGAAAGAAAAATAGAAGAGAAGAAGGTATCATCGCTCTAGTTGAAAGAAAAATAGAAGAGAAGAAGGTATAATATGTGTAGACGGGTAGTTCAGCAAGCAAGGGAGGGTATTGTTAGGTTGGGAAGGTAAGAACGAACATAAAAAGAAAAGGGTACGCTCTAATATTTTTTTTTCCTGGGCTTTTTAGAACTTATTTTGTGGTCTACTTAATAACCTGATAAAAGAACTATTGTTTACTAAATGTGTTTTGGGCTTGGAACCACTCAACAGTCAATACTATCATAGTATCAACTTTTATTTTAGAGTTTTAGACATCAACATTTAAACTTAAAAAATCATATAAGAAATGTCAAAAATGTTTCAACTAACAAATATTTATATATTTATTTCTTTGATTTACTATTAAATATATATAAATTCTTTTGTTTTGTTATTGTTTGTATTTTATTTAATTACTTTAATATTGTTCTATTTAATTTGTTGTTTAAAGATCTGTTTTTTTTATTATAAACGTTAGAAACATAAAATCGTTATAATAGCCGTGGTACATCCATCGAAAACATATAAATATACTTTTGTATATTTTGAGTTACATTGCGACCTTCTGATCATAAAAATCTGGTCCCGCCAGGTGTATCACTTTATTGATTTGTACGGCAAATGGATGTCTCCTCCTTTTCTATTCTTGGATCAATTATTTCGTTATGTCCGTCCAGTATTATAGGAGGGAAGTGGGTTTTAACCCACTCCGTCATCAATACATAATACAACTGTCACACTTCTATTACAATTCTATACATAAAATTTGTTATCTACGTCTTCCCATACGACTTGTTTACTAAATATTTCTTAAATCTCATGTCAAATCATAATGTTAACTTCTTAACAAATTGTGGATGTGGATTATTAATTTTATTTGTATAATTATTTTTATTATAATCTAATAAAATATTAAATGAAGTCTACCGTAATTCTCTGCGTGACAATCCCTCCATAACGCATTTTCCTCCGTTTTTCCTCCTCTATAAATATTCATACACATGACACATTCATCTTCAACCTTCAATTCTCCACAAATTTCCTCAAACTTTAATGGGAAATTACACATCAGCATGCGATTGCAACTTCATGATCTCTCCAAGAACGAAGAACAACAAAGCAGCTAGAGTCATATTTCCGACAGGCGAAATCCGGCAGTTTCAGGAGTCGGTCAAGGCAGCCGAAGTCATGATCGAATGCCCAAATTTCTTTCTGGTGAACTCGCAATCATTGAACATTAACAGAAGGTTTTCTGCCCTGTCAGCTGATGAAGAACTGGAGTCTGGGAATGTGTATGTTATGTTTCCGATGAGGCGGATGAATTCGATGGTTACGCCAGCGGATTTGGCGGTTTTATGGATGGAGGCGAATGGTACGAGTAAGCGGATTGATGGGAAACTGACGCCAGAGTTGGAGAAGAGTGGTGGTGAGAAATCCGTGGTGGAGGAGTGGAGGATGCCGTTACTTGGCGCGGTCCCCCAGGTACCCGAGGTGCCGGAGTTTAGTTACCGGCTGATGGTTTGTAGGTCGCGGAAGCCGTTACTGGATACCATTGCGGAGGAGACGGTTTTTTGTAGATGATAGATTGGTGGTTTTTATGTTACGGAATTTGAACCCTTCAGCTCTTGAATAGAAGTTTACGTTATAATGTCATACTATATTATTATGTCTGTTATGTCCTTTTATGTTATGTAATGGTTGCCATAAGTGTGTTGCTGTTTGGTAGTACATCTTTTAGAAAATAGAAAGGTTATAAATTGTGTTAAAAAGTTTATTTAAATCACAGAAAAATGTAATTTTCTTAGAAGGAAAATGAAGATTTTATTTTGAAGTTGTTTATAGAACTTCTTTAAATACAAAAATAATGAAACAAAAGAAGTAAGTCAAAAGTATTGAATTCCAAGTAAAATTTAATTCACAATTATGATTTAATATATGTCCATACGAAGTGAAGGTAATGGTTTTTAATCCGTTATAGTTATGAACTAAGTTATTTCCGATATAATATTTTTTTTTAACGGCTAACAGTTTTCTACGTGTAAACCCACTCTTTCGGAGCTATGTCCAAAGGCCGACTACTCGACCACCGCTAGAAAGCGTAGCACACCCCTGATGCGCAGAAACCTCGTGGAATAGGTAAAACTGCGCCCCACCTCAGACTCGAACCCGGGTAAAACCCCGGGCCAAGCCTTCGCCCAGATAAGAACAACCACTGCGCTTCAGTGAAAGACCCTATTTCCGGTATAATATACTTTGTGAATTATGATAGTTCTGAAATAAGTTATTTCCATTATAGTTATGAAATAAGTTATTTCCGGTATAATATATTTTGTGAATTGTGATATTCTCTTATGTGTCTTATTATTTACTTGCATAAGATCAGATACAAATAATTTTATCATACAAAACGTACGAAAGACGTGAAACGGTAAAAAACACAGTGATATTTTTGTAATTATTTACTCATAGAGTAATTATCAAAATTATTCTACAAATGATCTTGTAGGGTAATTTTTTAGAGTATCATAATTACTCTACAAATGATCTTGTAGGGTAATTTTGATCCTGTAGGGTAATTACGAGTAAAATAATTACGAAAATGATAGTGCATTTTTTACCTTTTCACGCCTTTCATACGTTTTGTACGATAAGACCATTTCTACAGGATCTTTACCCTTATTTATAACTCAAATAAGACAAGTTTCTACTTTGGTTTTTTGTATTGTTTTTATCAACGAGAATATATGTTCTATAGTCTTCTATTTTTCTTGATTGTTTTCAACAATTACCGATGAGGTGATTTGCATCATATGTAGCTTTGTCTTGCAATATTCTTTTCGAACTTGAATATTTCCCTCGGTTCATATTACATCTCCCTTTGGATCATAAGGTTGTCTTAAAAGTCTTTAAACTCTTGAAGAACTTCTAGAATAGTCGATATTACATAACCTTCATCTTAGGTGCTGTTTATTTTTTCAAAGATAAAATATCTGCAGTCTGCAGATCATATTTGCAACAAAAGAGGTGGGCTAAATCTCTTCAGTCTGCCAGAAGAAGACTGTTTGTTCTTTTAACTTCTACAAGCTGCTGAACATCATACAAATTCTAATTAACATTTTATCACAATGAATATCATAATCAAACAACATAACAGGCATGAGTAACACCCAGATTAACACCACAATTGTGAAAATTAACACCAAAATTCAACAAATTAACACCACAATTCTGAAAATTAATACCAAAAGTTAGCAAAGTGATACCACAATTCTTAAAATTAACACCAAAATTCTGAAAAGCTAACATAAAAAATCTAAAAAATAACACCACAATCTGAAAACTAGTACCAAATTCTGAAAATTAACAAAAAAAAAAACATAAATTTAACTTACATGGACAGATACTGATGAAGGCGGTTGTTGATGACGGTGACGAGGTGGCGGACGACTGGTGAGGAGGCAGGGTGACGAGGTGGCGGACGACTGGTGAGGAGGGAGGGTGACGAGGTGGCGGCGGCTAATGAGGAGGGAGGTTGGCGGATGGTGGCGGACGGTGGGAGGGTGACGAGGTGGTGGCGGCCGGTGGGAGGGTGGGTGCCGGCGGTTGAGAAGATGGCGTGGAGGAGAAGGGTGGAGAAGTGCTAGGGTTTTGTGGAGGAGAAGAGAGTCTGCAGACCCAAAAAGACCTTGATCCATGTCTGCACCAAAAAGAGGTTACGCAGACTTTTTTAATGAAAAGTCTTCGAGAAAACAAACACACTGCAGACTCAAACGTCTGCGCGTGATCTGCGTGGGACAGACATAAAAGATCCTAAAGAGCCTTTCAAAAAAAAACAAACACCCTCTTAATCACTTATAAATCCATTATCTTAATCATCACTAGATGATTTATTAGTGTGATTTGCTTTAAGGAAAATGTATTTGACCTGTTTTTTATCTTGTTTATTTTTTCTTTAATTATCACATGATAGCCATACAAACTTTGAATTCACCTACGAAGTTCATCCATTTGAAAACTAGTTCAAATCTTCTTGGTTTCCACTTTAATTAATTTTTCTTATTGCTTAGTAAAATTTAGTGGCGGATCTAGAAACTCATTATAGGAGTAACGTTTCAAATTAAAAAAAAAAAAAAAATCCTAAAGGGGTAACGAAATCGAAAAAACGTCAATTTTTTTTTCAAAATTTACACTACCACCGATGCGTCAAGGGGTAACGGGGGTTACCCTTGTTACACTCTATATCCGCCCGTGGTAAAATCAGTATTTTTTTTATATATTAATAAAAACACCGGCTTAGACAATTTACAACTAATTCTATATTGTATACATAACTTCTCTATATTGTTAAATGCTAAATGAGTAAATGCAATTTGGTTCACCCCACAACCATGACGTGAGCAGGCTCACGGCAATGCATCTCACGGCCACTCACTTGGGTGTGGCGCGGTAATTGTGTAGTAGTGAGTCCAACGTGGCTAAGCTCCCACTCAGTCACGACCACATGCCATTACATATGGTCTTATGAATATAACCACCATCTTAATCGTATCCTAATAATTTACATATTTAGCTTTGACATAAGTTTCAAAATAACAAAATCCTTCATTTTTTAATAATTGCAGTTTGATCATATATATAACACCCCTTCGCATTTATTGTTTGAGCCATGGATTAGACTTATG